>NW_025766558.1:1827500-2270000 GCF_003918875.1 Haliotis rubra | reverse complement strand
AAGCTGTGGAAATCTAGACTTGCCACATTTTCTAGACTTGTGTGGGCTTTCTTGGATATATTTGCTTCAGGGTCTGTATGACAGACTAGCTCCTTAGGTCCTGTGTGTCTTCCTTAAATGTTTCATCGCGCATTACTTTCCATTCCTCATCCCCCCCCTCCCCCCTTAATAATGTCACCTCCATCAATCTTAATCTCCAGCCCCACCCCTTGTGCATGCGCTGGGGAGGTGGGATAGCCGAGTGGTTAAAGCGTACGCTTGTCACGCCGAACACCCGGGTTCAACTCCCAACATTAGTACAGAGTGTGCACCTCACTTCTGGTGTCCCCCACCGTGGTATTGCCAGAATATTGCTAAAAGCGGCGTAAAACCCAACTCATTTACTTTGTATGTCTTCCTGAATATACTGACACGCTGTGGTATACGGAACTCACTAACTCTGTATGTGGTATTCCTCTCTTCTCCACATATTCTCCCAGTATGTTCTGTATCCTCCCGAACATCATGGACTGATTCCGCTGCCTCTTTCTCCTCTTTGCCTATGATTACAATAAATCTTCTTTTTCCTTCTGTAACCTCATTTCACTGTAATAACGCATCTGCTTCCTCGCATCAAATGTCAAAATCAATTTTCATTTCTTACAGCAACCGCGAGATACATTTGGACGAATGACTTTTACTTTCAAGAAACACAGATAACACTTTCTGAAGTTCATCCTGTGCGTCCTCCCTGCAGCTCTGGGCAATAACTCGCCGGCATCGTATAAATAAGCATGGTGTTTGTCAGTGATTGCTTAATGCTTGCGCGACCTACTGATAGCGTCTTGAAGAGAGGGCTGGATTAATCTCAACACCGGCCTTGACATGCTTACATGCGGCAATGGCTAGCTGACATCGACGTCTATAGAAGTCCGCAGCTCTGCAGTCAACGTTCAAACAAGCGATCATATGCCTCCGAGCTACACTCCCCGTCTTCAGCTGAAGCTTTGCAAGGAACGATAGCCGGGCCAGTTTCCAGCTCAGAATTACGAGAAAAAGTATTCCGAATCAAAGAAAGTCTTTCCATAGAATTGATTCCAATGTACAAATTTAACGGGGCTTGACTGCAAACCTCTGCGGGTGTTCAGGAGATACCGCCTGGCGTTTAGACAGCAGGTGACACGATTTGTCTGTTGTTGAACATCGCACCCAGTCACACTGTATGACAGCAGACTGTAAATATCTAGACTGGACCAGGCAATCCGGTGACTGGTGCCATGAGCATCGATCTGGGGCAGTGAGGGTACAATGGTATGAATCATCCAGGTCAGCGAATCTGACCCCTCGTTCTTATTGCTGACCATCAGTTCTAGCCCTGTTCTTGACGCAGAGGAGACTAGTATGGTTTGCTGAAGATAATTTCGAACATCTATTTACACAGGGTGGGCATAAGAATTTTATAAAGATTCGAATTTTATAAAGATTAGTATTACTTAGCATAAATTATTGAATTGATTACCGGTTTGTTAACAGGTGCCGTGTTCACGTCATGGTGTTACTGCAAAGCTGACCTACAGAAAAACTACCGCTGGCCATCAGACAGTAGAGAGAGTGACACGCAATACCATAATGAAGTCATTTAGGTCCCAACTATAGTGTTACCAGAACTCATACCATTACACCGTGATCACATTGAATAACGCATTTAACTGAATTCAATGACAGGTATAGTAATTGTAGACTTGCATCATAGTATAGATCCATCGAGACAAGAGACCCGTGAAGGTCCGGGTTAGAATATTGATCTTCAGTAAGCCATGCTTGTCGTAAGAGGCGACTAACGGGATCTGGTGGTCAGGCTCGCTGACTTTGTTTTACACATGGCATCGGTTCCCAATTGCGCAGATTGATGCTCATGCTGTTGATCACTGGATTGTCTGATCCAGATTCGATTATTTACAGACCGCCGCCATATAGCGGGAATATTGCTGATTGCGGCGTAAAACTAAACTCACTCACTCACTCACTCGAGACAAGTAGTGAGTGAGTGAGTTTAGTTTTACCCCGCTTTTAGCAATATTCTCGCAATATCACGGCAGGGGACACCAGAAATGAGATTCACACATTGTACCCACATGGGGAGTCGAACCCGGATCTGCTGCGTGACGAGCGTACGCTTTAACCATTATACTAAGCTACCCCGGCCCACCGCCCCGGAAACAAGTAAGATTCACTGTAGGTGATCCGTCACATTGCAGCTCCTCCAGACTGCGCTTTATTTCATCTTCCCACAGGCCCGAATTTTCGGAATGTTTTTTCGGTTGACAACTCTTTTTGGTCCAAACATTCAGGAAGTTAGGTGGAAAACCCCACAAAATCTAAGTTCACATATTTTTGTATTTCCTCAAAATATTAAGTACATACCAGGGCAGTGAAAACATCTGGTGCAGCAGGCGCGTTTTGTGATGTTTTACAGTTTATTACAATTTTATTGGCGGAATAAAAATACACTCCTTTTCAATTTTTGCTCATCGTTTACAGAAATACCTGGCCATACAACAGTAAATAATGTCATAACCTACAAACAGATAAACATCAGATACTTGATGTGAACGCAGCGACCTCTGATTTTTCTGTTTAAAAGAAGTTAAGGACAATGCCACTCTTTCATATAACTATACTTAATCTGTCATGTGCATGAAATAATCCTTTACCTCTTTTGAGTAACATGTGTTGAAAACATATGACAGTTATTCGAGAATGGATTAATATGCCATAAAATGTTGACATATAAGATAATATTGTTTTTCAGACCTCTGTCAACATCCCAGATAGCATTCGGACGTTGGCCCAACGTTGGCAATGATGGCAAAACCATTGCCAACGTTGGGCCAACGTCTGAATGCTATCTGGGATAACATTGTACGTTAAACACCGGTGACATGCTTATCTTCCTTTTTTTATTGAAGCCTACACTCATATTTGAAGTCTATCACTGAATTCTGGATTCATCAATGAAGTTATCGTTAACGTGCATGCTGGAGTGTTTTTGATGGGAGGCCAAGTTATCGCCGACAGCCTGAACACAGGTCAGTCGTCAGTAGCCACACAGGCCAGTGTCCAGATAACACCACTTACCGGTTATTTATACTTGTATTTCAGCACATAACAGTTACTACACAGCACTCTACTGTATGATAACACGGACAACATCGCCAAGACCTCTCCATCTCGCTCTGCTGGAGATACGATCACATCCTCGTCACGTCGCCGGAGATGTTTGCGAGCGCGACCTCATCGACTCTGGGCAGGGTCTGTAATCAGGATGAACACAGTTTCCAGGTGAACTCCCTCCCTCCCCCTGTCCACTTACCCCTGGGGGAATAAACCCTCGTGTAGGTTGTTCGTGTTAATGACCAGTATGTCAATGCCCGTATGCGTGATAAGCTCTCTGCATTAATGGAATGCCTTATGTCAGTCGAACAAATCGTAAGTTTGGAGATTACTGGAAAGATGGTCATTCACAGCTTAAGGTCCTCAGGGAGGATCATGGAAACCTCCCACGTATCAGCATGGTTGGGTATTCACAAGTAGGTTTGTCGAATACAATATGTCTGTCATAACGTTAATATTTTATTCTTGTCGGGACAGTTGGTATTCGCTTGTATTGTTCCTTGCATCCATCTAAAGATGGCGCCTGTAGCAGGTAGACCTCAGACATATAACAACACCTCTGGTTGAGGACCCGGTAGACAGACGGACACACTGCCCTGGAGACGTGTGTAAATGTACGAAAATAGCATTATGGGTAAAGAGTGGAACTAAAAAAGATGTATATAAACACAATCTCTGTATATGATTCTTTGTGAATATCATATATAAATATGTATCTCAACATCCACACAAACAGCTGTCAGACCGAGAACCAGCTACAGGTGGCCAACATACCCAGATACAGCTCTGCTCAAAATGTCTAGTCATTGCCACGCATAGTGACGTCACACGCATAAACGACTGGTTATAGATGGATAAGACGCTAAAGTAAAAGGCTAAGTATCAATATGTGCCTTAAAATGAGATGGCTAATCCATATACCTCCCCCGAGTTAATAATTCGCCATGTAAATACGCCTGAATTATTCAACTTGTGGTTTTGCGTGCGGGTTTTCAAAAGAGCCACATGTATGTGGGTCCTACAACTTGATTAGAACCGTGTTGTCACGTGGATAAGGATCTAGTCATGAACTTGGTTTATATGAAAACATCTTCAGAAGATTCAGTGATTGGTGGTTTGGCCCGGTACTGATTATACCATGCCACCTATATATCACAGCTATATCACATCTTTATCACAGCCGACGAGTTGTGGCATATGCTAACTCATAATTTCTGGGATATATTATTTCTTGTAGTACATTTGTGTTAGAATACAGCTGTATCATCGTTGTGTCAGTTCTCTCACTGGTCCTCATTGTTGGTTGATGGAGATTTAGCGTCAACCTATGGACTGGCGGAGACGGTTGTGTAGATCTAGGGTTCACCTGTTGATTGGTGGAGATCTAGGGTTCACCTGCTCTGATTGGCGGAGATGTAGGGTTCACCTGATCTGATTGGTGGAGATGTAGGGTTCACCTGATCTAATTTGCGGATATCTAGGGTTCACCTGCTATGATTGGTGGAGATCTAGGGTTCACCTGCTCTGATTTGTGGAGATGTAAGGTTCACCTGCTCTGATTGGAAGAGATCTAGGGTTCACCTGCTCTGATTGGTGGAGATCTAGGGTTCACCTGCTCTGATTGGTGGAGATGTAGGGTTCACCTGCTCTGATTGGCGGAGATCTAGGGTTTACCTGCTCTGATTGAAGGACATCTTGGCTTCACCGGTTGATTGAAGCAAATTTAGGGTGCACCTGTTGCTTGAGGGAGATGTAGGGTTCACCTGCTCTGAATGAGGGACATTTTGGGTTCACATGCTCTGACTGAGGGACATCTTGGGTTCAGCTGTTGTTTTAGGGAGATCTTGGGTTCACCTGTTGATTTAGGCAGGTCTCGGGTTCACCTGTTGATTGGGGGTACAACTACTCCGTAGGGAATCCACTGGCTGATCATATGGGATAAATCGCTGGCACCATTACAAAGAAAAAGCCAGGACGAGTGTACGGAGCTACCTGTTTATTATAAACAAACGGCACTACATGTTAATTATAAACACAGATCAGCCCAAAACTACAGGGTGAGGCTGGACTGAATCGCATGCAGCCCGGTAACAACAGGTTTCTGAAATGAACATATTTTACAGAAAAACAAGAAAAGTTCTTTGTTAAGAAAGTAAAATATAATGACAAGGAGCCCAGAGACTTTCTTCATCTGTTTCACGGTCTGTATGACAGACTAGCAGCTCGGGGAATCATACAGATGCACTTAGTCACCAGGCCGATGCAATCCAAATCCAAGTAAAGTCAGTCTTTCATGTTGTGCTTTACCCATTATCAAATACAACCCTTAGTTTATGAACATGCTCTGCTACTGCGTAAGTATATCTTGTTCCTCGAGCACATCGTTCTCATGCCTTCAAAGAGATGAAAACTACCGAGGGAGTACTTGAATGTAATAAGCCGTTTCAATCGATGTGATAGACACGACACACGCACACGCAGACAGACACACACACACACGCAGACATACACAAACGGACACACACATACACGGAGGCACACGCAGACATACACACACGGAAACACACACGCACGCAGACATACACACACGGAAACACACACGCACGCACACGCAGACATACACACACACGAAGACATACACACGCAGACACACACACGCAGACACACACACACGGACACACGCGCACGCAAACGCACACAGACACACACAACATACACACACGCTAACATATACACACGGGCAGACGCACGCACACGCAGACACACACACGCGCAGACATATGCACACACACGGACACAAAACACACGCACGGACACACACGGACGCATGCACACATGCAGACACACACACGGACACATGCACACACATGCAGACATACATAACACGGACAACATCACACATGAGCATCGATCTGCGCAATGGGAACCAGACATACTGACCACCCGATCCCGTTAGTCGCCTCTTACGACACACATACATGGGTTGCTGAAGACCTATGAGACACGGGTCCACACATAGAGAGACACACGCGCACACGGACGGACACATGCACACACACGCGGACACACACGCAGACATGCACTCGCACACACGCACGGACACACACACGCAGACATATACACACACGGACACACACACACGCACGCAGACGCAGACATACACACACGGACACACGCACACGCAGACATATAGACTCACGCTGATATACACACACGCACGCACACGCAGGCATAGACACAGACACACACGCTCAAACATGGACACACTCATACACACACGCACGCACGCACACGGACACACAAACGCGGACATACACACATGGAGACACACACATGGACACGGACAGACACACACACGCAGTCATACACACACGGACACACGCACGCACGCACACGGACACACAGACGCACGCAGACATACAAACATGGAGACACACACACGCACACGGACATGCACACTCACATACACACAGAAGGAGACTGACAAACACTCACCCACATAATACATATACACAATCAATAGTGACTTCCCAGATATGTATATGATATATGGTATATCTATATGATATATGGTATATCTATATGATATGTAGTGTATCTATCAACACGGAATAGAAACGGGAGTACAGCACTGTCAATGATTCCGTATATAGATAATAATTCTTTGATCTCTTCGACATATTAATATCCTCCCTGGAAATATACGGAATATTTTAATTTATGACAATGCTTTATGAAAACACATATCTCCGATGTTTACTTCTACAAATTCAGACCAACGTGCTTAAACTATTGTAAATATGGTCAGGTTCAAATAGGTCCATCTACCGTCTGGTAGCACTTCATCAACAATGGCTGTCATGTTAGACTGCTTCATTCAGCAAGTGGATTGATGGACCCAGACAAGGTCGATGTGTTGACCAGTAAATTATCCGACAGGAATAGCCTGCCTGATAAAGCACCGAATATCATGTTAATACAATGATTATGCCACATGCCATTATAACAACATATTCGTTTCCCCGCGTGACAAGACTCCCTGTTCCTTGACAGATCTCCAATAACCAACTGTTTAATGCCTTCGACTGCAACATATGCCCCTGGGCAGCGAGACTGAACCCCACAGTAATACTAGCCGATCGATTGCGTAAAAAACAGCAGGGCTGGTCACGTGTCCGAGGTGCTAGGGGTCAGGTGTCTAGGCAGCGGCCACTGGCCCGACAGGTGCGCGAACAATGATTGTTCTGAAGGACAATTTTCATCCTTGTCCATACTAGGGTGACGTCAAGTGCTTGGCTTTACCTTGACCAGACAGAGTCATGCAGGGCGACCACTGGCCGATTCCTAGACAAGGAAGTCCCTGTCTCCCGGGAGTATATGTACTGACCTGTTTTCATGAAGACGACATGTCCGATTTAGGGATTGAAGAACAGCATGCCCGTAGGTAAATGGTTTAGGTCTTTGAAACAACACCTGAAGTCTTTCCTTGATCTGTCAATGGTATAAGTGGACACTGACCACACAAAGCGGCGTAAGACCACACTGACTCACAGACCCACTGACTTACTGACTGACCTATCACTCAAGTTCCATCCGTTTTGATACCCATATATGACCAAAAGCATCCATTACGTCCGTGTTTCAGATTATCACCTCGCTGACTACTTCACACAGCAATATTCCGAGAGTACAGGTAAAAGGCCATTCTTATCATCGTGACTGGCTTGTGATGGGTATCGTTGTATGAATGACTGTCCTTAGATGTCCAGAGTGAGTGAGTGAGTTGGGTTTTACGCCTCTTTTAGCTATATTCCTGTAATATCACGGCGGGGGACACCAGAAATGGGCTTCACACATTGTACCCATGTGGGGAATCGAAACTGGGTCTTCAGCGTGACGAGCGAACGCTTTAACCACTGGGCTACCCCACCGCCCCTTGGATGTTCAGAAACACAAAGCAGGGAAGGTATACACACACTATCGGGAAATCCAGTGTCATGCCATATTGTACAAACAGATACACGAAAATTGTGTCACTTTGTCCGATGACTACAGGAAGGATGAGGCTGGACGTCGTGCACGACCATTGCTATGGCGGGCATGCACGGAGTGCTGGTAGCGGGTGTCCTCAAATGTTGCGAGCATTCTAACGGTTCGCTAGGCTTCCGGTGTTCTTATGCGACACCTGGCCTGACATTCTTGATGCCGAATGCGTTTTCACAAGTATAAATCTGTCATCAAACCCTAAAATAATAATCACGCACTGAATTAATAATAATAATGAGAATATTTATAACGCGCCTTTTCCAGGCTAGATATCCTGCTCAAAGCGCACAATCTGATCATTATTACCCCAGATAACCCAAGCTGCCTGTTAGGTGCTGGAAGGTTAATAGCCTCACGACTTATTTCACCGGGTACCAATTTCCTGCTGGGTGAACAGAGGCAATTGTGAACATTCTGCAATTCGCATCTGGCAAAACCACTTCAGTATAGGTATATGTATGTCTGCTGAATATTAATTAGTTTGAAAAAAACCAACCTATTTTGTCACATGAATACTTTGTAAAACAACAGCTGTGATACTTCCGCATCCGGGAACTCATGGTGTCAGTCATGGTGTCAGTCATGCGACACGGACTGTAGGCAAAAAAACCCAAGCAATCGTTGTTCCAAATCGTTCTTGCTGTGACATGAAAGGTAGAGCCATATTGATTCCAGTTTATCTCTCGGCGTAAAGCAAATATTTTCAATGCAAGCCAAAGATCACATTTAGAATTTTATGATCATATACCGATGTTGATCCATAACGTCAGCTGTATACATTTACATATTGTTGATGGGGACATGTAAATATCCACCGCATCCCAATGCCAGGTTTCCATTATAAATGCCTGGCCTCATCAGCTGATCCAAGGGATGACTGTACTTTAAAATAGTTGTTGTAACTATAGACAGGTTAAGCAGGTGATCGTCGTGACAAACTGCGTAGCCGCGAAATCGTAGTTACGCATTGCTCCACTTTAACAGCCGATGTACTCTAAGTGTTGGATTCATAGCTATGTTCTTGGTGATGATACGAAGTGTAAAAACACGGTTGTTCTCATTAGACGAGTTAAGACGTAATCAGGGTGTGTGGACAGCAATGAGAGACTGGAGAAGTAGAGATACAGACGCCATGAGGGTGTGTGGACAGCAATGAGAGACTGGAGAAGTAGAGGAACAGACGTAATCAGGGTGTGTGGACAGCAATGAGAGACCGGAAAAGTAGAAGAACAGACGCCATGAGGGTGTGTGGACAGCAATGAGAGACTGGCGAAGTAGAGGAACAGACGCCATGAGGGTGTGTGGACAGCAATGAGAGACCTGAGAAGTAGAGGAACAGACGTAATCAGGGTGTGTGGACAGCAATGAGAGACTGGAGAAGTAGAGGAACAGACGTCATGAGGGTGTGTGGACAGCAATGAGAGACTGGAGAAGTAGAGGAACAGACGTAATCAGGGTGTGTGGACAGCAATGAGAGACCGGAAAAGTAGAAGAACAGACGCCATGAGGGTGTGTGGACAGCAATGAGAGACTGGCGAAGTAGAGGAACAGACGCCATGAGGGTGTGTGGACAGCAATGAGAGACCTGAGAAGTAGAGGAACAGACGTAATCAGGGTGTGTGGACAGCAATGAGAGACTGGAGAAGTAGAGGAACAGACACCATGAGGGTGTGTGGACAGCAATGAGAGACCTGAGAAGTAGAGGAACAGACGCCATGAGGGTGTGTGGACAGCAATGAGAGACTGGCGAAGTAGAGGAACAGACGCCATGAGGGTGTGTGGACAGCAATGAGAGACCTGAGAAGTAGAGGAACAGACGTAATCAGGGTGTGTGGACAGCAATGAGAGACTGGAGAAGAAGAGAAACAGATGGCATGAAAGTATGTGGATAGCAATGAGAGACCAGTTAACAGCATACCTTGTGTACTGTTCGTATCCCTGCGGGGGCGTCGGCAGTAACGACATGTTTCACATGAGCAGAGGCTGCACTAAAACAGCTGCAGGAGATAATCTCTCACAAGGTAAACACCATACTGTTTTATTTGTTGCTTCCCATGGTGTTCTGTTACTAACAGAGATGTAAGATTATAACTTTATGATATGTCAATCATATCTGTGATGTGTTTGGGGCGCATGTTTATTCGCCATGACTAGAAAAACACGTGCTGTGGATCTAGGGTTCTGTGCAGCGGCTCCCGGCGCGGGATCACCTCAACCGAGAACCCGGGCGAAATAAACACCGAAAAAACCTCAAGTGTTTTTTCTCTGCCATTACGAAAATATATTTTTGTCCTTTAATGCTTATACCATTCATGCAGCTATAACTGATAATAACTTGTAGAGTTGATAGAGCGGGAGTAGAAATGATTCCGGATTACAGCTTCCTGTAATGGTTTATAAATATTTGCAGCGACAGTGTTTGTAATGCGAAAGATCAATGAACAATTTTCCATTCATTTTTAACCCAGTACTGACTTAATAGCCTGGAAAGCTTCTCCGAAATCTATACTACCCATCAAAAGTTTAGACTCACTTAAAGCACTCACCATATGTTATGTATATATATGTGGTAACATCGAATATGAATTTCTCCACTAACTTGGGGGAACCAACTGCAAACCTTATGCAGATGAATTGCACGAGGATCATGCATCAAATTGCTGAAAATCATGTGCAAATATGGTCCATGTGAACAGCTGCGTTTTGGTGTAAAGTTTTGTTAAGAATTCGCCATCTTCACTGAGTTTCATCATTTATTGAACTCATGACAATAATGTTTTCAGGGTCAAGAATTTGCTTTTACAATACATCAGTTAATGTGTAAACAGTACCTTTAAGAAGTATGGAATATTTTGCAAAATCTAGTTTAAAACAGTTGACTGAAGTAAGTACCTCCCTTCCACTACATTACCACGCCGTCCCTCCTAACCACCCTACCACCTGAACCTCCCGTCCCCTACATTACCACGCCGTCCCTCCTAACTCCCTACCTTCTTAAACCTACAGTCCGCTAGCAGACCACACCGTTCTTCCCAATCTCCCTACCACCTTAAATCTCCAGTCCGCTAGCAAAACCACACCGTTCTTCCCAATCTCCCTACCACCTTAAACCTCCAGTCCGCTAGCAAACCACACCGTTCTTCCCAATCTCCCTACCACCTTAAACCTCCAGTCCGCTAGCAAACCACACCGTTCTTCCCAATCTCCCTACCACCTTAAATCTCCAGTCCGCTAGCAAACCACACCGTTCTTCCCAATCTCCCTACCACCTTTTAACCTCCAGTCCGCTAGCAAACCACACCGTTCTTCCCAATCTCTCTACCACTTTAAATCTCCAGTCCGCTAGCAAACCACACCGTTCTTCCTAATCTCCCTACCACCTTAAACCTCCAGTCCGCTAGCAAACCACACCGTTCTTCCCAACCATCCTACCACCTTAAATCTCCAGTCCGCTAGCAAACCACACCGTTCTTCAGAACCATCCTACCACCTTAAACGTCCAGTCCGCTAGCAAACCACACCGTTCTTCCGAACCATCCTACCACCTTAAACCTCCAGTCCGCTAGCAAACCACACCGTTCTTCCCAATCTCCCTACCACCTTAAATCTCCAGTCCGCTAGCAGACAACACCGTTCTTCCCAATCTCCCTACCACTTTTAATCTCCAGTCCGCTAGCAAACCACACCGTTCTTCCCGATCTTCCTACCACCTTAAATCTCCAGTCCGCTAGCAAGCCAAACCGTTCTTCCAAACCATCCCACCACCTTAAACCTCCAGTCTCGTACATAACAACGCCGTCCCTCCTAACCTCCCTACCAACTAAACCTCCCGTCCCCTACATTACCACGCCGTCCCTCCTACCCTCCCTACCACCTGAACCTCCTGTCCCCTACATTACAACGCCGTCCCTCCTACCCTCCCTACCACCCTAAACCTCCCGTCCCATACATTACCACGCCGTACCTCCTAACCTCCCTACCACCTTAAACCTCCCGTCCCCTACATTACCACGCCGTCCCTACTAACCTCCCTACCACCTGAACCTCCAGTCCCCTACATTACCACGCCGTACCTCCTAACCTCCCTACCACCTTTTAAACCTCCTGTCCTCTTACATTACCACGCCGTCCCTCCTAACCTCCCTACCACCTGAACCTCCTGTGCCCTCCTCCTAACCTCCCTACCACCTTAAACCCCTGTCCCCATACATTACCACGCCGTCCCTCCTAACCTCCCTACCACCTTAAACATCCTGTCCCCTACATTACCACGCCGTCCCTCCTAACCTCCCTACCACCTTAAACATCCTGTCCCTACATTACCACGCCGTCCCTCCTAACCTCCCTACCACCTCAACCTCCTGTCCCCTACATTACCACGCCGTCCCTCCTAACCTCCCTACCACCTTAAACCTCCCCGTCCCTACATTACCACGCCGTCCCTCCTAACCTCCCTACCACCTGAACCTCCCGTCCCCTACATTACCACGCCGTCCCTCCTAACCTCCCTACCACCTTAAACCTCTCGTCCCCTACATTACCACGCCGTCCCTCCTCCTAACCTCCCTACCACCTTAAACCCCTGTCCCCTACATTACCACGCCGTCCCTCCTAACCTCCCTACCACCTTAAACCTCCCGTCCCCTACATTACCACGCCGTCCCTCCTAACCTCCCTACCACCTTAAACCTCCGTCCCCTACATTACCACGCCGTCCCTCCTAACCTCCCTACCACCTTAAACCTCCTGTCCCCTACATTACCACGCCGTCCTCCTAACCTCCTACCACCTTAAACCTCCTGTCCCCTACACCTCCCAACCCCCTACCACCTTAAACCTCCGTGTCCCCTACATTACCACGCTGTCCCTCCTAACCTCCCTACCACCTTAAACCTCCTGTCCCCTACATTACCACGCTGTCCCTCCTAACCCTCCCTACCACCTTAAACCTCCTGTCCCCTACATTACCACGCCGTCCCTCCTAACCCCCTACCACCTTAAACCTCTCCTGTCCCCTACATAACCACGCCGTCCCTCCTAACCTCCCCTACCACCTTAAACCTCCTGTCCCCTACATAACCACGCCGTCCCTCCTAACCCTCCTACCACCTTAAACCTCCTGTCCTCCCTAGCATAACCACTCCTGTCCCTCCTGTACCACCTTAAACCTCCTGTCCCCTACATAACCACCACGCTGTCCCTCCCAACCCCCTACCACCTTAAACCTCCTGTCCCCTACATAACCACGCCGTCCCTCCTAGTCTCCCTACCACCTTAAACCTCCTGTCCCTACATAACCACGCCGTCCTCCCAAACCCTCTACCACCTTAAACCTCCCGTCCCTACATAACCACGCCGTCCCTCCTAACCTCCTCCTACCACCTTAAACCTCCTGTCCCCTACATAACCACGCCGTCCCTCCTAACCTCCCTACCACCTTTAAACTCTCCTGTCCCCTACATAACCACGCCGTCCCCTCCTAACCTCCTACCACCTTAAACCTCCCGTCCCCTACATAACCACGCCGTCCCTCCTAACCTCCCTACCACCTTAAACCTCCCGTCCCCTACATAACCACGCTGTCCCTCCCAACCCTCTACCACCTTTTAACTCCTGTCCCCTACATTACCACGCCGTCCCTCCTAACCTCCCTACCACCTTAAACCTCCTGTCCCCTACATAACCACGCTGTCCCTCCCTAACCTCCCTACCACCTTAAACCTCCTGTCCCCTACATACGCCGTCCCTCCTACCTCGCTACCACCTGTCCCTACATAACCACGCTGTCCCTCCTAACCTCCCTACCACCTTAAACCTCCCGTCCCCTACATAACCACGCCGTCCCTCCTAACCTCCCTACCACCTTAAACCTCCCGTCCCCTACATAACCACGCCGTCCCTCCCAACCTCCCTACCACCTTAAACCTCCCGTCCCCTACATAACCACGCCGTCCCTCCTAACCCCTCTACCACCTTAAACCTCCCGTCCCCTACATAACCACGCCGTCCCTCCCAACCCCTCTACCACCTTAAACCTCCCGTCCCCAGACAACCAACCCATCCCCAATAGCGTTCAAGCCACAGTGGAAAAATGATATAGGTATTGCTTATCTGAAACGTAAATATCCGTGAAGTATCTCCAGACACTGACGCTACGCAGGCAGACAGACAGACACGTAAACTGTTACCTCTTTTACACCAGGTATAACTTTCTATCTATGTTGAACCCCAAATAAAAACATATCGGATGGCTTTAATTAATGAGGACATTATAATAGTCAAGCCCTGGCAACGACCTATTACTACGTGTACATCGTGGTATAATATGGTGCTATAAAAGTTGGGGATCATGAAATATTTATGTTTATATCAACATAGATGTCTGTAAAAAGTAACACCAAGTCATATCCTATATAGTTTGCACATGATGAACACAGTAGAGCCACACAGGGCGGAGGATGTCCTGATTCTGATATTATCAAGGAAGGTTGAATACTTTCGGTTTGATTGGCATTTTAGAAGTTGATGAGTACTAAGAAAGTTAGGACACTTTATGGATGACAGATTCTTTATTTAAAGTATGACGGGATGTTTCGGTACAGATTCTTATATACCTTTGTCAAACAAGAGTGGGAATGTGTGTGCCATACATTCGTTATCCTTTTTTCTACTAATTTAAATACAAATAACTGTTCTATTTTGGGGTGTTTTTTTTAGAAGTTCGTGAATAATGCCATTTGGCAAGATGGCGGTCATATCTGTGTTGTCCCGGGAAGATGGGACGATAATCCCCCACACCAAACACATCCGCAACATGGCGTGATCGTAGTACTTCGTCTTCTTCGACATCGTACGGGACACTTGAATCATATTCGTCCTGTGTATTAAGGTGACATTTGTCGTTATGTGCGAATTTGTTGTTTTTAGATAAAAACGCCTCAAATATCTGATAAGATTAGTGATACTGTGAAACGCAGTTTTTATGCTACAGCTTTCTGGATCCAAAACGATATTTTACGATGAATAACCTGATCCTCGACCAAGAGCGGAGGAAAATACCAATTTGTGATGCTTGATACTTCGGGTTAGATCAGAGTGTCCTTCAGATCCTCATGTAAGTGTCGACTGAAGAGGGATTGGTTGGTCATACTCTAATAGTGGCGTGGATCGACATCCTAATCTGGAGTAGCCTGATCAGATTTATAAAGTAGCAGTTTCGAGCTGATTAACTTCGAGTACCCAAACATCGAGGATGTGTTGGTGGGCATATGTCATGTGAGCAATGGGGATCTATAAAGCGAGAACAGGATAAGCAGACAAGACATGACATCAGTTCAATATGGCTAATCCATTTTGTCAAAGGTTTTATATGTCGGCGACTAGTCATTGGAGTAATAGATTCTTTTGAATCGCATTAATTGTTTATATTCATGTGTCGCATTGGTGAGAGTCAACAACTTAAATAAGCTTTTGTAGACTCATATATCAAAGCCACTAAATGCTTCTTCACTAACTCACCTAACACTCTCTTATCTCACTCACTCCCCACAATCTCTCACTCCTCACTCAGCAAACTCAGGTCACTATTTTTCACTCACTCAAATCCTGTTCTGGACAACATTTCATGCAGGGTGCGTCATCTCTTCCAGAGCCCAGACAAATTTTTCATATTCACAGTCAGCCTTCGTCCTATTTCTGCCCGCTGTATGTAGGACTGGGCGCATGTACTTTAGACCAGTTACTAGCCTTGAGGAAAATATGACCAACCCAAGCCCCTAGCTAACAACTTTGAGTCGTGACACCAGCCTCCTGATATTGGCAAGATGAATGGCCATCGGAATTATAGGTATGAGATACCTTTTATCCAGCAGGTTCGGTTTTTGTCTTTCGTTATTCGTTTTTGCTCCCCCTGCCCAATCTTTACCCCGTCAGCTTTAGCTCAGGCGCTCTAACTTGTCAGATGTCTTGTATATCGTATTATATATTTTGTCTTGTAGATCAGGGTCGGAGTTTTAAAAACGAATCAGAAAAACATCTTGACAAGCAGTGGCAACCCTGCGGAGCTTCCACAGTAATGTTTACTTTGCTTGTCGGCCATGCAGACATGGGGAATCATCATGCGTCCTGCGTTAAGGTAGGGAAATACAACGTAATGTGCGAATTTGTGTAAGTTAATTAAATCCAAATAAATATTTGATAAATTAGAGATACTGAAATTGAGTTGTTTTTATGCTGCAGCTTTGTGGATGGTAAGCGATATATTTACAGGACCACACCTGATCCTCGACCCCGAGCGGAGGGAAAATTCCAGATTTGTGATACTTGATACTTCCGGGTTAGATCCCAGTGTCCTTCCAGATCCTCATGTAAGTGTCGACTGAAGAGGATTGGTTGGTCATACTCTGTGGTGGCGTGGATCGAGGCCCACTAATCACAGGTAGCCTGATCAGATTTATAAGGTATAAAGTACAGAGCTGATTACTTCGAGTACGCAAACATATAATTATTGTTGGTGGGCATATTTATGTGACAATGGGATCTATAAAGCGAGAACAGGATAAGCAGACAAGACATGACATCAGTTCAATATGGCTAATCCATTTGCAAAGGTTTTTATATGTCGGCGACTAGTCATTGGATAATAGATTCTTTGAATCATTAATTGTCTATATTCATGTCGCATTGGTGAGTGTGGCATTAAATAAAACTCACTCATATATCAAAACACCAACCCTCACTCACTCACTCTCACTGGAGCTCATGCACTCACTCACGCACGCACTCGCACACACACACACTCTCTCACTCACACATTCTCTCTCTCGCTCACTCACTCACTCACACATTCTCTCTCTCGCTCACTCACTCACTCACACATCTCTCCTCGCTCACCACCTCCTCACACATTCTCTCACCTCCACTCACTCACACTCTCTCCTCTCTCTCTCTCTCACACACTCTCTCTCACACTCTCTCTCACACATTCTCACTCACCACTCACACACACTCTCTCTCTCTCTCACACTCTCTCTCTCTCCACCACCACCACACTCTCTCTCACATTTTTCTCTCACTCACACATTCTCTCTGTCACTCACACACGCTCTCTCTCTCACTCACTCACTCACACGCACACTCTCACTCACTCACTCACTCACTCACACACTCTCTCACTCACTCACTCACACACACTCTCTCTCTCACTCACTCACTCACACACTCTCTCACTCACTCACACCGTTGCTTAATCCTCTTTTGGACAACAGTGCCCTTGGGCTAGTGTATCTCTTCGGGACAGACAGTTATTTCATATTCACTGTCAGCCTTCGTCCTATTTCTGCCGCTGTATTAGGACTGGGCGCATGTACTATTTCCCCAGTTGGGAACCGATCGTAAATCATAGGGAACTAATGGCCAACCCTGGCTACCTCCCTTTGAGTCGTGACACCAGCCTCCTGATATTGGCAAGATGAATGGCCATCGGAATTAACCCAGATTGGCAGCATATGTCATCAATCGTGGTGAACAGCACAGAATGTCCGGAGCAATGTGACCACAAGCTCATCGTGCCAGCCAAGTCTCCCAGACTCAACATCAAAGTCAGGCATCCCAAGACGTGTCGTCGCAGCAACGCACAACTCCAGTCTAATTGCGGAAACAATATCATTAATGGCGCATGCTGGTTTGATACATGTCGGGGGGGTGTTATGTTTATACTGGCCTGATATGATCAAACATGATGGTGAGGAAGATACCGTGGACGTCACTGTCACACACGATGTGTACGTCATTGTCACAACGTGGACGTCGGACGTGTGTGTGCACGCATCATCCTGCATGATATGTGTATGGTTTAACCACTGCCAGCAATACCGTATAAGGAGGTACTACCATTGTCCAAGTCGAAGACCGAGTAGGATATGTGTAGAATTTAACCATTTCCAACAATACCTTATAAGGAGGTACTACCATTGTCCAAGTCGAAGACCGAGTAGGATATGTGTAGAATTTAACCATTTCCAACAATACCGTATAAGGAGGTACTACCATCGTCCAAGTCGAAGACCGAGTAGGATATGTGTAGAAGTTAACCATTTCCAACAATACCTTATAGGGTGGTACTACCATTGTCCAAGTCGAAGACCGAGTAGGATATGTGTAGAAGTTAACCATTTCCAACAATACCTTATAGGGTGGTACTACCATCGTCCAAGTCGAAGACCGAGTAGGATATGTGTAGAAGTTAACCATTTCCAACAATACCTTATAGGGTGGTACTACCATCGTCCAAGTCTAAGACCGAGTAGGATATGTGTAGAATTTAATTATTTCCAACAATACCTTTATAGGGTGGTACTACCATCGTCCAAGTCGAAGACCGAGTAGGATATGTGTAGAATACCTTTAATTATTTCCAACAATACCATTTTATAGGGTGGGTACTACCATCGTCCAAGTCGAAGACCGAGTAGGATATGTGTAGAAGTTAACCATTTCCAACAATACCTTATAGGGTGGTACCATTGTCCAAGTCGAAGACCGAGTAGGATATGTGTAGAAGTTAACCATTTCCAACAATACCTTATAGGGTGGTACTACCATTGTCCAAGTCGAAGACCGAGTAGGATATGTGTAGAAGTTAACCATTTCCAGCAATACCTTATAGGGTGGTACTACCATTGTCCAAGTCGAAGACCGAGTAGGATATGTGTAGAAGTTAACCATTTCCAACAATACCTTATAGGGTGGTACTACCATTGTCCAAGTCGAAGACCGAGTAGGATATGTGTAGAAGTTAACCATTTCCAACAATACCTTATAGGGTGGTACTACCATTGTCCAAGTCGAAGACCGAGTAGGATATGTGTAGAAGTTAACCATTTCCAGCAATACCTTATAGGGTGGTACTACCATTGTCCAAGTCGAAGACCGAGTAGGATATGTGTAGAAGTTAACCATTTCCAGCAATACCTTATTGAGTGGAACTACCATTATGGAAATCGAAGACAATATGCTTCAGTTCCACAGCCCCATCTACGTGGAATGGTCGGCAGCTAACATTAGAGACAATACCATGTCTATAACGGTTTAAATCAGACTCATGACCTGCCATTTAGGCCGATATGAAATTCCCTGGACGAACGTATTGTTGCCGCTTTGGGGAAACCTTGGTGTGAATCCAGAGCAGTATAACTGATTTTATTTAGTATGATTTCCTAGATGTTTTAAACCACTACCGTTTATCTGTAGTAAATGAAACGCAATGTAAAGCACCATCAGTTAAAACTTCTAATACAGTTTCACCCAAACTTTTAAAATACAAGTAACAACTTACCTCAGTTTATGTTTAGATTTTATGTCCCGTGAGTTGATAAATAATTTTATCCTAATTATATTTCTTGATTTTGTAAGAAGTTACTATGCTAATTGCCAGTGTAATAATAAGAAATGCTGGTCCAAGGCCGTAGATAATGTCAAAGAAAAACTCACTGTCACTAGTCTGTCAAGACATGCCAGTATAAGATCAAATAAAAAACACTATCTCTGGAAGCTAGCCGCGGTGAACAATGACCAGTTAACTGATATTGCACGACTTACATTCTATGGATCAGCTTACATTGCCTCTAGAGAATGTTATTGCAAAACTGTCGCCAATGATATTGTAAAGCACGTGTTAATGTCCTGTACGATCAATATGAATGACCGAAACACCATACATATATGATATTCTGAATGTAAATACTTTTGTTAAGATCTGGGAGAAATATGATGATGTTATTCTTGCGTTTTTACTTGGTGGGTGTCCAATAGAATGTATCATGGAACGTGAAAGTAATAATTCATGCAAGCCATTTTATAAGGAAATGGCGATACCTGCTAAAACCTTGTTTATAAACATTGCTGAGATATATCACTAATCCATGTTAATCAGGTGACTGACTGACTGAGTTTAGTTTTACGCCGCTTTTAGCAATATTCCAGCAATATCACGGTGGGGACACCAGAAATGGGCTTAACACATTGTGCCCATGTGAGGAATCGAACCCGGGTCTTCGGCGTGACGAGCCAACGCTTTAACCACTAGGCTACCCCACCACCCCTAATCAGGTGACGTAACTATCACTGCATATTGTAATCTTCATTCAATTGGAGGAAGTAAATAATATTTATCTATCTATTACATCAACGGTGATCGTTTAGAATATACAGCATGTCAATACATAGAGTCAACATTAGTGAAAGTTATTTAAGTCAGTGTGTGCGTGCGTATGCGTGCGTGCGTGTGCCTGTGTGCGTGCGCGCGTTAGTCTGTCCCACAGTCCCTGAACCACATTATTTTCCCTACTGCCAACCCTCTCTGCAGTGCTGAAGCCCTAAATAAAGCAAGTCTAGATTTCCTCAGGTTCTGAATCTCCGGTCTCCCTGGGGCTCCTTTTCAATGTAAATGGGCTTGTTTGTTACTATCAAACTTATATATATTCAGAGACTAAGCATTAGTCTATTCGCGCGTGTGTGCATGTGCGTGTTCGTGCGTGCGTGCGTGCGTGCGTGCGTCTGTGTCTGTGTCTGTGGAGGGGGGACAACCCGATGCAGTCATGACTAACACCTGGCTAGAAGTCCATCCACCTCGGGAAGAGATAAGCATGTTAAGTATACAGCACGTTCTCGAGGTGAGAGCGGAGACTGGGAGACTGGCTCCATTTATCATTGCGCTCTTTATAAACGCTGCATCTTCCCCGTTGGCTAAAACGAATTAACATTCCATAAACAATGATTTAACAGGCCGGCCTGTTTTGTGTCAAACAATCCATACGTGATGATAAGTTACGAGAGCAGAGTCTGTGTTTAAATTTGTTTTCTGACAACATTCCTCGACTTTTTTAAAGGATGATTAAGAGTGACACGTGCTCCGAAGGTTACAGTGTTGGAAATGCAATAGTTCACGTCCTGTGAGACCTTTCCACACTAAACGTGTCGAGACCATAGATAACATCGTCTAGTGCAAGCTTTATGTTATCTGAATATCAACTGACAGTTGTAAAAACATTTTCATTATTATCAAAACCCCTCTAATACGAACATTAAAATCCTATATCGTCTAAACACTATTGAAGCAATGTGAATTGTGACTTCAAAAGCGAGTTAATTTAGAATGTAGTTTTACGCCGCTTTTAGCAATATTACAACCATAGCGCGGGGTATGAATCAGAAATGACACAACGTTGATTCAAACTCATGTTGTCCGTATGTCGCTTAAACCACTAGGCTACCGTATCACGCCTTAATACAAAGAATTATTAGATTCCACAGCGTATTTCTCTGGGGTAACTTATGTCCGACAGCGGTCGCAGCAGACAAATCGATGTACGGAATCTGGCTTGAGACGTCTCTGATATGTGCAGGAAACCTTGCGGGGCACAGGACACACGCAACCTACGGGTTATATACTACACCAAATCAGAATCCGTACTTTGACAAGCATCTTTCGTAGCCTTCAGTGCAGGCTGAATCATCTCACAGCTCTTATTGGCAGATTTCGTGTAAGGTTTTGTGTTTCTAAATGTACATCGATCCAGCAATTAAAACTGACCATATTGCTCAATAGGCATGTCATTTTTATATGACTTATGTTGAATGTGACTACACAACATCCACACACAGAGCACACACACAGAGCACACACAGGGCACACACACACACCACACAGAGAGAGAACACACAGACACACACACACACAAACACAAACACACACACAAACACAAACAAACACACACCACACATACGCACACAACCTTATATAAACTAAGTATGCGAATCTTTCTACAACATCGAATATCCCGCTCTAGTCTGTCATGCAGACCCTGAAACAAATATATCTAAGCAAGCCTAGTAGTCTGGAATATGTGGCAAGTCTAGATGTCCACATCTCAAAATGAAGAAAGTCTCAGGGCTCCTCTCATTATATTTTATCTTTTTTACTATGAACTGTCTTTTTCTGTAAAATATGTTCATGTGGAGCACAGTGTAGTAGTGGTTAGCATGCTGGCCTCTCACGCCAAAGGCCCGGGTTCGAATCCCGGTGGAGACACCAAACTTTGTGACCTGGGTCTCATACTGTGTTGTGTCCCTGGGCAAGGCACTTCGTCCACATTGCACTCAGTCCACCCAGCTGTTCAAAATGGGTACCTGAGAAGCGGATGTATAGACCCATACGGTCGAGTGAAGCGCTTAGTAGCAGCTTTGAAAGTACAATTCCGTCAGGGTAATAACGTAACGCCAGAGAGCAGCATCGCGTTTGGTTCTAGGCGCAAAAATTATCAGTATTATCATTATTATTTATTTCAGAAACAAGTTGTTAGTCTAATTCCGCTCCAACTGCACCACTTACAACATCCCTGACAACGACCCGGGAACGTCAACCTTATTGCTACAAATACAACCTTATCACTACGGTTATGTAAGTCAATGTTGTTACATTGTATGAGAATCACCGCACCATTAAGATGATTGTGTACAACGGCACCCCGGCATTAGGAGCTCCCTCTTTCGATACTGTAGTTAAACTGGTATATAACAGATGGCCTGGATTATGTACAGCAAGTAGCTGGACATATGTGTCCATATGGTGTATATGTTGTTTTTCATTAACGTTTCCCTATCAAGTCATCGTAGTTCTTCGTTACATGTGATGAGCGATGACAGTGGTACGGGCCGCTTGTATTACGTGTTAAAGCTTGTACCATGTCCGAGGCGTTTCTATCTAGTTGTGGGTATGTAATACATCTCGGTGTCATGCATTCACACCCACACACGTCACAGTGTACTCGTCCTTCGCATGACGACGGCTGTTCACAGGATGGGCGTGTCCTGCCCCCATGAAACCCCATCGTTAGAGAACGCCGCCCAACGTCTTCTCAGCTGCGGTCGGCATGACTGAAGGTGAAACACGACCGTCGTCACTGCAGAACCATGGATCCGTGTCACGCTACTTGAAAATGTGTTCATTCGAATGATCCTGCCGTGGTCGGGTCATTGTAAACTTGCACAAGTCTCTCAGGTAAAAATTAATAGTTTAAATGATAATTTCTAAAATAAATATTAAATAACAGACTGTACTGTCCGCTTATCTAGACTTGCCTCTTCGAAGGATAGAATAATTATACATCCATGGGCTCAGCATTCAGTACAGCCATGGAGCAAGGGTAGGTTCCTTGATATATAATAATTGTGTTTTCGCTCTGTCCTGTGTTTCGGCAACTGTTTTCACCCCAGTAAGGTGTTGACAACGTTTCTGTCGTAATGTGATACACACGGTCATAGAATCCACGAACCCGGAATGACGTACATACGTACTGTATCACACGGCTGTGGTAATACGGCTACCGTACGTGAGTGGTCGGGCAAGTGAAACATCAGTGTCTACCGACATAATAGATCCAACAGTCAGATCGATAATATTTCTTAATTACATCTGGAAATCAAACACAGCCAACGAATCCCATTTCACGCTGGCTACACACGGACAGACCATATGTCCACACCACGTGGCCACTGCTGGTCAAACCGGAAACACAACTGACCAGTAACAATCAAATACTTTATGTGTATATAACATATGGATGTCTGTCAGGGCCAAAACACTTGTGAATGACCGCGCGGCTACGGTAAAAAGACCTGTGTTTACATGACTATATTCAGAGTGTATACAGAGTATCTACGGAGTGTCTACATAAAGTACACAGTGTAAAAGGGCAACTGGTCATCGGGGACCCAGTAAGGACAACATTGCTATCATGTATAATACTTTGTTAAAAGCCATGCTCCTTTACATCAAGGCAGGATCTGAAACACGAGCTTCTTCCCCTTCCCGGACCGATATACATCGCCGCTTGCAACACGCTCAACAGGCTGTCTATCTACTAACATGAAACCAGAGTCCGTGTAAGGGCGATGAAGTTTACCGTTTGACGGCGATAAAAGCTCGATTTCTCCCTGATATTGTTGGATTGGCTAGACTTACTGTACATGCCTTGCGGGCTCGTTGTATGTCGTTGTTATAAGATAGACGCGCTTACAGGGAAGGTTACGGCTATAGTTAACGGGTCAACATACACCGTGCTTGGACATATCTTATTTCAGCCTAAATGAACATTCCATGGGTAAATTTCATCCAATCTGTTGCCATGTATTGCAAACGCACGGCCAATTACAGAGAGTCTTTTTCCGTTGTGACTTGTTAGTACTAGTAATCCAAACAGTTAATTTCCCCCGTCTCGATGGCTTTTCTATTACCAGCTGAAACAGTCGTCAAACAAAGACACGGGTCCACGGAAGCGGCGCGGTGAGATATGGCATTTAGGTGTAATTACCTTCATTAATTTTGGTTCCATCAGGAATCGATCTGGGAGACGCAAAACAGAAACTATTCCCTCGTCACACGACCACTTGTATGTCCTGTCACTCACGTGGCCATCTGGTGGTCAGGCCAAGTCCGTCGCCCTGGACAAGAGACATATGTCAGGGCCTTAGTACAGGGAGACTTGGACGTTCAATGGTTGTCCACGGACGTCCGCTGAACGTCTCACGGGTTTTCAGGGGCGCATAGAGACTCTTATATGACAGCCTTTGGGGATTGTTTGTCCCCATTGATATAGTGATATAATTACGACAGTATCAAAATATTATGATAAACAGTTACTGTATTTACGGTACTGCACTTCTGATGTGGTATTGAAGGAAGTTAATGAGTGAATATAGTTTTACGCCAATTTGATGTCGGGGAATACCGGTAATGGGCTTCACAAATAGTACCCATGTGGGGGATCGAACCGGGACCAGCGACTTTGTGAGACGTTGAGTTGGATTAAACTGACTGAATGACTGAGTTTGGTTTTACGCCGCTTTTAGCAATATTCCAGCAACATCACGGCGGGGGACACCAGAAATGGGTTCACACATTGTACCCATGTGGGGATTCGAACCCGGATCTTCGGCGTGACGAGCCAACGCTTTAACCACTAGGCTACCCCACCGCCCTGAGCAGTATAATAGCCAAAACGGGACATTTCAGCTTTGGCTGGGAAGAAAGCCTGAAGGGATGCAGGTGTTTGAATTTACTTCTTTGGCACTGCTGTGGCGCTAACAAACCCTGAAATATGATGAGTACGAACCAGGGATTCGAACTCACGATTCGGATGCGCCAAACGGACTCAACTCTGGCAAACGGGTCACGTGTCAACACGAAGATGATGTTGTGTTCTCAGGAACTTATATGTATTATTTTACAGTGATTTAAAGCAACAAAACCTTTCCATAATCAAAGGAAATCCCTGCTGTAAGTAGAGTCTATGGTATTATCAGTAGCCTATCTGATGTACCAATATCTAGTTCGTACCGAGTCTCACATTTCACCGTTGCGATGGATTAAAGTTTCTGTTAATTACTCGAACGTTTTCCATGCCTAGCAGCTAGTAAATTTCATTAATAAAGATTATTCCAAGTTTGCCAGTATACGGTGTATACGGTCATTGTCTGTCTGTTCCAGCTTGGGCTGTTGATTCGTGTCGTGTTACAGGCCTGGCCAACTATGATGTATTGGATTTTATTTTTGTATGTGGAATTATTGGTGATTCAAATATTTTAAAATCATTCTATTTTGATTTGCATCTTTTTAAAACGATTTTAAAAAGTATCTTATAAATGTGTAAGCTAGGAACAATGGAAGTTTTTGCCCAATCAGCATACACGAGCGTGGCAGGTGGTGTTCCAAGTGGAGTAGGGCATACGCTTTTCGTTGCAGTTTCTGAATTTCAGGGATCCATTCTTATCTTTCATCATGATGTTACCTTACGTTCTATAAAATTTGTGTCCTCCGTAAATCGAGACTGATTATTCTCTGCTTGGATTTTGCATGTGGTGACCTTAAACCGCCGTTTCTCTTAAATGCTAAAAGTACACACTTGGCATTAATGACTTATAACTTAACAATTAATAAATTGAACATAGAGACTTTTCTGGGTTCCATCTTCTTTTTATTGAAGAATAAAAGAAAATGAAACCCAGAAAGGTCTCTATGTTCATCAAATAGCATATTCTAAAATGCCAATCAAACATTTAATTAATACATTCCTTAATTTCTATTCTACATTTTTATAAATGGAGCTGCAGAATCGCCCGAACACCGAGTAGCCATATTTCTTTATGTACATGACATAGGTCAGTTTAACAACTGTCAATCTTTGTAATCCCTTTCCGTATCCTCGGATTATGTTTAGTGTGTTTGATTGTACAAGGCATGGCTCAAGGCGTGTTGTGAAAATACTCCGTGTACATGTTAAAATACTGTAATTACTGCGCGCACACACATAGGCATACAGATATTGAAATGCAGTAATCTTGAACGCAACTAGAAATTCCCACCCCCCTATGGACTGGTAGGAATGGTAACCATTGCTTCCACGACACTCCCACCATCTGCACGACGTGGTATCAACGTGTAAAAACGTACGACTAGGTAGGCCCTCCGCTGTGTGATATTTACGATGTCATCACCTGCAATCCCAAAACAATCTGAACGTGTCTGCCCCGAGAAGCAATGTCTTTCACTCATACATGGGATGTGATTTACTGCCAAACCTCATTTTTAATATCATCCTCAAAAATATCCATTTGGATAAATACTTTTATTCTGTTTAGTATTTGATGGTCTCTACTAACTTTATATGAGGGGACTGTACTATATTTATATACTTACTGCTATTTTATTACGTTTCTCATGAGTTATAGTGGTGACACGTAAATTAGGATATCGCCTGTCTGTCTGCAGATATCAGAGACCTGAAGATAAAGCAGACTGAGTTTTTACAAAGTGGTAAATATCAGAGAAAGCATGTGTTTATTGGCTGTGTTTTAAACCGGGAGTGGAGTCTAGTCTGTTACAAACGGCGCCTTGGTGTATCTACTTACATCGTGAACCCTTTCATGTCCACGTTAGATGGAGGATTTGGCCTGTGAATCAGGTTGGGTTTTGAAGACCGAACATCCGTACACGGTATCCATGGTGCAGGTGCACAAGGTATTCACAGTACAGGTGTAAAAGGTGTCCATGTTGGTGGCATACAAGGTATTCACAATGCAGGTGTGCAAGGTGTCCACGAGCCGGGTGTACAAGGTGTCCTCTGAATAGATGTGTGGGGTGTCCAAGGGCCGGGTGTACAAGGTGTCCTCTGAACAGATGTGTGGGGTGTCCAAGGGCCGGGTGTACAAGGTGTCCTCTGAACAGATGTGTGGGGTGTCCAAGGGCCGGGTGTACAAGGTGTCCTCTGAACAGATGTGTGGGGTGTCCACGGGCCGGGTGTACAAGGTCCTCTGAACAGATGTGTGAGGTGTCCACGGGCCGGGTGTACAAGGTCCTCTGAACAGATGTGTGGGGTGTCCACGGGCCGGGTGTACAAGGTGTCCTCTGAACAGATGTGTGGGGTGTCCACGGGCCGGGTGAGGCCGGGTGTGTCCACGGGCCGGGTGTACAAGGGTCCTCTGAACAGATGTGTGGGGTGTCCACGGGCCGGGTGTACAAGGTCCTCTGAACAGATGTGTGAGGTGTCCACGGGCCGGGTGTACAAGGTGTCCTCTGAACAGGTGTGTGGGGTGTCCACGGGCCGGGTGTACAAGGTCCTCTGAACAGGTATGTGTGAGGTGTCCACGGGCCGGGTGTACAAGGTCTTTGAACAGATGTGTGAGGTGTTCACGAGTCGGGTGTACAAGGTCCTCTGAACAGATGTGTGAGGTGTCCACGAGCCGGGTGTATAAAGGTCCTCTGAACAGATGTGTGAGGTGTCCACAGCCGGGTGGCAAGGTCCTCAGGTTGAACAGGTGTGCAGGTGTGTCCACGGGCCGGGTGTACAAGGTGCTCTGAACAGGTGTGTGAGGTGTTCACAGAGCCAGGTGTACAAAGGTCCTCTGAACAGGTGTGCACAAGGTGTCCACGGGCCGGGTGTACAAGGTGTCCTCTGAACAGTGTGTGTGTGGGGTGTCCACGGGCCGGGTGTACAAGGTGTCCTCTGAACAGGTGTGTGGGGTGTCCACGAGCCGGGTGTACAAGGTCCTCTGAACAGGTGTGTGAGGTGTCACGAGCCGGGCCAGGTGTGTGGGGTGTCCACGGGCCGGGTGTACCGGGTCCTCTGAACAGATGTGTGAGGTGTCCACGAGCCGGGTGTACAAGGTCCTCTGAACAGGTGTGTGGGGTGTCCACGAGCCGGGTGTACAAGGTCCTCTGAACAGGTGTGTGGGGTGTCCACGAGCCGGGTGTACAAGGTCCTCTGAACAGGTGTGTGTGGTGTCCACGAGCCGGGTGTACAAGGTCCTCTGAACAGATGTGTGAGGTGTCCACGGGCCGGGTTTACACGGTGTCTACGGTTCAGGTGTTTACGAGCCAGGTAAATGCACAATGCAGGTGCACAAGTCGTCCGAGGACCAGGTGCGCAAGGTGTCCACGGTGATGCAGGTGTTGGCGGTTAGTCCTTGCCGACCCTTGCCTCAGTGTCAGTTCCTAATGACAGGATCCAGCGATATAGGGCATGCCATAGCAGCAGTTTGTGTTTCCTATTTGGCGTATTTCCAGTCAGAAGGTGTACACAAGATTGATGTCCGTATTCATTTTTTTCAGAATTACATTTAGTGGAAATGTCACATTCACATAAAGCACATCTTTGACGATGCATAACATTGCTTTTGTTATTTCATTGTTTTTAGGCTGGTTCATTATTGCCTGTATGCCAGCTATGCTCAGTCTATGGGTTTGTCTGGCACTTCATCATCTTCAGCGGAAGTCAGCCAGATGGGAGGAAGGTGAACTGGAAGACTGACTAAAATGTTTCACTGACTGAGGAATTACCTCAATGCTTGGCACTTCCATCATGGCGATCTCACCTTCGTGTAATTCCGGCTACATTCGTGCATCTAACCGTATGGAGAAGTGATGGACAACCTCTGCATTATGGCGACAGTTAGAAGTACACTCTTACACTGCAACAAAAAAAGTATTGAAAGTATTCAGTCAGCGTTCGCTGGTCACACCAAAGACCCGGTCTCCATTCCCACATGGGTACAATGTGTGAAGTCCATTTTTTGTGATATTGCTGGAGTATTGCTAAAAGCAGCCCCAAACTAAACCTACTCACTCAACTATTTTAATTATTATTCAATACACTTTTCCCCAGTATAATCCTTACTGTACATCTAGCTTCATCCAATTACCATTATCTAGGCGGTCTATGTTATCCATTAGTTGTAGTTAATGTTTATCTGCAGCTTATCACACAGCATCGTGTATATCCCCTCTCATTACTCGGTTGTAGAGACTTCAACTTGATGACGCTCGAAGATCAACATCGACACGTCGCGGAATGCTATCATCCAGATGTTGTTATTCATAAAATTGTACCTTTCCTTATATAATCACCAACTTTGTGTGCTTGTTGTTACATATACTTTATGTACATACAATCCATCCTTAGCACTGAGGAACTTGTCAGTAATAATATGGATATCCGAGTGTGCATGAAAACATGAACACATGTTTACCTCCTTATACATTAGCAACTGATGTTAGAAACATATTTACGCTAATCCTTTCCGATTACTCTTGTGTGAGACTTTAATAGGGAGTATATCTTCAAATATATCGGTTGATATTGTGAATGGCCTTTTCCGTAGGTGTTGGACGTCTCGAAGGGGGCGTTTTGACGGTTTCATAGACACTAGAGACTGACGTAGATTGGATGTATTACTTGTTACAGACACAGAGACTGACGTAGATTGGATGTATTACTTGTTACAGACACAGAGACTGACGTAGATTGGATGTATTACTTGTTACAGACACTAGAGACTGACGTACATTGGATGTATTACTTGTTACAGACACAGAGACTGAAGCCGATTGGATGTATTACTTGTTACAGACACAGAGACTGACGTACATTGGATGTATTACTTGTTACAGACACAGAGACTGAAGTCGATTGGATGTATTACTTGTTACAGACACAGAGACTGAAGTCGATTGGATGTATTACTTGTTACAGACACAGAGACTGAAGTCGATTGGATGTATTACTTGTTACAGACACAGAGACTGACGTACATTGGATGTATTACTTGTTACAGACACAGAGACTGAAGTCGATTGGATGTATTACTTGTTACAGACACAGAGACTGACAGTCGATGTATTACTTGTAGAGACTTAGATTGGATGTATTACAGACACAGAGACAGAGACTGACGTAGATTGGATGTATTACTTGTTACAGACACAGAGACTGAAGTGGATGTAGATTGGATGTATTACTTGTTACAGACACAGAGACTGACGTAGATTGGATGTATTACTTGTTACAGACACACGTAGATTGGATGTATTACTTGTTACAGACACAGAGACTGAAGTCGATTGGATGTATTACTTGTTTGGATGTATTACTTGTTACAGACACAGAGACTGACGTAGATTGGATGTATTACTTGTTACAGACACAGAGACTGAACGAGATGTATTACTTATTACAGACACAGAGACTGACGTGCATTGGATGTATTACTTGTTACAGACACAGAGACTGAAGTAGATTGGATGTATTACTTGTTACAGACACAGAGACTGACGTAGATTGGATGTATTACTTGTTACAGACACAGAGACTGAAGTACATTGGATGTATTACTTGTTACAGACACAGAGACTGACGTAGATTGGATGTATTACTTGTTACAGACACAGAGACTGACGTAGATTGGATGTATTACTTGTTACAGACACAGAGACTGACGTAGATTGGATGTATTACTTGTTACAGACACTAGAGACTGAAGTAGATTGGATGTATTACTTGTTACAGACACAGAGACTGACGTAGATTGGATGTATTACTTGTTACACAGAGACTGATTGGATGTATTACAGACACACAGACTGACATTACATGGATGTATTACTTTTGTTAGACTGACGTACATTGGATGTATTACTTGTTACAGACACAGAGACTGACGTAGATTGGATGTATTACTTGTTACAGACACAGAGACTGACGTAGATTGGATGTATTACTTGTTACAGACACGGAGGCTGAAGTAGATTGGATGTATTACTTGTTACAGACACAGAGACTGAAGTCGATTGGATGTATTACTTGTTACAGACACTAGAGACTGACGTAGATTGGATGTATTACTTGTTACAGACACAGAGACTGACGTACATTGGACGCACTTGTTACAGACACGGAGAACATGTTACATATACACATGTTACATGTTACAGATATTTCCCTTTTATGCAGTCATTATTTGTGTGCTTAAATTTTCATTGGTTGTACATTTCGACCGTGAGTTGCATGTGACAATTTATGATCTGCCAGTTGCATCGTGTCAGTGTTTTACTGCCCCTCGTGTTCTACTCATCTGTTTGCAAGTGTGGGTACATCTGATGTAGCTGCCGCCAGCTGGATGAGAGCGCCATCTACCTGCTGTGGCCAGGTACCAGTGTAAGAACACACACTCTATATACAAGGAACTCCGTATGTAAACACAGCGCGGTCGACGTCTGCTGCACGTGCAGGGAGAGGCTAGACGCACCTGCATCTCATTTCAGCCCCTTTCACTGCAATTAGTAAACATGATGAAATATCAAGACCTGTTATCTTTACTTTGCTTCTAAATGACATATGCAAGTTAACAGAATGAGTATTCTGTTTGTTGGTACTGTTGATTCGTAAAGTACCATATGCAGATCAGTGTACTCAAACGCCAGGAGTGTAGCGAGTAGGCAGACGAGTGAGTAGTAGATTTCAATAGATTGGCGAGTGGTAGACGGGCATGTACTCATATCAATAATCAGACGGGTGGACGAGCTTGGATATGTTTACCACGGGTAGAAAGATCAAACCAACAGATGTTGACAAATGACTGAACTGAGCTAGTCCCTTTCCACCCGAAGACTCCGGAATAAACAGAACCAGGACCACCCCACATAAATATACCCGACACCGAACCAGTACCACCCCAGTCACCTGATACACCCGACTAAACCAAATATTAACCCCTGAAGACACCTGTCTGAACGGAACCGGTACCTCCCTCCCCGAAGACACCTGACTCAACGGAAGCAGGACACCCCGACCACCACCTACCACACAGACAGACACTAGTTCCCTCCCAGACTGTGCTAAAACATGGTTCTTGAAGGCAAAACTTTCAAAACCAACTATTTTCATCCGAGTGAACATGAAGCCGCAAGAATGACATTAGATAGGTAATTGACCTTGACCCAGTTCTTCCAACCAGACAGACACACGAAGCTGTACAGTGGATCTGTTGTCTGGCATCTGGAGTCTGGAGAAGGTCTGGCGAAGGTCTGTTTCAACACTATCGGTTGTTCCACATGGTTGTGGATGGGTATCTGCTACAGGACTGACACACAATAGAGCGGAACAGCTTCCCTCAAACACTTGCCTTACTTAAATACTTGTAATTTACTGTAACGGAATATGGATGCAACACATTGCCAACACCATGTACATACTTTAGAGAGACAGACGAGTCGAGCTTGGTCATCGACAACTGTGAGCCTGTGATAGAATGATACTCCTGTCGAAACATCGACACCGTCAATTACTGTCTATCATATTTCACAGAAAACAGAGAAAACCCTTCCAGAGCGCTTACCGATGATAAATGGATTCATTCCTTACAACCAGTTGCTCAATCGGAAACACATGTTTCAATTCTGTGACCTTTGTGTCATTGTTTTTAGCCTGAGTTGAGATTTAGAAGTTTTTGTGAAAGTCGTTCTGGGATCAAATACACTAAGCTTAAACCCAAATTGTAGTTCGTTATGCGAATTTTCACTAGAATATAAAACAAATGGCCAGTTCGTTATATCCGTCATTTCTTACTTACTTACTTAAGCTTACTCGTCATATACGCAGTTCACTGTTTTCCGATGTTACTTCTTTCCCAGGGTGACTGGGTGCTGCTGGCGAGCGAGCCAACCATGAAGTAGCCCGTCTTGAACCATGTCAACGGTTTACCTCACGTCGCTGCGGTGAATGTTGTTGTAAACGAACGGGCATAAAAGGTACACAACTGAAAATTTGATTTGACCCTACAATACATACACTATCAAAACTTCACGAAGCTGAACACAGTTGCCGAAACACTGCAAAGTGTAGATGAAACCTCCAATACATTGTATAACCATTGTAAAACCTCTCTTGTTTGTATCTTGTTCATGGGATATACTTTCTGTTGTCCTTGAGTTTATTTAATATGATATTGACTATTATCAGTCTGAACAAACAGATATGATAATTTAATCTCTTAACATGATCCATGTTACAATCAGCGATTACTTCTAATGGAGAAGTGTTTGTTCTGAATTCAATACAGAGCCCCGTACCCCGCGGATTGCCAGAACATTTGTCATTTCCGAGCCAGTGCTTCTCTGTTTACTGATCCAGTCGTGGGAAACACTATCGGAGTATGGCCTCGCTACCGTGCCTCTCGGGAGGGGGCACTGACAGTCGAGACACCCGGTGGTAACTGTGATATATAATTAATACACCATGTGTATCATATTCAACAATAACTGTCAGCTTCATCGTACCTTTACACTTCCAACGGGGGCTGTCCCTGAGTGCAATGAGGAGGGAGAAACAACTCATAGTCAGCTGGGCGAGAGAAGACATTATTCTGGAAATATCATTGCCACAATAAATTGTACGCTTCCAGTGAAATTGCAATGTTAATATTGTGTTTTTCCCCATTAACCCATATACTGGGATACACAATGCGCACATTGTGTCAACTATTGCTAGTATTAAAGTAGCAGCAGCAGCAACAACAACTAAAACGTGAATACAATACCTCATATTTGATTTTGGTTTGAATGCGTGAGTGAGTGAGTGAGTGAGTGAGTGAGTTTAGTTTTGCGACACACTCAGCAATATTCCAGCTATATGGCGGTGGTCTGTAAATAATCGAGTCTGGACCAGACAATCCAGTGATCAACAACATGAACATTGATCTGCGCAATTGGGAACCGATGACATGTGTCAACCAAGTCAGCAAGCCTGACCACCCGATCCCGTTAATCGCCTCTTACGACAAGCATGGGTTACTGAAGATCAATTCTAACCCGGATCTCCAGGGCTATTTTGGTTAGAAGTTGCTCAATATAGTATCGGCATCTCGAGTAAGGCCTGGAGGTTGACAATGTATTTTAAAGGCTAAGTGGTAGATATGCTCAATGAGTGGCAATGACCAATGGTACGCATACACACTTTAATCATAAGGAAACAATAGCAGAACTGACCACTGAAAAGACTAACCACTGAAGGAAGACTGTTTTCGATAATTAATCTCCCGCTACTAACACTACCGCTACTAACAATCTCGGTAGTGACCTGGGCCCGGTTTCCCAAAGCTACCGTAGCGCTACGACTGTCGTAAGTCTATGTTACAGGATAGGAGGCACGACAGTCGGAGCGCTACGATAGCTTTGTGAAACGGGGCCAAGGACACAATTCAAGGCCTCTACCCCCACCCTCTCCTCTTCCACACATACAGGTGCCACCACTGATTCATTCATATATTTTTCAACGCCATTTGCCTTCTCTGTTAAAGGGAGTAGCTTTCAAAGTCTGGTACCTCCCTGGCGTTGATCTTTCAGAGTTACGAAACCCACTGTTTGTGCACTTTTGAAACAACGCTGGGCCCTCTGCATGCAGTAATCTGTCTCCCAGACACTACAGAATAATAAATTAACAATGGGAACCAACTCAGATCTATGATGCCAGTTAGATTTCAACAGTCGAGAGTTCGGGTGTAAATGACATTCAGGATGGTGAAGCTGGCATCAAAGTTACCAGCCCTGAATCCATTCTGTGAGCTCGCAGGGAGCGCCGGTTGTTTCACGGTTGCAAGTAAACATGTTGACAATGGCAAGAATATTAGGATTAAAGCCTTTGCAGATTTGGTTAAACCTGACCTCCATTTGGATTTGAGTATTTTGATATTTGATATTTTTAGATGAAATACCAACATTATCAGGACTGAGTTTAGTCTATGCAAACAGAAGCATGACTAATTTTCATTTTAAAATATTAGAAGAATTTGTAATTGTAACCCTTTAACAAAACCTAAACAGCTTGCCCTCTATATACATATATTCCGCATTATTATATACATAAAGAACATACATAGTAAAATTTAGGAAAAGAAACACCCAAATCGTCAAAGACATGTACGTTTCTCGTCGACACCAAACAAATGGCGTTAGAAATAGTTTTCTTTTAAGCAGGACAGGCAGCTACGATAGTGCTTTCGTGATGACAATGTGGAAATGGCTGTTAATTAGCTAATCCTCGACCCAATGGCATGGTTTCACGCCTGGCTGGCACTGTCCTGACACTAATCCCTCATACAAGACCTTAGAACCAAATCAGAAGCAGATCCCAGAGGATGTAGCCATTCCGAAGGTACTGCTACACAGTGGGACCCTTACAATGCCGGACGGAGAAACCAGTCGTGTACTTCACAGGTCTAGAAACAACATCAAAAATTAAAATCTCTTTGATCTTATCTCAGTTCCCCACATTTCTCGTCTCGACCTATTCCATATCCTGCGCTCTACTAATGATAAAGGTGAAATGTCCAAATAATAGAAATCACGCAAGTCTTGTTTTTCGAATGATAAGTCGTATTTCATGTGACCTCTATTAAAGAAGTAGTTCGCACTGCTCCGCTTAATTAGCAGTTCGTGGTGTTTAGGTAAATGATAGGTTATATTTTACGAACGTATTTATTTTCCTTACCCTATATGTATATTTTAAGGCTAATTATATATATTGATCGTGTCAATACTGAAATGGGTATGTAGGTCTGCTTGACCTATATTCGTGAAGATCTCACAGTTATCGTGTTTGCTGATTCCGTGTTTAAGGACGTGATCACAAATTGGACATACGACAGTGACCAAAATGTCACGCTGTTTCTATCTCGTCTAGTCTCGCGAGAATTGGTTTTCCAAGCAATTTCCAGACTGCGGTGGAGAGTCGTTAATGTGCACTCACCAGTGGCTGTATAACAACAGGTTGCTGATTGAAATGATGTTTGATCATAGGAGTGTTTAACTTAGCCAGGCGCACCAATACAATTATATTTACATTTCCCAAAGAGCTTGACATTATGTGATAAATAGCAACATACATATAGCTAGACATTTTTTCGACATTTCTTTTTTGTTACAAGCTTTTTAATTCAGAACTAATTACCGTATTTCCCCGGTAAACATATCTTTAGGACGAGTGAGGGTACATGCAATGTAACGTCTTGACACAACACTCATAAGTAGGCCTCTGACAGATCTAGAAGAACGCTAGTCACCACGGAGATTCATCAGTAACGAGAACAGCGGACTGTGCGGGACCGCTGGTGATACGTTATGTAAGGGAAACTTTAATGCATTTTACATTTTGTGGCAAAATTATGTTTCTCTGTAAATATAGAAACTAATTATACATTAAACAAAATTTCACAGACCCTGGACAACACAAGGTCCAGTCCGTGTTTAATACCGTGTGTAGATGCTTTACACACCTGTTGGTATATGTGTCTGGCTACTTCTGGGGGAAGGTCTGAGTCAGGTTATGCCTGATTCGAAGACAAGTTTCTCATGGTTCGTTCGAATTGATCTGCGTCTGTTATTTGTCTCTATGTTGCATTGTCATCATCGCCTTGGTAATCAATTGTGTTATGTATCAATGCACCACTACGACCTAGGTGCCGTTGTACAAAATGATTTAAGCGCTAAGGTGACCGTAACTCCCATGCCTTAACATAGACTTAAGGTAATCTTAGCGCTTAGGTTGTTTTGTACAACGGCACCCAGGTGAATAGACACAATATGTATCGATTTGATGTTAAACTTGAGCGCTTTTTAGTTTGTTTAAGAAACAAATCACATCACCTGTCATTAACTATTTATCTTACAACTCGCTTTCGCTCGTTAACTTCGTTCTGAAACTACTCGTTGGAAGATAAATGGTATGTGACAGGCAGGCATTGACCTCAATATGTTGCGTAATACAAACTGATAATGTTTCATTTCATGAATAATTCCTGAGTATTAAATGCTATTATGTACGTACACACGTAATACTTAATCGCAGAAAGCAGTTTTAACGTGCATCACTAGAAGCAAAATGACAATGTGTGGTAAAATGTCTTATAATTTATTTTTTAAATAGGATTGTACTTGTATGATCGTATGTAAGCTCGTGTTATTCCGGGAGAAGCTTGTGATTACCGAAATGGGTGATGACGAACGAAAAAAGGCAGTGTAGAAGTGAACCAAGTTCAGATCAGTCAAAACAGTTCCACATAGCAATGCTCTAATCTTTCCATTCCCTGATCAGGGGGCGGATCAAGGGAGGGGATGGGGCTGCGGAAGACCAACCCCCACCCCACCCCCGAAAAAAATCCCTGAGGTGCATTTTCCCCCCTAACCTTTGGACTTCGCGATCTATGTGCCCCACCTTCTCCAAAACCCTTGCTCCGCCCCTGCTGTTCATACATGAAGTTACATATCTATCTCCGTAGGTTCAGTCTCCGTTTTGTCAAGAATGAAAGCAAATACTATCCTTATACTGGAGTTTACTGAGAGTCAAACTGACTTGTTTTTGCATGTGTTTGAGACGGGTGCCACCAGGGGGGCAGGGTACGCTTTCAGGAACACCTGGTGTCATCACTATAGGGTGGTGATTCAAGGATGCATTTCTTATCATATGGTCGGGGTTGTACAATTGAGTCTACTTTGGGCACCGACTTCTTTTGAGCATAGAAATGGTTTTGTTGCTTATATTTGATCGTCTCTACAATGTTTTATCAGCTTCAAAACAATATTTGCCCCATTTCTAAAAATACCTTTCTTTAGTCACTGCCGTTTGCCACAGCTTGACAAGATATTGTATTCCAATCTAAAAGGTTCGCTTGAAATATAAACCATATAATTAATAACATAAATGTGATATGAATGGTTATTGACTGGTATTGGTGAATATCTCCCCCAGTATAGCTCCCAGTCTCTCCGTGAACTCGGGCCTCTGTCACCATGTGCGTGACTAACTGGGTGTTTACCAGTGATGCGGAGAAACACATTGCGCTGGCTTCTTATTCGTGTATGTGTCAGATTCGATTATTGAGAAGTCAGGAAAATGCATGCAGATAATTCTAGCGCCGATCGGAATGCAGCTGGTACGGAGAGACAAGTGCAGGACTGACGGCACGAAATGTTTGTAAATATAAATAGTTGCAGGATTAAGAACAACATTGGGGATTTACGCCCTAATCCCACTTCCTTGATGGGGTCGCTTGGTTCTATCCTTCGTGTATATTTGGGAATACGATGATTAAATGTCTAATCCTGAAGTGTATCATACTTCTCAGAGGAGTACGAGAAATGGACTGGAGAGTTACAAAGAAGCCTACATTTGCAAATAGTGGGGAACTCAGAACAAAGCTTTATAACACACCGTCCCTTTAAACGTGAGGCGATACCTACTGACTGACTGGCTTGCTCTCTCTCTCTCCCTCTCCCTCTTGCTTTCTCTTCTCTCTTCTCTTGTTTTCTCTGTCTCTCTCTTGCTTTCTCTTTTTCTTCTCTCTCTTCTCCCTCTCTCTTTCTTCTCTCTCTCTCTCTCTTGATTTCTCTCTCTCTCTCTCTCTCTTTCTTTCTCTCTTTCTCTCTCTCTCTTTCTCTCTCTCTCTCTCCTCTCTCTCTTGATTTCTCTTCTCTCTCTCTCTCTCCTCTCTCTAATCTTTTTCTCTCTCTCTCTCTCTCTTGTTTCTCTCTCTTCTCTGTCTCTTCTCTCTCTCTCTCTCTGTCTCACTAACATATCGGGTTATATTCATTAACACAACTGCGGCATCAACAACGACCCGCGAACATCGTCTACACCAACAACAACGACATAAAGCACTTCCGTCCGACAGCGGTAATGAACTCCTCCCCGGGACGGTAACAGAATCTTCCGTGTCAATTGAGAATTGCCGACAAATGGCGTTATCTTAGCAACTACAAACTCAAAATAACCTTGTTCTAGTCTCAGTCATTCATGTTTTAATTGCAAACCGGCTCACATCACCACTACTGGAGCAATGACCACAATCCCCGCGTGGCGGGAGCTTGTTCCGGGATTTTAGAGGCCGCATGTTGCACGTTACTGAAACCACTTCTTACACGTTTGAGCGTTCTGTAGACCACCGAGTCCATTCTTCACAGTGAATTCTCAAGGCCAAACGGACGTTTTTGGATTTTATGCGTTATTTAAGCATTGGCTTACAACGTAAAATCCTTACTTGCTTGAACAAAGTGTCTAGTGATCATTTTCCACCTTTGTTATTAAATTGTACAGAACAAATAGACTGTTAACCCGTATCTTCTGAACCGGTTTCAGGGATCGTTGTGTGATACAGGAGTCGTGTGACGCTGAATCAAGCGGGGCAATTATCATCCTTAAAAATCCTTATCTCCCAGGTTTGTCCCGAGTAACATAATAGTGTCACGCCATGTCAAACACAGCCGTATCTAAACTGTTATACTCCACATACGGTTAGCGTATCTGACAGTGTTTAATTACTTCATTATTGATGTAGCGTCATCAGCATCCCTTGCTTGTCGGGTGAACAGGTTGATGTATGTCATCAGTTCTTATGCTTAGATCGATGCTCATGACGTCAATATATTATGGAATCCTGGAAGGGACATTGTCGCGTTGTCGCATTGTCCCATTGTCGTCCTTTGGAGGAATTGAAAAATATTATTCAAAACGCGACATGCGACATCGCGACAATGCGACAAATGGCCGAAATGTTGCGTTGTTGCATTGTCGCATTGTCGTGCTTTGGTTAATTTTGCCTCATTAAGCTGGGGTTTTTTTAGAGGGCAACAACGCGTCAATGTGCCTTCCAGGATTCCATACTATATGGATTGTCTGGTCCAAGACTCTACTATTCATAAACCGCCGTCCTAAGGATTTAATACTGATGTGTTGCGTTAAACAAACAGTTATTGTTTATAGAAATGTTTTCTGGTCAGCCACAAGACCTATGTGAAGCCAGAACGTTGTGTCGGAATGTCCATTGACCCTGGTCCACTGGGTTTCAGTTATCACAGAGTATCTGGATGGACATGCACTAGCACTCGGAGCATGGCCTTGGACGTTCGATCATCCGGCGATCGATTTTCAATTATATCTAGTGGGCATGACCATCGCAGCAGGGGATGACCGCACTGCCCACAAGCCCAGCACACGGTAACGTCTAATCATGGTCATCTCTATGCAATCTTCCCAAGGCTTAAGGCAGGTGGACCCACTTGAATGCTATGTCTCGGGACTTAAGGCATCGGTTCTTCAGAGTTTATCACCACTTGTGGCCATTAGTAACTTGGATAAGTAATGGATCCTGGTTCGATCTAACGACCAGCAGGGTAGAGACCGAGACCAGCAGTGCCGTGGGGGTTACATTAACACTCAGGGAGGGAAACACTTGACTGTGGTGTCATGTGGTTGTAGTTGTGAAGGAGAAGCCGCCACAAGGGAGTATCAGACGTCGTGTCGAGGGGGAATTGGGGGATACCGGGACGCTGAATAACGTCACTGTGTATACCATTGTGTAAAGCTTACCATATTACCCTTGACCTGACCCTGAGTAGCAACATTTACCTGTTTCCTGAAACAAACGATTGGTACCTTAAGACAGTGGTAGAAATAAACATGTACAGTTATACAGTTTCTATAAAAATTGCCACTGAACCCCTAAGAAATTAATTTATTGTATACTTTCAGATTTCTTAGCGAAGATTTGTCTTTAATTTAAGGCAAAAGTCAGTACTGAAGTAACTAAATACAATAACTTATTCGTAATTAGAACGCCACAACTAAGATGTTAAAGCTTGATGAGTCCCGAGATTCCAGAGAAAATATAAGTGTATGGTTGAGATCCCTTGGCCCCGTCCCGAGCAATAGTGTGTTGGATGTCTGAGTCTAGGCCTAGAAATGTAGAAATGTAGTCCAACCACAGCCATGCCAACCAATCTGGTGTCACATATTGTCAACGATGACGCTTGTGACGCCAAAACTAAATAATAGTGATAACACTGTAGTACATTACACAAGCCACACGCCTCACGCCTTCCAAAGGGACGAAACAATGGGTACACCGCTGTCAATTCGATTCAAGTGAACCAAGTCATCATTTAATGGTTGATGAACCTGGTCGTGAGTCCAAACACGAGAAGCCTATTAATTGTATCTCTCGCCGTCATATTGCTGGAATATTGTTAAAAACAGCGTAAAACATCCCCACTCTTGAGATACGAGCGGTGATTGGGCCAGCCAGGGCATATACAATAGCTTAATCCCATGTTCTACGTGTCTATGACTGAACACATCAATATACATAACTTCACGCCAGGGAGTGATCAGTCTCGATTATCTGACGACACAGATACCACTAGACGCTACAGCTACTAACTGTATATGAATCGATCACCTAGATCAGTAACGACACCGGGTGTTCGATAGGGAAAGAAAGTCATCTCCCGACTCACCGTACAGGAGGCACATGTTGTTCGCGAGTCGCACGTGTCGCAACAGTCATGAAGAAAATAGTATATTGACTTCGCCTTTATAACATACAAATTTGAAGAGAAAACAATTTATTGCGATTTATCAGCAATCCTGAACTTTGTTTAACTTTCCTCGCCATACATGAACGGCGACATTCAATATAAACCCAACGATATATGTGTGGTGAATGTCAGCCTCGCCTGTGTCTGTCTAACACAATATACCGGTGCTGCTGACCTTTAATATACTGTCTGTTACTCCACATCTCTGTCGAAACACAAGTTGAACCATTACTCTGATCAACTGACACAAATACCAAACGTTGGAGTAGCGGAATGTACATCAAAATGTCCTTCCTAGCGATTAAGATATTATTTATCGCCGAAAATAACAATTTCACTTCCACAGCCCTGTGAAAGTAGATTGTAAAGTTCGCGACTGACAATAGCGGAAAACACTGTACATTAACCTATGTATATTTTCATAATGAAAGAGTGAATATGTCGTATATATGTTATTAGTTATCATATGAACTGCTGACATTAATGGCACTTCAATTTCCTCCGAGTTATCTTTGATGTGACTGTGTGCTCTGAATGTCAATGTCGGTTTGAAATTTCTTAGTCATCAATTTCTAAAGGTATTATTTTTGAACTTTAAACTATCTCCTCTTTAAAAATAACAACGTTTGCATTAATGTCTAGTCTTAAGGAACGTTGTACTGTATTGTGTTCTTCAATAAAACACTGGTTAGAAAAGGAAATGAAACATAGATCGGCTGTTTCTTCGCGGAATACAAATGTTTTTATTATGGACTATAATTTCGACTGGTTTTACTTGTGTTCTGGACTTTTCTCGCTGCGCTGCGACACCTATCGGAGGATCAAAGAATGAGAATCTGTCTAGCATAACAAAGTATATAGAATAAAGAGGTACAGCCAAACTGACTTATGTTTTTGTCCTTGTTAATTATACAACACAAAGCATGAAGATATCGGCGAAAACCAGCATCATGCACAACAGAACAGAACATAAATTTAGTATCACTTCAAAACGAACTGCTGAAGATAAACTTGTCAATAATATGTCAAATTTGAGATAAATGAATCACAGGACCTGATGATTTATCATTTGAATTGTATGTTCTGTTCTTCGAGGCATATTCTTAAACGCAGATATTAAGATTACTCTGTGTATCTTCTCGTAAACTAGGCCAGAAACTAGCAATAAGCTGTACGCACATTGTTCACAAATGTAACCGTGATTTTGGTTTACAAATACCAAATAATATAACTTTAAAGACTTTTCGTGCAATGATGGAATTAAAGTATTATCAGAAATTATATTAACGAGATATTGTAATTGCAGCCTTTACTAAATATAATCAATAAAATAACAGCACTTTGGAATAATTTAATAATAATAACAATTGCCGGATAACTTTACATATGGAACAATTTGATCAGTAACCATTGAGGCTAGCGGTGTCCTGTTATAGTGAGTGAGTTTAGTTTTACGCCGCAATCAGCAATATTCCAGCTTTATGGCGGAGGTCTGTAAATAATCGAGTCTGGACCAGACAATCCAGTGATCAACAGCATGAACATCGATCTGCACAATTGGGAACCGATGACGTGTGTCAACCAAGTCAGCGAGCCTGACCACCCGATCCCGTTAATCGCCTCTTACGACAAGCATGGGTTACTGAAGATCAATATTCTAACCCGGACCTTCACGGGTTTCCTGTTATAGCAAATGAACGGAACAAAATGCAGATATCGAAATTAATAGTATAATATCTGTCAATCTCCACACACAGGAACAATATCCAATACATCTACAGCTGTACAAAGAAACGTGTTCGATGTTATATGTCTTTGTAGCAGAAAATATTCAACAATATTCAAAGCGTTAGGGGATATTGTTACCCTGTTGGTCTCTCAACGGACTTTGTTTCAACGGTTTCACATCGGTGTTATCTCTTATTGGTCAGCTGAGCTGGCACAATGTTCATCATATCTTCGTCATATGAGCGAAATATTCTCAAGCACGACGTTAAAACCCAATTTCACCTCACCTCACCTCACCTCACCTCACCTCATCATATCCACTGGTCTTTAAAAAAATCAGTTCAGTCGGACAACAATAAACATTCAATCAACATATTATCGGCTTATCCATTGAACAAAGTATCTTGCTTTTAGTAATCCTACATTTAAATCACTTGAACAAATCCACTATACAAGATAACAGTGATTATCTTATCGGTCAATCCTTTGTTCGATTATTTTTGCAACTCAACTGGCCATTTCTCTCTTGCTGCGCTGACATCAAACCTCATTTTATAACCCAGTCTTCGGTCGACTTATTACACCAGTCATGAGAGATGCCATCATATGTGACGTCATGATGGTCATGACGTCATGGCAGAAAGACGTCATCAGGGAGGGTGGCAGCGGCAAGTGCAAGAAGCATTGCCTGGATATCTTCAACCATTATCCTCATCAGTTACCCCCAACCCGTCACTACCTAAGCCTCTCAGAGTACGGGCAACAATGTATACGTCTTCAGCAACCCATGATTGGGGTAACAGACGACGAGCGGGTTTCAAAGGTCAGGCACGCTGACCCAAACGTATCCCAAAGTCGTAGATCGATGATCATGAATCCAATCACTGGATTGTCTAGTTCAGACTCGTTTATTTACAGATCGAGGTCATCAGGCTGTAATATTGCTGAGTGCTGAGCTAAAACAGCCCCAACAAACAAACATTATTCATCCGAGCGTTCTCTGGTTAACCACAAGACCTACAAGACGCCGGAACGTGATGTTTAACAAAAAACAAACAAAAAACAACAACAAAACAACAAAACAACAAACAACAACAAGGAACAACAAATATTGACCCTCTGATGTTACAGAGCGATCGGGTAGCCTTGTGACTAGACAGTTGCCTCGTCATGCCAAGGATTCGAGTTCGATTCCCAACATTGGAACGCATGAAGGCCATGTCTGGGTTGATATGACTGAAGTGCTTCTAGAACCTCGTTCAGCCGGCCTGTGAGTAGTCAGCGAGTAGTCACGAGTAGTAACACCACAAACTACTGGAGTCGGTCCGCTAAACCCCTGCCTTCGAGTACAGTCAGTAAATAACGTACTAACCAGTCGGTTAATAAACATGTTGGCAGCGGTCAATTACAGCTGGAAATCTGTAGATAGAAGCTTTCAAGTCCGTATGTAGACGGGAGTGAATCAGCTAACACATGCGCAGTGCTGTTATCACTGAACGTGTGTTGTCAGGGGCCAGCGAGGGACGGCAATACAAACAACGGGGACACCCTCCGCATAATAATTATCCTGAACAGGAGGGTGACCACAAGGTGTGCGAGTATTGTTTTATACCGTTTTCAGCAAAACAAGAAACAATACCAAGGGAAACAGAAACAATGGGATGCATATGTTGAACCATTTAGTTCAAACAGAACCCCGGCAATCGGTCAATGCTTTAAGCGCCTGGCTACCGCACCGTCATCTGATGCGTACCCGGAGTTGGCCGGGCTCTAACCACTCACTGACCAGAGGACAAGTACTAGCCAGTCAAACATTGACCAATAGAAATGTACTATCCAAGCAGCTGTTCATTGACAGGAGGTAAAAAACCACCCAACTAACCATTGACTAAAAGCTTTGATTCCTCACTGTCCAGAAAGACCAGTACGAACCAACCAACCAACCACTCACTCAACCGAGGAGAATCATTAATCATCAAACCACAGAAGAGAAGCACCAAACAAGCCTGGCTACTGCAGCGTCAACTGATGGGTACCCGGAGTTGGCCTGGCTCTAAGGTACAGTGGTCTGTTCAATTTGAGAGGAAAACCCGAAGTAACACAGGCTGTATATTTACTAATTTGGGGTTTCATGACAGACAATGGTCAATTACCAAAGTAATTTATGGAAAGCGTAGGAGACGTGTTTGACCAACAGAATATGATTGTAACGAAGGTATATCAACCATTAAAGTGCATTTCGTTCAAGACAATGAGGCTAGCCGAAGCCAAAACACGGCAATTAATTGCACAAATCATGTTAAAAACATGAAAGAAACCGCTTTAATAATAGTGAAACGACACGATCTTCTGTGTTAGGAAACTTGTTTTGTGTAGTCTAAAACCAAAGGATGACATATTCCCACAACACAGGACATATTTAATACTGACGAGAGCTGGGGGAGAGGCTTCACTTACTAAAGATTCCGTCTCCCTCGACATTTCTGTGTAATTAAGTCCTGGTCAGCCACAGTCTGGATAAAAATGTCAAAGTATCATCCAAGCTATCGCCCGGGGAGCCGACTCGGTTTTTCTCCAAGCTCAAAGGAAAAATAAGTTTTTTTGCAGTCTTCTAATATATAGTCACGTTAACAAGAAATTATTTTCTTCTCTGCTAATAAGTCGTATATCCTGTAATTTTCCAGGACAATTCGTTTTGTGGCACGAGTTCAGATCCCAAAGTAAGAGTTTGTCACCCCAAATATTAATGAGGTCAATCTCTAGGGGGAGATGGTATACATACAATGTCACAAGTAGGATGTACGGTTGTCTTGTCACGAACCATACCCCCACAACTACCGAGACACAGATCCCGTTATTTTCCCTCCCTGGCCTCAAAAAATCACTGAGTGAGTGAGTTTAGTTTTACACCGCACTCAGTAATATTCCAGCTGTATGGCGGCGGTCTGTAAATAATCGCCCCTAGACCAAACAAGCCAGTGATCAACACTATGAGTATCAATCTACGCAACTGGGATATGATGACACGTGTCAACAAGTCAGCGAGCCTGACCACCTGATCCCGTTAGTCGCCTCGACAAGCATGGGTTACTGAAGATTCTAACCCGGACCTTCACGGGTCCAACCACTCACTGACCAGAGGACAAGTACAAGCCGGTCAAACATTGACCAATAGAAATGTACTATCCAAGCAGCTGTTCATTGACAGGAGGTAAATAACCACCCAACGAACCATTGACCAAAAGCTTCGATTTCCACCAGAAAGACCAGTACGAACCAACCAACCAACCACTCACTCACTCAACCGAGGAGAATCATCAATCAACCAACCAAAGAAGAGACGTACCAAACAAAGATTGACCAATGGTAAAATATTAACCAGCCAGACACTGGCCGGAGAAGACGAGGGGAACCAGGAAACCTCCCACCAATTGACCCTAGTACCAACCAGCCATCAAACATACCACCAGTACACATCGTCAAATAATATCGGTAGGTAGCAACGTCAGGTAATACCGCCAGGTAAAGACCGCAGGTAATACCGTCACCATTGAAGTCTGGTTACAGCCTCAGACCCAGAAGTCACGTCATCGCGTCAGGTAATACAGTCAGGTAAAGACGCAGGTAATACCGTCACCGTTAAAGTCAGGAAGGAGTGCCAGGTAAACCGTCAGGTAACAATGTCAGGTAAAGACGCAGGTAATACCGTCACCGTTAACGTCAGGAAGGAGTGCCAGGTAAACCGTCAGGTAATAATGTCAGGTAAAGACGCAGGTAATACCGTCACCGTTAACGTCAGGAAGGAGTGCCAGGTAAACCGTCAGGTAATAATGTCAGGTAAAGACGCAGGTAATACCGTCACCGTTAACGTCAGGAAGGAGTGCCAGGTAAACCGTCAGGTAATAATGTCAGGTAAAGACGCAGGTAATACCGTCACTGTTAACGTCAGGAAAGAGTGCCAGGTAAACCGTCAGGTAACAATGTCAGGTAAAGACGCAGGTAATACCGTCACCGTTAAAGTCAGGAAAGAATGCCAGGTAAACCGTCAGGTAATACAGTCAGGTAAAGACGCAGGTAATACCGTGAATAGACATCGCCGTTGAGATACCCTCAAGCAGAACTTATAAAAGATATGCATTATTTATAACAAAACATAATTGTGCATATACAATGACAAGATTTTGACAAACGGAATCGATAGTGAAGGAAATTGCGCCCTGTGAATTACGGACTGTAAACCGGAACGGAGCTCGAAGCTTAAAATTATTTTATGATTATAATAATTTAATTACTCATACTGTATGCACATCGTCGCACATTTATACACATTGCACCATTCTAATGCTCATATATTCTAGTCGATGAATTCGGAATGCAAATCATGTTAGTCAGGTCATGATGCTTACACACATATGCATGTATGTAAATAGATGTAAACAACAAGCAGGAGCATGTCAACAACACTGGGTATTACACATCCTCGATAATCTCCAGGGTATACGTTACGATAACTCTCCACTATACCCTGGATGCATCCACGGCTTGGGGCGATGATTTTATTACCTCCCTTGGCTGACTCCGCATTCTCACAGTAGCGAATCAGCTAAGCCGCCGTTACAACCGAGCTTGTCAGTGTCAACAAAGATAGCCACTCAGATTTTGGGGGAAATAATAAAGACAAATTCACAGATCTGAAACTTTCAAATAATATATGAAAGAACTCCTTCTACTTCTTTCAGAGTACCTCTGCATCAATTGTGTTGCCAAGTTTAAACGGTTAGATAATTTAAGAAGCGAAAGTGAGTTGTGATTGGTACGCTCAACTTCCCAGCGTAGGCACCTAATTGGATAAAAAGTCAGCAAAGGGAGGTAATAAAATCATCGCTCCAAGCCGTGGATGCACCCAGGGTATAGTGGAGAGTGATTGTAACGTATACCCTGGAGATTATCGAGGATGTGTATTACAGTACATATAAGTATCAACCTTACAATGACGCAGTTCATATTGACAGCCATACAAGTCGAGCACGTCAAGCAGACATTACACGTCGAGTACGTCAAGCAGACATTACACGTCGAGAACGTCATGCAGACATTACAAGTCGAGAACGTCAAGCAGACATTACACGTCGAGAACGTCAAGCAGACATTACAAGTCGAGAACGTCAAGCATGAACTGGGCACACCAAGGCTTCACCCCCAGTACCCAGTACCAGTATTCTCATTGGCGGTCACAGTAGACTAGCTCTACGCCATTTCGCACGCAATGCTCATAGTATCACCCACTAGCCCTGTCCAATACATGTAGGTCAAGGTCCTTATACTTCTGTCCAAGAGCATTCGTTGGGAGCTCTCTCGGATGGTAGTTCAGGATGGTGGATAATAGACGGACGACAAAAGTCAGCGGTAGAGTTGAAGACAGCAGCAGCCATGTTAATTATGGTTGGGGAATAATGGTAGAAATGGTACATAAGATGGAAATCACGTGACAGAACGCACATCGGGACCGAATGGCCAATGTTCCCGATGTGGAGACCCGCTCTGTCACTTACACACATTCAGAAGTCGGACGGCGGTTCTTCATCGTCGACGTAGTCGTTGGTGGGGCGACGGCCTTGGCCGACGCCCCTACCAGCCGCACAATCCATCCGCTTCTGTTGATGATCTGGGCCCGTCTCGTCGCCTCGTCTCTGACTGGTCTCCCTACTTGGTCTCCATGACTGACCATGTCAGTCAGGTTTTATACATAGGGACATTACGCCACGTTATGCAAGGTCACTGACCTATGCACATGTACATACGTAAGATCCGCTGACGTAGTGAAGTGTTGATTGGCATTTACTGATAGCATTAAGAATTAAGGGTCCTGCCAGGGGGTTTATGATAAGAGGGCTACACCGAATGATTGCTGAATAAATTAAACAGACAAATGGATATATATTGAAACACTTGTGTTTGAATATATATGAAGTTTTACAGAAACGTATTGAAATGGTTTACTCTATGACACTTCGAAAGGTAGCCTGCCACCCCGAGGATAAATCTTTGCAACAATCCTCCAGTATACACTGATTACACCATCACGTGCAGCTCGCCCCCTATCGCTGTCATTCCCCGATGGTAAGAAACCATTGGAACAGATCAATGACCGTGTCCAACCGTAATCACCATGTTCTTCACGAATATTCACTATTCCAACAAATACTGACTTTTATGTAAATACGGGTATGGCGCGGAACATATTTACCCTTTTCGCTAAAACTTGGAAGTGTTCTCAATGGTTTTCGGTGACCGATTCTCAAATTTTTCGCCGTTACTTTCCCTTTTACGACACTGTTTACGTATATATAATATTTATGTACACTGGTTGTCGTTCCAAAGCCTTGTTTTACATCATGTTGGTATTTAATTGTGGGTGACTATAAAGCCTTCCTATTTCTTAAGGCGATGTCGTCTGCTTGGACTCAAATGTCGTCTGCGAGGGCCTAAATGGATGTATAGGCCCTAACACTCGTAGGTCTTCTGTGTATTCCGGCTCAACGATCTAAAGTAACCCTGGTATATATTCCTAGCGGGTATTGATTAGCAAAGAATAATGTGACAATCACTGGATTAGCCATGATGTCTCGTCTGGATGGAAGAGTCTCGCGAGACCGAGGCTGTTCACGTATCAAAATATTAGTCAATAAAGGGAGGTAATAAAGACGAAGATGGATAACGTAAGATCCGTAAGAATCACATGGGAAAATAAGTTGGCAAATGTCCCAAATCTTCTCTCTTTGATACAAATACGGTCTTTGTGAGCGATGCACAGGTTGCCCCTGGAGAACCTCTGAAGCCCCCATTAATCAGCGTCTGTAATGTATTGTAAGGACAATACTAAAACGTTGTTATAGTTTATTATTATTCGTCCCGCATGCTGAGCACCTTTAAGTGAAGGTGTGATAGCCTAGTGGTTAAAGCGATCACCAGCTACGTCGTAGTCCTTCGTTCTATTCCCGATATGAGCACCACATTCGGTGTATTCACAATATTCAGTGAGTCTCCAAATAATGATGTTAATCATTAGCACTTCGAAATAATAACAATAACAAGTTCATGGAAGTCACGATACGTGCAATGCTGCATGTAATATATATTTGTTTAAACAATCCAGGCCACAAATGTACAGTTGGAAACATTTTAAGCATTTTTTGTACAAGGAACTTTACATGTCAGTCGGGATCTGTACACATGTTTATGTACACATTTGCTACTGCCCCGCAGAATCTATCTAATTCTGTTTATGCTGCAGGCTTCCCTGAGGTAGAGTGACAGGGTGAACTTACATTATTGACTTCAGATGAAGGCTGAACAGTGACCCTCGTGTGTGGAATATAACGATACCAGGGCTGGTGGAACAAATGCACTGACCATAGGTGGACCATCTCCCACTTTGGGCGTGGTCTAGACGATGCAGGGTCTGTCCGGAGACCGGAAAGTCTGTGGTTCTCTCCTTGTCATACCACACGACGTTGTAAGATGGTTGTTGTTGCTAACAGAGCCGGTGGAACGACGACTGGTATGTTTGGAGTCAGTGTACTGTATCTGTTGTTGCTAACAGAGCCGGTGGAACGACGACTGGTATGTTTGGAGTCAGTGTACTGTATCTGTTGTTGCTAACAGAGCCGGTGGAACGACGACTGGTATGTTTGGAGTCAGTGTACTGTATCTGTTGTTGCTAACAGAGCCGGTGGAACGACGACTGGTCTGCTTGGAGTGAGTATACTGTATCTGTTGTTGCTAACAGAGCCGGTGGAACGACGACTGGTATGTTTGGAGTCAGTGTACTGTATCTGTTGTTGCTAACAGAGCCGGTGAAACGACGACTGGTATGTTTGGAGTCAGTGTACTGTATCTGTTGTTGCTAACAGAGCCGGTGGAACGACGCCTGGTCTGTTTGGAGTCAGTATACTGTATCTGTTGTTGCTAACAGAGCCGGTGGAACGACGACTGGTATGTTTGGAGTCAGTATACTGTAACTGTTGTTGCTAACAGAGCCGGTGGAACGACGCCTGGTATGTTTGGAGTCAGTATACTGTATCTGTTGTTGCTAACAGAGCCGGTGGAACGACGACTGGTATGTTTGGAGTCAGTATACTGTATCTGTTGTTGCTAACAGAGCCGGTGGAACGACGACTGGTATGTTTGGAGTAGTATGTTTACTGTATCTGTTGTTGCTAACAGAGCCGGTGGAACGACGACTGGTCTGCTTGGAGTCAGTGTACTGTATCTGTTGTTGCTAACAGAGCCGGTGGAACGACGCCTGGTATGTTTGGAGTCAGTATACTGTATCTGTTGTTGCTAACAGAGCCGGTGGAACGACGCCTGGTCTGTTTGGAGTCAGTATACTGTATCTGTTGTTGCTAACAGAGCCGGTGGAACGACGACTGGTATGTTTGGAGTCAGTATACTGTGACTGACAAGAGCATGGATATTAAACTGTGGCTTGGTATGTTTGTATGTAAGATGCTAATAGTATGATATACCAGTAACAATGGTCACACATACACTGACACACGCAAACTCACACTCGCGCACATTCGCGTGCACGCACGAGCACCCACTCAAAACAATTGCATAACAGCTGGCCTAAAACGAAAACAATGTTCTTAAAGCAAGGAACCGTTTGTTCCGCATATGGTAAATATGTCTGGAGGAGCTGTTTTACGTGTTCAGTGACAACCAAGGTGACGAAGCAAGTAAGTTTTTTCGAGTTAACATACAAAAGACTAAGTTTGAAAGAGAGAAATATTGTACATCACAAAAGTTTCACATGATTGGACTTGTATTGTTAACCACGAAGCGTTATGACAGAGGGTCAGGATACGCTCACATCTCCGGGAACACCTGGTGTCATCTCCGGGAACACCTGGTGTCATCATTACGTGACAGTGGTTCCGACACAGTCAGGACACATGTTGATGGTATAGTTGGTACCATTATACGATGGTACAGATATCTTATGATTGTGAAAATGCCATTTGTCGGCTTTTTTAACTGACCACTTACTAAGTAAATAAAGTAATGTAACAAAATGCACACAAAATTTAAGTTTTTACAACATACTCGATTCTTGTATGAAACATTTTTTACGCCAACATCCAACACGGTGATTGCAATGTTTTTCAACAGACAAATAAAAAAATGTATGTACCTAACCTACTGTCACTGATTATTTGTGTAGTGATGTTATGTGGCTGAATGGTTCTCTCGAATGAACCCTCAATTCAGACGCTGACTTAATGCCAGAACGGTGCCTTCACTTGCTGAACATCTCTACGAGCCTCCATACAGCCCGAGTGACGGCTGCTTGACAATACCAAGTAAAGCATTCATCATCAGACTGTCTAGCGATGCCCACTGTCAGGAGAGGATCTGTACCCACTGACATTTATATCAATACCCTTCTGCGTTACAGACAATGTCATACTGACGAACGCCTGCCGCAAGCAAGAGAATCTCAATAGACTTTTAAGTATTTGCTGAGCCCGAAACCTAACGCCGTCTTCATAATTCATTTACGACACATTAATGTTTATCTGTATATATAAGTTATATGTCTTTGATATCACATGTCAGAATCCATCACATCCATCTTGTTACCTTGTGACATTTTCCCAATGGACATTTCCCTGTAGTTGATGACATCAGGGTACAAGGAAGCATCGCTTAATGACATCCTGTTGAAAATATAGAAAAGTGATGAAGGGTGTTTATGTTTCATTTGTCTTGCTTGGCAACACAGTTCGTATAGGTCCAAGGAACTAGGTCGTCGGACTATACTGATCGATTCCCGGGGGTACACTAAACAGTGTCGTCTTTCAGCTGCCCAGCTCAATATTAACGCAGCCGTTCATTTCAACGTCCTTCCCAGAACCAAAATCGCATCTCAGCCATATGTTCATGTCCATTATATTTGCAGCTATATTCAACAGAGAACAAACACAGAAGACGACTTATGTTCGTGAAGAAAGTATCTGCCGCTCTATACCACGTGCCTTGGTTAAAACTAATTTGTCCGATCTAGACTGGACATGGTCTTAAGCCCAAGAAGAACCTAGTCTCCATAAACAACCTTTCTATATGCATTTGTCGATGTTAAATTGTATAATGTAAATTGTAAATTGTGCAAGCACCTGAGTCCCCAGCTCGGGCAACCGATATGTTTCACTCGATGAGTGAGTGATTACAGCAATTTGGAACTGTTCAGCAGTCTTCTTCATCTTAACGTAGGATCGCAGAAGGCTTCAAACCAGAGGTTCATGGCGAGGCTAAGGGATCTATACAAGAAATTGCAAATATTACTTGGCCACAATGAAATCATATTCTGAATAAATCCCCGACAAAAAAATCCACAAAAATAGCAAGAACAACAAATCATCATCATCATCCTCATCATCCTCCTCCTCCTCATCATCAGCAGCAGCAGCAGCTTCATCACTACAGAGAGTATACTATCAATATTATAGACATTTGCTATGAGATGATATAAAATGAGTACAAGTGAATCAAAGTCACTAAATTCTTCGAATCTTAAGAAATATGTGTGTGTATGTATTGTATATACTTTAAATATGAAGAAACAAAGGACAAAAAACATCGTAACGATCATCAGGAATACATTCAACTAAGAGCAGAGTCCATTGCAACCGTATGCATGTTTTTACGAATCACTATCAAATCATGATGAAGGCGGGTGTTGGAGAAAAGGTGTGCAACCTGTATGTTGACAGAGATGGGAACTAAGTTGTTGAGATGGGAACTAAGATGTTGAGATGAGAACTCAGTTGTTGAGATGGGAACTAAGATGTTGAGATGGGAACTAAGTTGTTGAGATGGGAACTAAGATGTTGAGATGGGAACTAAGATGTTGAGATGGGAACTAAGTTGTTGAGATGGGAACTAAGTTGTTGAGATGGGAACTGAGAAGATGTTGAGATGGGAACTAAGTTGTTGAGAAGGGAACTAAGTTGTTGAGATGGGAACTAAGATGTTGAGATGGGAACTAAGTTGTTGAGATGGGAACTAAGATGTTGAGATGGGAACTAAGTTGTTGAGATGGGAACTAAGTTGTTGAGATGGGAACTCAGTTGTTGAGATGGGAACTAAGATGTTGAGATGGGAACTAAGTTGTTGAGATGGGAACTAAGTTGTTGAGATGGGAACTAAGTTGTTGAGATGGGAACTAAGTTGTTGAGATGGGAACTAAGTTGTTGAGATGGGAACTAAGATGTTGAGATGGGAACTTGTTGAGATGGGATGGGAACTAAGTTGTTGATCAGTTGGGATGGGAACTAAGTTGTTGAGATGGGAACTAAGTTGTTGAGATGGGAACTAAGTTGTTGAGATGGGAACCAAGGAACTAAGATGTGAAATGGGAACTAAGAGATGGGAATGTTGAGATGGAAGTTGTTGAGATGGGAACTAAGAGATGAGAATGTTGAGATGGGAACTGAATGGGAACTAAGATGTTTGAGATGGGAACTGAAATGGGAACTAAGTTGTTGAGAGATGAGAACCCGTTGTTGAGATGGGAACTAAGATGTTGAGATGGGAAGCTGTTGAGATGGGGTTGTTGATGGGAACCAAGTTGCTGAGATGGGAACTAAGAGAGATGTTGAGATGGATGGAACCTAAGATGTTGAGATGGGAACTAAGTTGTTGAGATGGGAACTAAGTTGTTGAGATGGGAACTAAACTCAGAATTGTTGAGATGGGAACTAAGTTGTTGAGATGGGAACTAAGTTGTTGAGATGGGAACTAAGTTGTTGAGAAGGGAACTAAGTTGTTGAGATGGGAACTAAGTTGACCTCCACAAAACAACAAAGTAGTCGTTCTGTCTGATTCACATCAATGGGATTCATGTTCAGGTGTACATTTGTACAAACGAATTATAAGGTAACACCATGTGCTGACATCGTCGATAAAGGAATCAATAGTGTAGCATTAATGATACAATGAAGAGCTAATAATTCAACAGATCAGACGAGTCGGGTCAATGTACACGAGACTCTTCCGTGACCTACATGGGAAATCAATAAGTAGTATATAGGTTGAATGGCCACACTGGGTGATTGTAAGAATATTGTTTTAATGCCGGTTTCATCACTGATAAATTCTCATCTTCCTCGTTGCCTCTCAACATATAATCCTCAGAAGGTTAGGCAGGTTATACAATTCGCATTATTCATGTTCATACTCTATGATAAGCAGTACCGTTCAATATAATATGTGTCAAGTGTACTATCTGGTTTGGTGCTACCATATGTATAATGCCATAGGCTATATGTACTGTTCGGTAGGTGATGTGTACTATATATGACGTGCTAAGTGTACTATATATGACGTACTAAATGTACTATATATGACGTACTAAATGTACTATATATGACGTGCTAAATGTACTATATTTGACGTGCTGAATGTACTATACATGACGTGCTAAATGTACTATATATGACGTGCTAAATGTACTATATATGACGTGCTAAATGTACTATATATGACGTGCTAAATGTACTATACATGACGTGCTAAGTGTACTATATGACAGGTAATTTGTACTATATATGACGTACTAAGTGTACTATATATGACGTACTATGTGTACTATATATGACAGTAGGGTTGCGTGTACTTTATGGGATGAACTTTAGAAACGAATTAAGACCTTGAAATTGGTAATATAGTTGTCTTCTACAATACCCAGTGACATCTGATCGAAGGTAATATCGTTGTAGAAACTGTCAGCTGTGAGGCATCCCATTGTCACCATAGTCAATACCTTCACATCGTATAATCATCCGCAATAAGAGCTACAGGATCGATGTATGTCACATTTATCGGAGACAATTTCAGTTTCATCTGTGGCCTACTTCTCACAGTCTGTGCTTGTCAACATCTGGTACGACACAGTTCCGTGCTGCTGCTTGGACCTCCACAATAGTGTCAATGTTGAAATACCAGACACCAAGACTTGGTTTACCTTTGGCCATGTCGTGTCCTTGTTGTGATAACTTGTTCAGCATGTCAACCACTCGTTCGACCAGGCAGCTGTAATGTGTCGACCAATGACTCCAAGATCTGGACGTTGGTAGTGAAATGTTAATTAAAACCGGTCTTACCTGATCCAAGACTGCTCAGTGGGGGGAAGATGCAACGGAGGAACCTAATATTCTGCCCACTGTTTTGCTGCATCCGATACATGTTTCTAAACTGCTCTGACGGTACCACCAAATGCCATATTGTAACCTTTTAATCAGCTGTACGTGGGGACATGTGCTTTTGGGTCACCCTATTGGCTATTTATTCTGGGGCCTTATTTCGTAAGAAATATGCTTGGGAAAACGCATTGTCTGTTGTTAAACTTATTCCAGGTATAACCCAGATTATATCTGTGAACAGTCAAATCTGGACCAGACAATACAGTGATTGTTATTGTGTCCCAAACCGGCAGTCGACTCAAAGAGCCTTCTGGAAACAAAGCGCAAACTGCCATACACTATAAACTTTTTCATTGCTACATGACCTGGGAGAGATATTAACTATATATTAAATCAATATCCTGTGTTTAAATAATCTCAAAGACGCCTTTACCTCCTTGTTTCGGACTGAAATATCCGACTAACAAAAATAATTCGTAGTAGCCTTCTTTGCCAAAAAATACTGTGTACTGATTAACATGCCCGTCTATGAAAACATAAATGACAATCTATTTCAGTCTACCTTTTCGTTTAAAGTATCCACATATATTTTGAGATGCAGCTTACTTTTCAGTACGCTGGAACTACTTCTGTTGAAACCTATTTTGGAACCAATTCTGTTTCCAACCCATTTGTGCGGACTAATTTCCGTTGCTCTCCTGACAATCGGCTGCGACAATGGGTTCTCTGCCTCCCCGCACGTCACACTTACACTACCTATTCCAGGACAAGAAGCCTCGGAGATTCAGCAGATGACAATCAATGCCCGGCCATCGCTCCTGGGGCAACACCACCGTCACTTGCCCTTGTTTGTAGGTGAGATGTGCTACTTATAGCAGGGGTATGATATAACCAGTAGTGATCTAGACCACGTACAAGTATCGATCATAGGCAGCAGTGATCTAGAATATTTATAAGTATCGATTATGACCAGTGGTGATTTAGACTATATAAGTATCGATTATAAGCTGTTGTGATCTAGATTATTATGTAGAAGTATCGATCATAGACAGTGGTGATCTAGAATATTTATATGTATCGATTATGACCAGTGATGATTTAGACTATATAAGTATCGATTATAAGCTGCTGTGATCTAGATTATTATGTAGAAGTATCGATCATAGACAGTGGTGATCTAGATTATGTGTAAGTATCGATCATAGACAGTGGTGATCTAGATTATGTATACGTATTGATCACAGGCCGTAGTGATCTAGATTATGTATACGTATCGATCATAGACGGTGATTATCCAAATTATGTATATGTATCGATCATAGATAGTGGTGACCTCGATCAGTCACTTATAACTATGCTCTGGAAAGTGTATTGCCGATATAGAACGTCTATATGCATCCATCGAAAGCAATGATATATGTGGTTATATGATATATGTGGTTATATGATATATGTGGTGATTATATGATATATGTGGTTATATGATATATGTGGTGGTTATATGATATATGTGGTTATATGATATATGTGGTTATATGATATATGTGGTTATCAACGTTTACCAACAATACACTGCACAATACAAAAGACTGTGTATATTAAACACATTATGTCGGATATATGCGATGTCTGATACCAACTGTATCTATGTTGGTCACGTGATGTGATATCCTCCCCATGTGGCGGCTCGTGTCAACAGCTGAATACATAAATAGGTACCCCTTCAATCTGTAGCGAAACAGTTACAGTCCGTTTGGCTCAAAAGCTGACCGATGAATTGCAATCTAACTCGAAAACTAATAAACATAACATACTCAATGAAACGCTGATCATAATCAAAACATCATACCCACTCTGTGAGTTTTTTGCAGAATTTTTGTCCTAAAAATTAAAAAGTTGATTAACAATCTATCATTAAAATATTGACACAGTTCACTATTTGTTACGAGGGAGGAGTGCAGAGAAAGGGACTGCCAGGTGTTCGAGAACGGATGGAGACGGCACAGCAAAGGTTAATGAATCAATAACTTTGTCTGTGAACGTGCTTCTCGAACACCACCCTTCACCACCTCCACCCTTTACCACCCCACCCATCACCACGCCCCCCTTTCACGACCACCACCCATCACCACCCACCATGAACCACCCAACCCTTCACCACCCCGCCCCACCCCAACCCTCACTACCCCCATCCTTCACCATCCCCACCTTTCACGACCACCACCCTTCACCACCTTCCACCCTTTACCAACCCACCCATCACCACCCACCATGAACCACCCAACCCTTCACACCACCCCACCCTTCACCACCCCACTATGCACCACCCCAACCCTCACTACCCCCAACCTTCACCATCCCCACCTTTCACGACCACAACCCGTCACCACTTCCACCCTTTACCACCCCACCCATCACCACCCAATCATTCACCCCCACCATGAACCACCCCACCCTTCACCACCCCATCACCCCAACCCTCACTACCCCAATCCTTCACCATCCCCACCTTTCACGACCACAACCCGTCACCACCACCACCCTTCACCACCTCCACCCATCACCACCCCATCATGCACCACCCAATCCTTCACCACCCCACCTTTCACCACCCCCACCCCCACCATGCACCACCCTCCTTTTACCACCCCAACCCCCACCGTACACCTTCCCCACCCCAACCCTCACTACCCCCATCCTTCACCACCCCCGCCATACACCATCCCCACCCCTCAAGACCCCACCCCTCACTACCCCCATCCTTCACCACCCCCACCTCACCCCCATCCTTCACAACCTCACCCCTCACTACTCCCACCATGCACCCCCTCCTTCACCCTCACTACTTCACTACTCCCCATGCACCCCCACCCCCTTTTTTCATAAAAGGCTGCAGATGTCAGCTGTCCAGGTGACTCGCAGCAGCCAGTATGTGTCTACGAGAGAAGGTCCTGTACACTTCGTCATGAATTAATCAAGAAACAAATCAAATTAATCTCGTTAATAATATATATTACTTAAAGACACATTTTGTTTCATTCTTGTCGCCGTCGGGTGAAACCTGATGTGATATATGACGCCCTGTAATTCGCTTTGTAGATCTATCTTGGTGACACCTTCGTAATTGCAGCAAGGATTTCAGGTGAAACATCAGTGCTGTTTGGAAAGGAGTATTGGAAATAGTTCATACAAATTCTCCAGCTCCCCGGAGTGTGTCTACGTACGGAGAGATATATTCTGATATGTCTACATTGATCAGTTCTGGATGTTTAACAGCAGGTGCCTCTACAGTGGAACAATAGATACTCCAGCTGACTCCGTCCTTTCATTCGTGTTATCTTTCAGAAAGACCAATTTTACCTTAATGTCACTACATCATGAGTGAAGCACAGACGCACCTGTACCTTCCAGAGACGACACACAATCTGTCAGATTTACCTGTACCTTACAGAGACGAGACACAATCTGTCAGATTTACCTATACCTTACAGAGACGACACACAATCTGTCAGAGACGACACACAATCTGTCAGATTTACCTGTACCTTCCAGAGACGACACACAATCTGTCAGATTTACCTGTACCTTACAGAGACGACACACAATCTGTCAGATTTACCTGTACCTTACAGAGACGACACACAATCTGTCAGATTTACCTGTACCTTACAGAGACGACACACAATCTGTCAATCTGTCAGAGACGACACACAATCTGTCAGATTTACCTGTCAGATTTTACCTGTACCTTACAGAGACGACACACAATCTGTCAGATTTACCTGTACCTTACAGAGACGACACACAATCTGTCAAGTTTACCTGTACCTTACAGAGACGACACACAATCTGTCAGACTTCCCTTCAGCTTACAGAGACGACACACAATCTCTCGGATTTACCTGTAGTTCACAGTGACGATACACAATCTGTCAGATTTACCTGCAGCTTACAGAGATGACCCACAATCTGTCAGATTTACCTGTACCTTACAGAGACGACACACAATCTGTCAGATTTACCTGTACCTTACAGAGACGACACACAATCTATCAGATTTACCTGTAGTTCACAGTGACGACACACAATCTGCCACATACATCGTGACAGTACACGTTCTACCCAATAACTGGTCACTGTTATGTAATGGTCAAGGCGGCCACCAACCGTGTGCGGAGTCTCAGACCGGCAAGATCCAAACTCCCAGCAGCGTTGTGGGAGAGAAACCCAAGCACCACACTATAAATCTTTGCAAAATCTCTTATACTTGACCATTATTCTCAGTTCCTCAGTGTCTCAACCTATAAGTATATCAATATATGGAAGTATCAGAATATGAGAAGCTCACTGTCACAGTTTATCGCTCTATTGCTTTTTCAATGTGTCAGTATCTCGTTGTTGTACAAATTCTGTATCACAGTATCTCCGTTCCTTAAGTGATCGGCATCAGTGGTAATTAAGTATTTCAATATATCACCAGATAAACATCTCAGAGTGTATGTTTCTTAATTTATCTGTTCATCGACATATCAGTATCTCAATATATCAAAATGTGTCATAGAATTAAACAGTGCCTATGTAATTCTGATCAAGATCAACCAGTCCGTCAGTCTGCAATATCAAAAACATCGCGAACATTCAAGCCATTTCCATCAGGCTACACGGCCTTATTTCTCCGTTATTTCCCACCCATATTGGTCGAAGGGATCTTAATTGAATCAGTTAACCCGTGGTCAAGCGTTAGAGGAGTCTCCCCCCCCCCCCCCCCGACATTCGCAGTCAGGCTACGAGTTCGGTGATGAGCGGCGTACCGACGGCTGGTTGCATCTACCGTTACACCAGCGTTATGCGTAATGTTGTTTTTTTAGATGTAGAACTTCGTGGAGACATGTTCTTCCCCACTCGCAGCGTGTCTCTCGTGTCGCCCTGTCAAGTCGCCGCCATGCTTTAAATGTCAATGAAATTTTCAATTACAAACTCGCGGTTAGTATGGAAACACTTCAGGGACATTTTCCTTCCTCTGAACAATTTGCCAATCAAACACACTTTTACATTCAACGTCACGTATATGAGTGGTCCACGTGCATTGAATGTCCCCGGGGCTCTTGCGTGGAGCTGAGCGCAAACAATCGACGATTTCAATTTTCCTGCAAGGTGAAGGTCACTAATAACGTCGTGACGTGATGTCACGTGTGAGGAGGCCATGGTGGCGAGGTACAGGCTCATGGTTATAATCTGTGCGATGCCGCAGCTCGACATATCTCTTCAAACTGCCAGGTTGTTTTGTTGGGCAGAGAAAAGAGGTTTGCATGTGATAAGAGTGATGAAATAGAGTATGGGGTGGGTAACTTGACCTGAAACTGTCCACCTGTCAAGTACACAAATGTTAAGGAGGCTTGCTCCAGCATCTCTGCTGAATGTCGAACACTGGATTGGGAGTAATGGTCCAATATATTATTCATAAATGAAAGTTGATTTAAAGATAACGTTATCTGAAATGGCAAATGCAGGTTAAAGAAATGGTTAAATACGTTGCGTCATATGATTCGAAGCGAGCGGACGAGCACGGGTGTTGCATGCATGAGTGAGTGAGTGAGTGAGTGAGTGAGTGAGCGAGCCCAGACATCTTTCTTCCAAGGAAACTGCCGTGTTAAAGGAAGTACACGCCAGGTGTTTGATGGTGCCTAAACCAGAAGCAAACCAGTATTTCACACCGGTACCTTTAAGTTACTTAAACTGAAGTTTTGACGACTTTTTCAACCTAGTAACTTTGTAATAACGCCTGAAATATTTTAGTCACATCCAGGTTTTAAATGTATACTTTCTTTTGCCCGGCACTGCGATTCCTATAACCGGACGCCAGACCTCCGTTAACTATTTAGTACTGGCAATAACATCCCCGCTGACCATTCCATTATCACTATTATGACCTGTGTCTAGCCTGTGGTCTGGCACCACTGGTCAGACGTATTGCCCAGCTCCTACGTGGTTCAGCGTGTGTGATGTTGTTAGTTGTGATAGCTGCACGTTGTACAACCAGTCAGCTTGAACAGATGATGCAAGTGGGGATTCTCGGAATTCTATATCATAATCTACACTACAACAAATGACCGGTTGGGGATCAATTTGGCATTTACCTTAAAGTCTAAACGACTTTGGGAGAACCATAAATATACCGAGGTTAAATGGTTTTATTATAAAGGAGTAAGTGGGAAGATTATTTACGAGCGGTGGGTGAGTGAGTTGGGTGTAAAGCCACTTTGAACAGTATTTAGCGAGTGAGTGAGTGAGTGAGTGAGTTATAGTAAGTGGGGTTTAAGCCGCTTTTAGCAATGTTCCAGCAATTCAGCCTAGAATTATTCTTCACACATTGTAAACAGGCTGGGAATCGAAACCTGGTCTTCGGCGTGAAGACCGAATGCTTCAACCACTATCTACCCTGGCAACCCTAAATGTAGAAGGCCAGTTGAGGGGAGGGTGGTTATGAGTCTAGTGGTTTAAACGACACTTACTGGGTGCTCTAATGGTAGAAGCTGTCGTTTTCACGTATTTGTGGCTTTATGTGGCTTTGCATGTGTTTGTGACCGGTGCCACCAGTCGTACAGGTAACAGCCACATTGTCGCGAACACCTCGCGAACACTGCTTGAGAGCGATTCACGATATAGTCGGAATTGCACGATCGAACTAACATTTAGCAGAGATCTTTGTGGCTTCGGAAGCGGTTTAGTCGCTTATATTCTCTGTCGTTCATAAACCAGACAATAACACCCGCTGTAGCATCACCCCTGCACCTTGTGTGTATCTCACATGGGCGTGCACTTACGTTTATCCTTGGAGCGCCAGAGACAAGACATTGTTCTCAACACAGGCGGTTTGTCTTATTGATTATGATAATCTAAAGAGAATGATTGAATAAATACGATATCGTGCAGAGGAAAATATATTAAAAGACCTTTCTGTCCTTGAGATGTTATTCGAGATGAGTATATGTAAATCTTGTCAGTATTCGTTTGAATTTAATTAAATTCGTTTCTGTGTAGCGTAACCTAATCCACCTAACTGTGAACGTATGACACACAAAGGGTAACGTGTCCTTGGTGTCTTCTTCATCTCAGTGATGGTGGATCCATATCTGACGTCTACAGAGGCATCATCAACCCATAGGCCTTTATCCATGGAACACGACATCTGCATCCTTTGCAACGTGCACTTCGGTTTAAGAAATATTTCAGTCACGAGCTGTTCAGCATCCAGAGGGGGGTGCAGGGCTGCGCACCCTCCTTTTGTCCTGAAAGTTTATTAAATGACCATTGAAACTCTCGTGAAAATGTGCATCACCACCAATAACACCCCACCCCTTCAAAAAGCTGTATCCGCCCCTGTTCAATTCTAAACAATGACACCCAATTGGACCAAAGCTTGCAACAATCCCATCGACACTTCATTCAACATTATGCTCGCATCTAAAGATTTAATTGTGTACAAATCAACGTTTCCCAATACCCAGCAGAGCGGGTTCTTGCGCCAACCATCATTCACATATTCATGTATTTTTTCCGGTTAATATTGTCATTAATTCTTCCAAACTCAAAGTTTTAAATTTGACTTAGCTAAGGAATATTTCTTTCATTTCCTCATTAGAGGCTGCTGTTCGTCAGCAGTTCGAGCGAGCTCTGATAAAACACTATCTAAGAGCGCGGTCGCTATATTACTTCCCAAATGAGTTTCAGGCTGCATCTAATAACAGTGGGCTTTTTTCAACGAGGATGAGTCATCGGTGAGCCAGGCGCATTCTGTTCGCATCTCACGTAACGCTGCAGGATATGGAAGAAAGGGAAAGTGCACACTCCACATGCATGAAATTGCACGAACTTCACGTGCGTAGCTTGAAGATCTCCAGAAACCCGTGCAAAAAAGAATAGAACACAATGCAACCGTCTCCTTCATTAGGGCGGCTTCACAGGAAGTCATCAAGCAGTTTAGTTGTCGGCACGGGTAACAGTAGCAGGCATTCAGTGACCTTGAAAATAAATGGATATTTGAACTTTTTCTATCTAGTCAAGATAAAATGTTGTTTAAGACATATCTGATTCCTGCATGTGACGGAGCCAGGCTGCCTTGCCATAATGCACTGCAGTGTTGTCGCTGCATCAGTAATCTCAGGGTTGTCATTGGGAGAAGTTCAACTCAAGCAAAATGTACATCTATTCAAACTCGGAACACCTGTTAGTGGAACGATATCAATACAAATGGTGAAGCTGTGTATATTTCTTTGATGTATATTCAAGAACTAGTATGAAAAATATTACAAATGATTATTATTTTTTTTAAACTAAATATTGACTATTATCGTAGTGAAACATTAATTAAAAATAACAACTATTTAATAATGATAATTAACAACCCTTGTTCGTGAAAGTTTATTGAAATGAAATAACAAAAATTCGCTGTCACAGTAGGTACGTTGAGGAAATGCCTTATTTGGTTTCAAATGTGAAGACTGAAAGTTAAAACAATGAATTATTCATAATATTTAAAAACACAAGCTTCATTGTAAAAGGGGCAGTGTTTCTGATAAACATTTGAGGCATATGTGCGGCTACATTATGGAAGGGGACACCACAAAGCTGGGAACAGAACTGCGTACTGAGGGAACACTTGACCAACTGGGCCACCCGACTGCCCTGAAGGAATCCCGAACTACATCTCCATGGCAGTCATCAGAAACAAGGTTTGTGTCTTGAAACCAGGTGAAACAACAAATGTAACAACTATATACATTTTCTTTAGACAGAGGGGGCGGTGGGGTAGCCTAGTGGTTAAAGCGTTGGCTCGTCACGCCGAAGACCCGGGTTCGATTCCCCACATGGGCACAATGTGTGAAGCCCATTTCTGGTGTCCCCCGCCGTGATATTGCGGGAATATCGCTAAAAGCGACGTAAAACCCAACTCACTCACTCACATAACGTGTAAAAATACGGTGACATTAATTTTTGATTTTCATAAATTTAAAACCCCCAAAACAAAACAGGTAATGTGATAAAACAATGTTTTGTTCATGTCCATAAACACTTGTCCCATGACACTCTATCCTCACAGATATTTGTGCAATGATATTGCTGGAATATTGCTAAAAGCGGCGTAAAACCATACTCACTCACTCACTCTTTAGACAGAGCTTTGTTATTATGAAATAAATATTTTAATTGGCCTATAACAGACGTGTTGTCCTCTACTGTACATCTATGTGATTGACTTGTGAATGTTTTCACACTTTATTCGGGAACATGGGTGGCACAGTCCTTATATGGTCCGCAGTTTGTTGCGCAGGGTAACGGTCCTTGGACCCACCAGGAACCTGTGCTGAGGGGTTCGAATCCTGTTTCGCCTTGATTATGTTCCAGGGTTTGTCAGCACCGAGTCCATGTATGCGTCAGCGACCACGTGGTCTCGCGTCAAGCTGGTATGTCGTGAGATAACTCCAATGCTGTCAAAGGTTGCGTTAAACCCAACTACCTCACTCATAACATGGCTTTCACTGTAAGGCTTGTCTTATTTCTCACATATATCTGTTACACTAAAGTAGATAGGTGATAGTTAATGTGTTTATATTGTACACGAACTGTGACTTTCTGCAACCAGCAGTCATTCTCAAGGAGAAGCAATCTGTGCACATCCCATGATGCGGTTGCCTCTCCCTAGTCCCTGATGGCGCACTAACTCGACTCCAAAACACAGGAGCACGTGGAGGGAATATTGCATTGCTTTCCCTCGCATGGTCACAAACCAGAGAATTAACTTCCTAATTGCATTGTCTTGAACTTGTAATTGTTAAACACCTGAAGTGGACCACCACAATTACATTAGAATTGCCGCCTTAGCATGGCGACGGCCAATACGTTGTCTATTATGCTGGTAATAGATCAGGGTACATCAGTGGTGGATCAAGGTACATTATGGGTGAATAATGGTACATCGGGGTACATCAGGGGTGCATCAAAGCAAGACATCTCATTTCGTACTTTTTCGACAACCTTGGTAATTTCATTTCTCATATGACTTTAACAAATGATTTACTTGCAGACACAATTCATCTTCAGTTAGCAGAAGGTTTCTTCTTGTTTTCATGAAAACGCGTCCAAGTATAACAAAAGAGCAAAAAGTCAAGATTGAATAAAGCACGGCCCCACCTGCACGGACAATTCCACGTTGACAATACCAGTATGTTCAAGACAGCCCGATTACTGCTATAACTATTACTAGTTGACAATTCCGACGATACACGAGTTAATCAAGATGATATGGAATACCAACATGCACCCCTTGAGTACATTGCAATTTGACATTTAAATTACCAGATGGGTATCAGGTATCTCCATAATGATTGGTGTCAGTTCCAAGCATCAAGCATCCTTCTGGAGTGAAAATCTGACAAATTATATATTTTATCAAATCCAACGACAGCGGGTCTATTATTTCACATTCAAAACCAATGTGACATATCTGTACCGGCTGTAAACAAGATTATGTTTCAATATCGATTGCGCATGATCAATGTAGATATCAAACACTCTATCAATCAACACGTATCTTAAGAACGAACAAGCGCCTGTACATCTCCACATTAGGGGACAGTCGACCTTGAACTACCGAGCAGAAGTGCAGAATACAGTGAAATAATGCACCCCAATATAGCTCCAGTCGTGACGTGGTCACCAACCACTCATCTCGCTACGAATGCCATTATTTTCCGAATTTTATCCTTAAATTAGATCAGAAGCACAATTCGCAAATAACCCACTATTGCATCCATCAGCGCTGAGTACATCAGCTGTATTTGAAAGGGCAAAGTGAAAAAAAGTACTCCAAGGTACTACATGTGTATGAATGGTGTGTACAGAGTGTCCGGGAGAGAGTGAGTCATAGGTCCACTTAACGGCCATCGATGAATATACCGTTACACAATAGACAGACAGGCTGGCAGACACACAGCCAACAACTGGATGTATTGACAGTACAGTTCTGTAGTAAATCATTACACGTGGTGGAAACAATGGGGCGAGAGTCAGCTGATCGCTCCTCCCTATATACCTTCATCTACAGCCTTCATTTCCAGCTCATAGATATTGGGACACTGGAAATCAGGCTACTTAGTAGCATGAATGGGTTTTGGGTTTGCTTTTTGTCGTAGATGACGTTTTTTTCCAATTGTTGACAGATGAAGATGTTGTCCATGTTGCAACATACACAGGTGTTCAGTCGCTGGAGAGATGCTTCTTCATGTCGCTTTCTCCAGCGCTCCCGTGGCCGCACTTAAAGTCGACAGGCTTAACCATGGCATTTTCATCGTTTCCAAATCGATAATTTTGATTTCATATTGCATGCAGTAAAAACAATTTATTAATAAACTATTAAGGGCCTGAAAATAAGATATCTGAACCCTTTGCACAACGATGACATACTTTCTGGATATACCTATTCTCGGGGACAATAGTTCACCAATAAAGACGTATCTCGGGGAATGACATAACCTTAAGACGGACATAATCCCAAGGACGACATGTCTCCAGGAACAACTTCACCAGAGGGAGGAGTTATTTTAGGAAAATAACGCTTAGAGCAATATCCTTTCAGAAACAACCTATGCCCTTGACACTGCTTCCTTTAGGGCGGACAATAAAGGACCTTGTCACATCAGATATGGACATAACACCTTCAGAAATGGTCAAATTGTCTCCTGGTAGGGACATCAATTTAAACCTTCCATCGCAAGCGACAAGTAACACTATTATCCTCGTGACACCGTTTTGAGCAACATACCCCGCCAGACACGATATACTTTCAGAAATGGTATGCCCCACATGCACCCACTACAACCGGTCGTACAACTCGAAGGATGACAATAAGGCAATAAATCAAACGTAGCCATAGTGTTGTATGTTTTCTAAGATATTGCATTTGACACATTTGAGTAGCTAGTTCTTCCAGTTCGTATCCGTAGCATTCTATAACACGGAGGACACGTTGTCTGTCTACTGGCGTGTATAGTCGCCCTTCGCGTTGCATGGCCACCATTCGCAACCAACTGGCGGCACAGTTCTGATGTCATCCGTCAAACAACATCGTTCCACAGTACAATCAAACAAACTAGCAGGATAAAATCCCCGCAACATACAATGTGCACAATACACCAGATATATATTGTCATTTTCTTTCAGCGAAGTGTATTCTAGAAGAGTGTAGTGAAGCTTTAACAGTTACCAAGCTCCTCATTACGTCAGCCAGTGGATGAGTCATCTCACAATCAATATGGCTGACAGGAGCTGGATCCATTGCATCACGGCAGGGCGAATACATTGACACGGTTTGAAGGGGCTGTGGCCAGTTCCAGCTGGCTCAGCGCATTGCGGGGACAATGTCTCTTGGGGGGGATTTCCACTAAAACAAATTTGAGCACGTCGCTTTCCGTGGCAATAACATGCTTGAAAAGATGTCGAGATTTAATGCTATGCTTTATGTTGATTGTTTGGTCCTTGTTGAACCCTCGGTAGTGTTATGACAAGAAACGTGCAGCACTTGCACATTTTGTAATATAACCTAGTTCAATTTTTGTGAATGCAAGTGTGAGTCATCTTGCATTCAATAACATGCACACCCGTTAGCGTTCCTTGTGTGTGAACATAGGCTGGCGTCTGTAAGACAAGACATAGCAGAATCCTATCGATTAAACTCCAGAAGGGGAAACTATTCCACAACAAGTACGTCATTTCATGAACGCGACATAGGGGACAAGATTTCATGACAAACACCCGGTAGATCTTCACACAACATCCTGTACGTGTCCACACAACACCCTTTACATCTCCACACAACATCAGTTACATCTCCACTCAACACAACACCCAGTCAATCTCTACGCAATACCCGTTACATCTAGAAAACAACGCCCGTTAAATTTCTCTACGACACCCGTTACATCTCCAAACAACAAAAGGTACATCTCCACACAACAACCGTTATATCTCCACATAACACCCGTTACATCTCTACACAACACCCTTTAAGTCTCCATATAACATCAGTTACATCGCCACACAACACAAAACCCGGTACATCTCTTCGCAATACCCGTTACATCTCCACACAATACCCGTTACATCTCCACACATCTCCACACACCATCCGTTACATCTCCACACAACACCGAGTACATTTCCACACAACACCCGGTACATCTCCACACAACATCCGTTACATCTCCACACAGCAGCCGTAAAATCTCTACACAACACCCGGTACATCTCCACACAACACCCGGTACATTTCCACACAACATTCGTTACATCTCCACACAACACCCGGTACATCTCCACACAACATCCGTTACATCTCCACACAACATCCGTTACATCTCCACACAACAGCCGTAAAATCTTTACACAACATCCGGTACATCTCCACACAACACCCGTTACATCTCCACACAACAGCCGTAAAATCTCCACACAACACCCGTTACATCTCCACACAACGGCCGGTACATCTCCACACAACACCCGGTACATCTCCAGACAACACCGGGTACTTCTCCACATAACATCAGTTACATCTCTACACAACACCCGTGATATCTCTCCAAAACACCCGTTACATCTCTACAAAACACCCGTTATATCTCTCCAAAACACCCGGTACATCTCCACACAACACCCGGTACATCTCCAAACAACACCCATTACATCTCCACACAACACCCGGTACATCTCCAGACAACACCGGGTACATCTCCACATAACATCAGTTACATCTCTACACAACACCCGTGATAACGCGTTGCATGGCCACCATTCGCAACCAACTGGCGGCACAGTTCTGATGTCATCCGTCAAACAACCTCGTTCCACAGTACAATCAAACAAACTAGCAGGATAAAATCCCCGCAACATACAATGTGCACAATACACCAGATATATCTTGTCATTTCCTTTCAGCGAAGTGACCCGTGAAGATCAGGGGTAGAATAGGTCTTCAGCAACCCATGTGCTTGCCATAAAAAGGCGACTATCTTGTCGTAAGAGGCGACTAACGGGATCGGGCTCAGTTTCGCTGACTTGGTTGACACATGTCATCGGTTCCCAATTGTGCAGATCGATGCTCATGCTGTTGATCACTGGATTGTCTGGTCCAGACTCGATTATTTACAGACTGCCGCCATATAGCTGGAATATTGCTGAGTGCGGCGTAAAACTAAACTCACTCACTCACTCACTCACTTTCAGCGAAGTGTATTCTAGAAGAGTGTAGTGAAACTTTAACAGTTACATCTCCACACAACGGCCGGTACATCTCCACACAACACCCGGTACATCTCCACACAACATCCGTTACATCTCCACATAACATCAGTTACATCTCTACACAACACCCGTGATATCTCTCCAAAACACCCGTTACATCTCTACAAAACACCCGTTATATCTCTCCAAAACACCCGGTACATCTCCACACAACACCCGGTACATCTCCAAACAACACCCATTACATCTCCACACAACACCCTGTACATCTCCACACAACACCCGGTACATCTCCACACAACACCCGTTACATCTCCACACAACACCCGGTACATCTCCACACAACACCCGTTAAATCTCTATACAACAGCCGTAAAATCTCTATACAACACCCGGTACATCTCCACACAACACCCGGTACATCTCCACACAACACCCGGTACATCTCCACACAACAACACCCGGTACATCTCCACACAACACCCGGTACATCTCCACACAACATCCGTTACATCTCCACACAACAGCCGCAAAATCTTTACACAACATCCGGTACATCTCCACACAACACCCGTTACATCTCCACACAACACCCGTTACATCTCCACACAAGACCCGTTAAATCTCTATACAACAGCCGTAAAATCTCTATACAACACCCGGTACATCTCCACACAACACCCGTTACATCTCTACAGAACACCCGGTACATGTCTACACAACACCCGTTACATCTCTACAGAACACCCGGTACATGTCTACACAACACCCGAACAACAAAGAGAGTATCTAAGAGCGAAACATTTAAAATAACTTTTATAACTTCGAGTCTACACAATAAACATGTTTGTTAAAAGAAGATACGTTGTAAGAATATCTTCACCCCTCCCCCCACCCATTCCTTTCATCATCTCTTCCCACCATCAGCAATCCATTTCTCTGTACTTTTAACTCTCATTGTATCATTCCAGATTACCCCTCGGTTTTTACCACGCAGGCAGAACATAATTGACGCCACATCAACCACGACGTCGACAACGCAGTCGTAATTGCTGGGTCCCGCTGCTGTAGATGACGTTAGGCGAAGTAACACCGCCATCTCTACAGCAATCCATCTGCAAGGACCCGGTAATCGTATCATGTAATGATTATAGCGGTAGGTTAGTCTTTGCAAGCCAACCCCTTCCCTCACCCGCCCGACCCCTGCCATGGTCGCTGCTGACGTAATTCTCCGTGAAATGTGTCACAACGGCTTCCATTACTTCCCTACTCGCTTACCAGGAAAAAGACACAGGCCAAGGCCGGTGTATGTAATGACATGATGGATCTACAAATAGCCTGGTGACGTGATCCAAGCGCCGGAGACGTCCGTCACGGAGACGGGTTTGGACAACTTCACCTGCTTGCGTTATTGGCAAAGTGAATTACGAACCAATTACATAGCAATGTATGAAGGTCAGATATTGAGGAAGTGCTTTGACACCAGCGCCCACGTTGCTACGGTGTATATGCGTCTCCTAGCAATATGAATCAATTTCAGTTTGGTCGTTATCGTTTTGTCATAAGTTCTGCTATATACCTTGAATGACTTCTGTAGGTGTTACTGACACCAACGTTCAACCAATGTGTTCATCTTCTTGTATTAGAGACCGTCCAATGTGTCGGCAGTCGTACACTGATAAGACAAGTGACACCGGTATATGATGAATAGGTTTGGAATGAAGATGACATACGGGTAGGTACGTGATGTACGTGGACTGGTGGGTAGATACGGGAGTTTGGTTGTTAACACCTCACTTTGCAATATTCCAGATATATGGCAGCGGTCTGTAAATAATCGAGTCTGGACCAGACAATCCAGTGATCAACATCATGAGTATCGATCTAAGCAATTTGGATACGATGCATGTGTCAGCCAAGTCAGCGAGCCTGACCACCTGATCCCGTTTGTCGCCTCTTACGACAAGCATGGGTTACTGAAGACCAATTCTAACCCGGATATTCACGGGTGCGACAAGAGGGTAGACATGTGGGTAGACACGTGGGTCGACATACGGGTAGACACTTGCGTAGACTGACGGGTAGACATGTACGGAAGACACACGGTTCATAAGGTAGCCACTCGCTCTGCTGGTGATCGCTATGTATATGTTAAGACATCGGAGTACAGTCGGTTTAGTTGTTTATGTTAAGACATCGGAGTACGGTCGGTTTAGTTATGTTTATGCTAAGACATCGGAGTACGGTCGGTTTAGTTATGTTTATGCTAAGACATCGGAGTACGGTCGGTTTAGCGCTATGTATGTTAAGATAACGGAGTACGGTCGGTTTAGCGCTATGTATGTTAAGATAACGGAGTACGGTCGGTTTAGCGCTATGTATGTTAAGATAACGGAGTACGGTCGGTTTAGCGCTATGTATGTTAAGATAACGGAGTACGGTCGGTTTAGCGCTAAGATGGCTTTGTGGAATGGCACCAAGGTCATAATTTTTTGAAAAAATGAACTATGATTAATCACTGATTCGCCGCCTTCAGGCTCAGGTGTAGATCTCAGGGTAATATGATTTCGATTTTTTACCAAGCAGTAATATTTACGCTAATATAACGCATCATGTCATGCTTAACATATAACAGCTGTATGTGTGTACGTTCGTTTAAAGGTATGTATTTGCTCACTTCAATGAAGTTAGTTGTGCACAACCGTAGTTTTGTTGTGTGTGCGTGTGGCCTGCATGGTCGTGAGTAATGGTAAGAACATCGCAGCGGAATCTATACCAAGCATTGGATTGAAAATGTTAAACCCACATAGCACACAATGGTTAAAGAAACGCGAACACGTGATCATAAACCCAATGTTTATAATGTTGGATTTAAATATTCCACATAGCCTCCCAGGCGTGTAACAACCCATCCCCTCCACGGTCCTAGTCGTTACAAAACAACTGCAGTCTTCCATTGTCGGCCTTGCCGCGACATCCAGCACACACCAGCCCTACCTGCACGTGTCTAATGAGGGACCAAACACTAATGATGGCCCAAACGCTTTCCGCACGTGTCCAATGACGGACCAAACACTAATGATGGCCCAAACACTAATGATGGCCCAAACGCTTTCCGCACGTGTCCAATGACGGACCAAACACTAATGACGGACCAAACACTAATGATGGCCTAAACGCTTTCCATTGCCCTACACGTGGCTAACGATGGACCAATCATTGGCCTACGCGTGGCTAACGATGGACCAAACACTGCCCTACACGTGGCTAACGGTGGACAAACACATCCCTACACGTGGCTAACGATGGACCAATCACTGCCCTACACGTGGCTAACGGCGGACAAACACATCCCTACACGTGGCTAACGATGGACCAATCACTGCCCTACACGTGGCTAACGGCGGATCAAACACTGCCCTACACGTGGCTAACGGTGAACCAATCACTGCCCTACACGTGGCTAACGGTAGATCAAACATTGGCCTACACGAGTCTAACGGTGGATCAAACACTGCTCTACACCTGCCTAACAGTGGATCAAACATTGCCCTACTAGTGTCTAACGATGGACAACGTCATATGAGCCTCGACAGCAGTCACTTAACGAAAAGTACAGTTGGTAATGAATTGAAGCTGCTCCTTTGGAATCTGGATATGAGTGAGCGTGTGAGCGCGTGAGAGAGCGAGCGATTGAGTGAGTGAATGAGTGAGTGAGTGAATGAGTGGGCGAGTGAGTGAGTGATATATATAGGTGATATATACCATTTGAAGCACGTTTGAAGGCAAACTATGTTGAGAAAATTAGGAACCTGCGTCTCTACGTTGTGTGTTGATGATGTTTGAAATGCCCACTACTAATAGTCTATAATGAGTTACTAGTAGCTCCTGGAGAAGGACGAGAACAGAAGAGTTCCCCGTGTGTTTGTGGACGAGGGAATGAAGAACTGTCACTCCGATCTCTGTCCCACCAACACATTCGAGTTTCGGAAGAGCCACTCGTGCTCTTCTCGTGTCATTTCGACAAAACCCTACAGTTCCGTCGTCTTAGGTGGTTCCATGGCTGTGCGAGTCACCAGACAATGTCGACACATTACATAGAAAGTGTTAGTCGGACACAATTTCTGGAACCAGAAATTCCATGGATCCATGATCGTCGTGGGGAGAATATACAGCGGAGCAACAGAGACTCAACTGTCGCCGATTTCTCTGACACTGTGTACTGTCAGGCGTTACTGAAAGAGAATTGAATTTCACGAAATGAATATACTTTGTATTCTTCCTACGTCTCATTACTATACCGCATATAGGTATAGGTATAGGTATAGGTATAGGTATTTTGTGTTATGTGTTAGTCTCCCGGTAATCCGTTAAATAGCGACACTACAACTACAACAACAATAACAACAACAACAAACTAACATGACATGCAAAGTCTTATATGAAACGTATGTGTATATATGTGTTACGTCCTGAAGCCCGGGTGAACAGACTGCTCAGTCCAGACGAAGATGCGCAAGAATTACCGCTAGAGAAAATAAAAACACCCGGATATTGAGGTGGCATTTGTTGGTTTGTTGTGCTCGTTGTGTTTGTGATGCTAAAGCAGATAGTCCGCGTTTTGTGCAAATAAAAATTGTATTGTGTTATTGTTAAGATTTCCAGTTCCCGAAACGGAGATGCTGATAATTTCTTTCATTTCCCCGAAACACTGTTTCCCTGTAACTGTTACATGTCAATACTTCACACATCAACCTAACCTTTGATATCTCGGTTGTCACACCTGGGCAGCTGGGTGCGTGATAAAAGCGAATATATTGATTGAAGCGCCTGTAAATGATTCGGATGATGTTGGCTTTGAATTGATGTTTATAAGTGAAAGTTCACGATGTAATCTGACGATTTTTCTAGTAAACGAAAAAGGCGCCCATAAACCAAATACTCAATGACATTCGGTTGTAAACGTATGGACTGAAATATTACATGTCATGTGTACTTTCTAAAACTTAAATTTCTTTCTCACACGTCCTCTCTCTTTCTCCCTCTCTCTTTCTTCTCTCCCTCCCACTTTCTCTGTCTCTCTCTCTCTTTCTTCTCTCTCTCTATCTCTCTCTTTCTTCTCTCCCTCCTACTTTCTCTCCTCTCTCTTTCTTCTCTCTCTCTATCTCTCTCTTTCTTCTCTCTTTCTTCTCTCGCTCTCTTTCTTCTCTCTCTTTTTCTTCTGCTTCTCTCGGGGGCGGTGGGGTAGCCTAGTGGTTAAAGCGTTGGCTCGTCTGGCCGAAGCCCCGGGTTCGAATCACCACATGGGTACAATGTGTGAAGCCCATTTCTGGTGTCCCCCGCCGTGATGTTGCTGGAATATTGCTAAAAGCGGCGTAAAACCAAACTCAGTCAGTCAGTCTTCCCCACTCTCTCTCTCTCTCTCTCTCTCTCTCTCTCTCTCTCTCTCTCTCTCTCTCTCTCTCTCTCTCTCTCTCTCTCTCTCTCTCTCTCTCTCTCTCTCTCTCTCTCTCTCACACACACACACACACACATACAATATACATGAACAGTAAAATTGATGATTTGGAAACAAAATCCCTCACTGACAGGGCTGTTCTACATTCCTCGTATACCACAATGGCCTTTGACATTGACCGATAGCTATTGGTCAGCATATGGACTGTGTTCTACCGGTACCGCTTGGGCTCTGATACTTCAGCATGGACAGCGGTCAAGGCTTCACGAATAGTCAATATGTAAGTATGCGTTAAACGCCGTATTCCATCCCTGACAAGAATGTGCTGAAGTAATTACATCCCGTATTGAAATCCTACAGTCTTCGAACTGCTTCCACCACAAGGCTAACACCCCAACCCCCTTCGGATACCCTCCTCCCACTTTAACACTGTCACTCCAGCCCCATCAATTCATCATCTGTAGTTGCAGCTAGCGATGTCCATGGAAGGTACACGCGGACGTAAATCAAACCAGTGTCTGTAACATTTGCCAGCGTTACTTGTTTTACGCCCGCTACTCTGCCCGTCGACTCCGCCGACGATGATGTATCGGGCAGACGGCACTAGAGGAAGCCGAAACATAGTCCTCCATTATAAAATATCGCGTTCTTCTTGTCATAAAGCTTTTTCATGAGTCCCGTCATTATTGGTGCGTGTTGCCTCTTAACTGTCGTGGCGCGTCCGGGTGAGATAGTGCGCCACACACAAGATATCTATAATGTCGTTCCACGAAGGAATAAAAGTATATCATATTTCTGTTTCCTCGCTTATCAAAACGTATTACGTTAAGTGGTCCGAGGTTCGAATCACGGATTTCGACACTATTACTAAATATTCTTGATCCGGGCACATCATAGTCATAACAGACAGTTCAGTGATCAACAGCATGAACATCGATCTACACAAGTGGGATACGCTGGCACGTTAACCAAGGGGGATGGTCTTCAGCAGCTCAAGCTTTTAGTAAAAGGCGACTAACGGGGTGGGGTGACCAAGCTTGCTGACTTGGTTGACGCATGTCATCGGTTCCCAATTGCGCAGATCGGTGCTCATGCTGTCCATCACTAGATTGTCTGGTCTAGACTCGATCATTCACAGACCACTGACAGTTAGCTGGAATATTGCAGTATCACAGACCACTGACAGTTAGCTGGAATATTGCAGTATGAAACAAGAAAGCAAATCAAATCATGTCCATGTTAGAACTCTTACAGCGGGATTTAGTTTGACGAAACCCCGTCATGTAAACGCCATATTTTGCAAAGAGAGGTAAATGTTCTTTGTAATATTCATCTTAATCCTGTAACCAAAGGTATGGATCCCACACAAACGCTTACTTATGCAAATTATCGACTTTCATGATCACCGGATTGACTGGTCCAGACTGGCTTCAAACCGCCGTCCCGTAAATGGAGTAACGCTAGCTAAGAACTCCACAATATAGCAAGAACTACAAGAACTATTGACAACGTACCCCCTACCCACCTACCCTACCCTTTCTACAACGGCGCTCGTGCGGCGTCGGTAACGGCCGTCACTCCCATCAAAGATTATGCATTCTCACGTACCCAATGACCTCGATTATAATTATCCAATAAACACTAACAATTAAACCTTATTACTGCGGTCATGAATCATTTGTAGTGTGTACAGCAAATGTAGTTACTCTCGCGCGTTAAGATGAGTTTGCTTCTGAAGGTGGCGGGGGGTTTTGATGAGCAACGCTACTTCAAAGTCAAGTGAAGCCTGGTTTGATGGCCCTAATACAAGAGCCGTTTAGCACATCACCAGGGTGAGGCGGGCCCTCGGACCCGCCAACATCAAAGAGCTGAATGATGTGTTTAGCTTCATCAGAGCCATGATGTCGGGAGGGGTGGGGGGTTTGAGTGACGGACGCTCATCCCAGGGATAATTACGTTAGATACATGCTACATGAAGTGTACAGTACACACAGGCTTGCATAATAAAATAACTGTTTGTAACACATTTAAACTTTTTAAAAGTTAACTAAAATAGTTCCGTTTAGTGACTAGAACCTTTGTACTCTCGTGGTCTATGTGGACTTGCTAATCGGTGTTGGTCTATGTGGACTTGCTAGTCTGTGTTGGTGTATGTGGACTTGCTAGTCTGTGTTGGTGTATGTGGACTTGCTAGTCTGTGTTGGTCTATGTGGACTTGCTAGTCGGTGTTGGTCTACGTGGACTTGCTAGTCTGTGATGGTGTATGTGGACTTGCTAGTCTGTGTTGGTGTATGTGGACTTGCTAGTCGGTGTTGGTGTATGTGGACTTGCTAGTCGGTGATGGTGTATGTGGACTTGCTAGTCTGTGTTGGTGTATGTGGACTTGCTAGTCGGTGTTGGTCTATGTGGACTTGCTAGTCGGTGTTGGTCTATGTGGACTTGCTAGTCGGTGTTGGTCTATGTGGACTTGCTAGTCGGTGTTGGTCTATGTGGACTTGCTAGTCGGTGTTGGTGTATGTGGATTGCTAGTCGGTGTTGGTCTATGTGGACTTGCTAATCGGTGTTGGTCTATGTGGACTTGCTAGTCGGTGTTGGTCTATGTGGACTTGCTAGTCGGTGTTGGTGTATGTGGATTGCTAGTCTGTGTTGGTGTATGTGGACTTGCTAGTCGGTGTTGGTCTATGTGGACTTGCTAGTCTGTGTTGGTGTATGTGGATTGCTAGTCTGTGTTGGTCTATGTGGACTTGCTAGACGGTGTTGGTCTATGTGGACTTGCTAGACGGTGTTGGGGGAGAAGAGAGAGAGAGAGAGAGAGAGAGAGAGAGAGAGAGAGAGAGAGAGAGAGAGAGAGAGAGAGAGAGAGAGAGGGAGAGAAATTTCAGTTTTAGAAAGTACACATCGCATTCAATATTTCAGGCCAGAGAGCAAGATGCGTGTGAAGACGATTGTGATGTTTGTTCTTGAGTTCCTGTGCAGAATTCAATAGGTGGCACATCTATGATTATCTTACCTCACACATAAATGTCGCTTTCTGATTGGCTGAGCGCTCTTCTATTATTTTCAATGTACCCCGCTTACAAGCGAGTAACATTTCAATGTACCCCACTGTCAATGGCAACTCATGGTTACTTCGTGGTAGTAATTCTTTATCTCGAATAACATTGAATCGCGTAATTATGTACGGAAATTACCGATGTTTTGCGAATCCAAATCGATGGAAAGGAGATAACTCTAAATCTGTTTTTCTTGTCAGAAAAATCTAGCGATGGCTACAAAAAACATTTGTACCCGTGCTTCAAACAATTCAAAATTAACATTAAGGTGTTCGGTACGTTGTTCACTTCGGGCTCAGGGAACATAAACAAACATCGAGGGTACATCAACCCATGCCCCCCCTCGTGACCAGTGAACAACTCATAATGTCCAACTTTACTCAGCGAATGTGGACTGACCACTGGACAGATTAACACACACAGACACACACACACACACGCACGCTCACACAAACAAACATGCACGCACACACACACAAACATGCACGCACGCACACCACACCAAATCATACGTCCTTACAAGAATTCAGGTTAATGTTCCCAGCGACGTGACGAACTAGCATACTATTGGGATATATACGTTCTAAACTACGAATTGCGGATTTCATTGGATGACCGACCTACTCTGCTGGACGTGTTTCTGAGGGACTGGCTCAGTTAACACCTGGCACTGTCACAAAGGTGAAAGTCGGGCTGTTTGCATCAATTAGTTAATTAGAAAATCGCGATAAGCTTAAGGTCGCCAAGTCAAGGTATTGAACGGAGGTGACATGCCTATGTCAGAAACTTGTAGACCACCACGACAATCTCACACGGTGACGTCTCACCAGGCTTCCTGATGACAGAACACCTCCAGCAAGTTAATGTTTTCCCGACACGTTGTCCGTGAGTTCGGCGATGATGTGTATATTAGTAAGATAAAGCCTGCTCTTCCCTTAATGCATTTCCCAGATACACAGGATGGTTGCTGTGGTGAAGATGGATGGATAGAGCCCTTGGGAATGTCAGCGTGGCTGTCCGGCCACCAGGTGTCACAGGAAGGGGTGAATCAGGGCGCACGTGTGTGTGTGATGGAGCTGGGGAGGATGGAGCCAACAGGGGCATATATAGAAGTAAATGTACAGTATTACCGGGCACAAGGACATAACGTGTTTCCTTATCTGACTCTCTAAATTCCAAAAATGCCACTCAAAGGAGTTTAACGTTTAAAAAAGGTCTCCAAAACATTGCAAACGTTTAAACACACTTGATATCCGCCAGGACACCACCCTCGTATAACGACATCTAATTTGTTCGTCATCTTCATCCAGCTTGGAGGTATACTTTCTGTTGCGTATGCCCACAGTAGTAGATAGACTAACGCTTAGTCTCTGTAACTCTTAGTCAAGTAATCAACCACTAATATAATTTTGAAGGTAACAAATAAATCAATTTAAATTGAAAAGGAGCCCCAGTCAGATGGGAAATTCAGAACTTGAGGAAATCTAGACTTGCTTCATTTACAGCTTTAGCATTGCAAGGAGAGCTAGGTAGTAGGGAAAATAACGTGGTTCAGGGACCGTGAGACAGACTATGTAGTAGTCAGTGGAACTACATCTACACGTAGAAGCTTAAGAAACATAGTAAGTATTTTGAATTTCATCATTCATCAAAAGACTGAAATGAAATATTTACATCACAGCTTGACTTAGAGTTTGGCGGAGTATCGACAAAGACTGGTCCGTTCTCTTGTTTCATAGCAGAACCACGGTGTCAGCCGACCGCAGTTAATCAACAGTCTCGTGCCTCTGTCACTTCCAATTCCCAGTGAAGAGTTACCCGTTATGTCAAGATACGTTCAGCTGTCACAGGTAGCTTACTCCAGCATACAGACAGGCTTACCTGGCTTATCTTGTCGAATGAGATACTCACTCCATCCAGTTACCTGAAACAGGTGTGTTGACGAGGCCACGAGTGACTATGCCAGCGATGTTTAGTGATCTGATTAGTTATTTGGTACTTCAAAGCCGTACCTGTATTGACATAAAACCAGATGTCACTTGTAATGCGAAGAGTCATACATGTCATTTATATTATTTAAAATAATGTATTTCTTTCTTGTTCTGAATCTGACTTAATTAAAATAATGTATTTCTTTGTTCTTCTGAATCTGACTTAATGAAAATAATGTATTTCTTTGTTCTTCTGAATCTGACTTAATTAAAATAATGTATTTCTGTGTTTTTTAACACCAGACTCAGCAATATCCCAGCCGCATGAGAGCAGCCTGGAATAATGGAATCTGGACCAGGCAATCCAGTGAGTGATTTTAAGAGCATTACGTCAAATATAATGACAGACAGGTCATGGAATCTGATCGCCAGATCCATCACGTCATCGACATCGACTCTAACACGGACATACTTGCCGTACAAGGCGACTATGCTTGTCGTAAGAGGCGACTAACGGGATCGGGTAGTCAGGCTCGCTGACTTGGTTGACATATGTCATCGGTTCCCAATTGCGCAGATCGATGCTCATGCTGTTGATCACTGGATTATCTGGTCCAGACTCGATTATTTACAAACCGCCGCCATATAGCTGGAATATTGCTGAGTGCGGCGTAAAACTAAACTCACTCACTCACTCACTCACTCTAACACGAAGTCCCCGACGGGAGGGATGTGTGTAAAATCTAACAAAGAATGATTTTATAGAAGTATGTCTTGTTTAACACTACATATCCCAGCTGTATGGCGGCGGTCTACTGTTGGTAAAAGTCCCAGCTGTATGGCGGCGGTCTACTGTTGGTGGCAGTTCCAGCTGTATGGCGGCGGTCTACTGTTGGTGGCAGTTCCAGCTGTATGGCGGCGGTCTACTGTTGGTGGCAGTCCCAGCTGTATGGCGGCGGTCTACTGTTGGTGGCAGTCCCCGCTGTATGGCGGCGGTCTACTGTTGGTGGCAGTTCCAGCTGTATGGCGGCGGTCTACTGTTGGTGGCAGGCGGATATCTGGAGCTTCTGAATCGGGTGGTCCCGGGTAAGCTCACCAACAACATTTGTTTTTGTTTGTTTGCTGTTTAGCGCCGCACTCAGCAATATTCCAGCAACATTGCAGCCGTATGACGGCGGTCTGTAAATATTCGAGTCTGATCAACAGCATGAGCATCGATCTACGCATTTGGGATACTATGACATGTGTCAGCCAAGTCAGCGAGTCTGACCACCCGATCCCGTTAGTCACCTTTTACGACAAGCATGGGTTACTGAAGACCAATTCTAAGAAAAGGTACCCAGTCCACGGACAGGGCCAACGGTGACTGATGATTGAGTCACACCTGAGTAGTTGTGTGTCAAGATGACAACACGTCATGAGGCGTGGCATCAACAACTACTTGTCTTGACCCAGCTTCGATAACTTCCAGGTCGTCCTGTTATAACAGAAATATTAAATGACGACCGCGCCGTAAAAATACATTCACTTATCCCAGTGAAGATCCTGTTATTCTTCAGCAACCCATGTTAGGAGCGGTTAACGGGATCGGGTGGTCAGATTCACTGATTTGGTTGATGGACGTCATCGGATCCCCCACACAGGCTCATTATGTCAATCACTCACTGGATTGTCTGGTCCAGATTGTATTATTTACATCCCGCCTCCATATAACCGGAATTTGCTGAGTATTGCGTTAAACTACAAACAAACAATAAAAGTTCGACTGTAATTCGTTTGAAGTTTTGCCCGAAATCTTTTTGGCGATACATAACCACTTTCAGCAGTTATTGCGGTTTGAAAATCGGAAATCTACACCACACTGGCTGATACAAAGGGTAGGTGGGATATTGCTGTACAAAACATATGAGAGACTTCACCTAGAAGCTTGTATTGTGACTTCGTAATAGGAGATCACGGCGGGGTGTTATCCGGCTGTCACTTAGAGTCTGTGCCAAAACATGCGAGCAAAACTATTAAAAGAAAAATGAACAGTTTTTGTAAATTGGAAGATACACAAAGTAATGTTCCTTCGTTTAGCTTATTATGAAAGTATTTTCCGGCAGTGTGTTCTTTGTACCCAACGTTTAGTCTGAGCCGTGGCCGACTGACGCTAGGTGGCATTCTTGGCAGCGTGACGACCGACACACCCAGTCGACTCCCACCTCGTGCACATTCCCGCGGAAACAACCTGCTTGAGGATTAAATATGTAGCAATATGTGTTAAGTAGGGCTGTTAGTCGGAAGTCGCTGCAGATGTCTCGTAAAGAGCCTGGATAACATACGACCCACCTTTCTGTACAACGTCGAATATGTAAATTGATTAGGCAGGGGAATTCCTGTGGCGGAACCCGGCCCATGCCAGCAGTATATATGCAAAGAATGCACTCACGTGTTTCAAAAAAGTGTACTAGATACACTTATCACGGTTTTATCAGAAAGGACGGAAGCCTCAGTTTCAGATCCGTCACTTCCACTAAAACAGGCATTCGGAGGAGACTCAATCTCTTGCCGTGCCATATCTTGTCTTGGGTTCAAATCTAAGATTTGCCAAAGCTCTGTTCTTTGCTTTGTCATCGCCGTAATCAAGGGTTTTACTAGACTAACAACTAGTCTCTGAAATGAACATATTTTACTGAAAAAAAGGTTCATAGTAAAAAATATATATATAATGAAAAGGAGCCCTGAGACTTTCTTCATTTTCTAGACTTGCCACATTTTCTAGACTTGCGTGGGCTTTCTTGGATATATTTGCTTCAGGGTCTGTACGAGAGACTAGGGTTTTACCAAAACTTGACATGACTATGATCTGCGTTCCTTTGGCATGAAGGTGCCATCACGTGGCATAACTACCGTTTTGGTGCACATGGTTCACTCGCTCAACTTGGCACTGTTAGTAGCGGAGATAGCATGATCGGCTTGTTCAAGCAGAGATAACGTGGTCGGCTTATGTTAAGGCGAACATAGATTCCGGTATTGATTATATCTGGTAGCTTACTAACGCAAATTAACTCAAGAGATACTAAAACCGCTTTATTGTATCGTGTCGTTCATAAACAGTTGGACTACAGAAAGTTCTCAGTTGAAAATTTATTTTGACGAAATATATTAATTTTTCAATTTAGACCCAAACTTTACAAGGCTGAAAACAGCAGCTGGAACGCTGTAAACCTTAAGTCCAAAACACAATCATTATACCGTATGAGACACATCGCTATCAACCAGGGCTCCGTTCCTCAAAGCGATCGTAGCGCTACAACAGTCGTCAGTCTATGTTAAAGTATGGGAGTTACGATCAACTTTGCGCTACGATCGCTTTGAGGAACCGGCCCCAGTTCGTGCCCCTAACCACCATCAGAAATAGGTGTATACTTTGTTTTGCCCGGTACTGTATGATACCTGTATTCTGTGCAGGGAATCTTGTCCGATATCCTTGGCCACTCGCCATCTGTATTAAGGGACGAGAGAGTGAGTTTAGTTTCACGCCGCTTTTAGCATATTCCTGCTAAATATTACCAGAAATGGGATTCACACATTGTACCCATGTGGGGAATAGAACCCGGATCTTCAGCGTGACGAGCGAACGCTTTAACCACTAGCCTACCCAACCGTCCCCCTTCAAGGGGGGTGTGTGGATGGGGGTGGGTGGGTCACCGAGTGCATCACCGACCTAAACCTGTCAAGTTGATATTAAAGACAACGTGCATGAGAATTTACACTGGTTGAAGACTTTGGCATTCGTGATGCACACTGTTTATAACAAACGTCTAAATAATCATCAAAGACGTAAAAGGCTAAAAACAACTTCAAATGCTGTCATCTAATAACAACATTGGCGGTCTGAAATATCAAAGTATCTAAATACTGAAGTTTCTATTTCATTATTTTAAAAACACCGACAACCTTGAAACAAGGATATTCTTGTGTGTTTTTTTGTTTGTTTGTTTGTTGTTGTTTTTTGTAAACTAAACAATAAGACACACGATGAGTTGAAACAAACTGTACAAGCTAAGGAGGGCTCAGAACTAAATACGACATATGTGATTGTTGAAGACGCCTCCAGCTCACGTTGTAACCTCTGGACGAGAAGCCGGTCCCGACCTCGTGCTGGGCCTGACCCGCGGCGTTAAACGAACAAACCGACCAACCAACTGGACACTTACCGTCAGTACAACTGTGAGTGGAAGTGTCGGGAGTGGTTATTACAGACCTCCCTTCTCTAGTTACTGCTTTATGTTAGCCGGAACATAACTTCTAGACTGGTTTAGATGAGGAATGTTCCTCTGCCAGCAGAACAACAGACTGATACAGCCATGGACACAGGTTGTGGCAAATGTATATTTTCTGAGGAAACAATATTTACAAATAAATTACGACATATCTTGTTGACAAGATGAGCAACGCGTCTTTACAGTGAAGGTCTGGGTTCGATTCCCTCCACCAGCGTTCGATTCCTACATATACTTTTTTAATACTTCTAAGCGTTTTGATGTTTTCAAGATATAATTTCAACGTGTTTCGATTATACCATTTTTAACAATTCATGGATTGCGACATGAAATGAGATTTAAACAAATATTTAACTTATTTCTGGTCGGCGAGATAAAAACAGAAGCCCTGCTTTTCATTTTGTTTTCACATTTCAATTTTTAGAATCGGCTGATTCTCAAACAAGTTTTTAAAATTGTGGCCTAAACTTTAAACACTGGGGCCCTGTGTGCCGAGGCTGACATCAGCCGATTACTTATCCTGTTTTTAATGTATCCAAGTGATGTAAGATACGTGTATGTTCGCCTGGATGGCTATCTACTGTAGACCTGTATATTCTCCATGTACAGGAAGATAAGAATTTGGCACTGGGCGCACAAGAAGATGAAGGGGAACAGAAAAACTAATTGTTCATGACTCATAGAGTTCTTCAAATTGTGCTTCGGTAGATATATATATATGCATGGTTCGTATCATTCACACGCCATCTACTAAGAACCCACTTAAACTGTTCCGTGGGAATAATTGGGGCTGTTTTATGGAAGAGAAAATAGGGAGACGCTTGGAAATAAATCACACGTGCTCTTCTGCGGAGTCTGGTAATTTGACATGAAAGAATTAAGGTGTCTAATTCCTTAATAGAAATGACCCCACTTGAACACCAGCAGGTGTTGTGAATTTGGAAATAATTCAAGCGTGCACAAAAATCTTTGAAGATGGAAATCGGCCGACATTGTAATGGCTTGACTCCAAGTAGTGGCGTACTCTGTAGGTATCACAGACGGTAGCTATATCTCCGGTAGCTAGGTACATAGACATTTAATGCCTGAAATAAAGGTAGCTTTTGAAAGTGTGTATCTGCAAAATAAATAAATTCAAACGGATCCCTGAAAATTTAATTTCCAGCAGTTAAGGTTCGACAAAGTTTAACTGCCTTTTCAATTTATCGTCTAGGATCTAAGGGACTGATTAGGAGCAAGACTGTATACAATGTCGTTAATGTCATCTTGGAGGTGTTTCTACCAAAGCACACTCTTACAGACCGAAGAGCTTAGAAATCATTAAACAAAACCATTTTAAGCTTTATGGGTCTCTCGGCGACCCACCACCCTCAAGTCACGCCTACCCCGAAATCCACACATAACCCATCCAACCCAACCCCGATTCCACACATAAAATCACTCTGACCCCAAGGCATTCCACCCCTCCCCACGTCATGCTGTCCCACCCAAAACAATCACAGCTCATATGTCTCCTTTAATTACCCCATCCGCCTACATATAATTTTCTGTCTAGGTCTGGTATTGTTTTCCTATACGGAACATCCCAATCAGCATCAAGAAGGACACACGTCTCCACCGAACACTTGCAACAACACAGTATTTCTGAGACTGCAAGATACGTGGGGATCAGCACTTGGAACGTACACAACATAAACAAGGAGAGTGTGCTCTGTAATGGGTGTAATATTTGTTCTTGTTGGAAATGATGGGTAGATATTCCGGTTTCGAGTGGAGCATTCTTGCCTGGAAACAACTGGTGTCAGACAACAGAATACAGTCGGACTTCATCAAGCCTGAGTCACACGAGGAACCAACCTGGGTAGCAGTTTACTCAAAGCACACGTGTTTAGTCTTCTAAGTATTCAATTTGTACCAAATAACGAGTCAGGGGCAGCCATAAAGTCAAGTCTTGTTACGGATATCATGGGCCCTGATACTGGTGGTCTGTCAGAACACATTTCCATAAACACAAACAATCATAAAGGTTCAGTGTACGATTCTGAGTGATAGTATCAAACTGCTATCAAAGCAACCCGTGAAGGTCCGGGTTAGAGTGAACCTTCAGTAACCCATGCTTGTCGTAAGAGGCGACTAACGGGATCGGGTGGTCGGGCTCGCTGACTTGGTTGACACATGTCATCGGTTCCCAGTTGAGCAGATCGATGCTCATGCTGTTGATCACCGGATCGTCTGGTCCAAACTCGATTATTTACAGACCGCTGCCATATAGCTGGAATATTGCTGAGTGCGGCGTAAAACTAAACTCACTCACTCACTATCAAAATATGATGACACCAGGTGTTCGTCACAAGGTGAGCACATCCTGCCCCGCCGGGGTCACACGTCGCTAATACGTACATCGGAAGGTCAGGTGTTCACCTGAACACAACATGGCCACAGTAGGAACCAAACTTTCATCGAGCAATACATTTCTCTCTGGTTTAAATTAAATTAAACGCAGAACACATTATGCCATGACAAGGTAACTTATTTCAAAATCCTAGATTGGCAAAGAAAGGAAGGGTTAGGGTTGACAGATGGACAACTGTTGTTCCAAGCGCTTAATCATTAATACATGTATCAAGAACAGACAGCAATTCAAAGCAATAACTAATGCGAGTTTAATATGGCATAAGTGTGCGGTAAACCATGCTAGTGCCAGACACTGATTCCTGGGAGTTCTTCGACCCCGTCGCTGATCAGGAGGTATAAGGACGTCATTACACAAGGATTCAGATGTTGCCCGGAACACTGCGGTTTGAGTAGAATGGTCACGCAGCCAATGACCTTTTTCGATCCTCATAACCTGCAATCTGCCGCCTCCACAATATTCCATGACCCTATTACACCAGATCCAGATCACGGACACCGGTTATTGTGTAATCGCGTTCCGTATTTATATTGCCGGCTGCACTTGTGCCATTGGCACTGCGTTGATCAGAGATATTGACGCCTTGAAAGGGACAGTACCGACCTACAGATAGCATCTGTTACATGTATTTACTGAACATTGCTTTGAAATATATCATTATTTTATGTTAGACGACGTGGGGGACATGACTCCATCTTGAGGGTATCGTGCATTGTACTTGTTGCTCCATCACAGGCACCATGAACGTGGACGACGACAGCACTCAGTGGGAGCGTGTCACACTCGCTTACCATGAGATAACCCACACAACGGGACACAAAACCACAGTTGAAAGAACCGATTAAGATGACTGTAGATGATATCTCAGTAGATAAGATGTTAGCATATGAGATCGTAATGGATCGAAGCGTAGTAGATATTAGGTGAGATCTTGAGATATTGCAGGATACGATCTTAGTAGATGAGACCTATGTAGATATTAGGTTGAGACCTTTAATGAGATATTAGAAGATAGGATCTTCGTAGATATTAGGTGAGATATTGATGGTGGCACATCAGGTGTTGGATCAGAAATGGGATCTTAATAGATGACATCTTACTTGATATTAGGTGAGATATTAGGTGAGATATTAGGTGAGATATTAGGTGAAATATTAGGTGAGATATTGATGGGAGCACATCAGGTGTTGGATCAGAAATGGGATCTTAATAGATGACATCTTACTTGATATTAGGTGAGATATTAGGTGAGATATTAGGTGAGATATTGATGGGAGCACATCAGGTGTTGGATCAGAAATGGGATCTTAATAGATGACATCTTACTTGATATTAGGTGAGATATTAGGTGAGATATTAGGTGAGAGATTAGTGGATGAGATTATAGATCTTAGCTGATATAATGTGAGATACAACTATATGCGAACTTCACAGATGAGATCTTTATAAATGAGATCTTAGGAAATGAGATCTAAGTGGATTGAATTATAGGTTGCTGAGGTCCTGGTTGATGTGTTCGGTAATTAGCAATGTATCAGCTATATAATGGCTCTCTAGAAATATACCAGTCGGGACAAGACAATCAAGAACTAAGTGGACTTTAGTACGAAAATGATTTTTATTTTGTTTTCCTGGGTATCGTATCTAATATTCTACTGATAATGATATTTAGAAATTTAGCATTTTCAATTATCTCTTTATAATCAGGGGCGGTTGGATAGTCGAGTTGTTAAGGTAATTTTCGAAGAACAGGTATTCAGTGCATTGTTGTCTGTCTTGCAGACAACGAGTATGCAGGTTTAGAAATCACAAAGCGTATAAATAAACCGACAATTGACTGGATAGTTCGTCAAACCTATTCTGAAATTTATCTTTTAATTGATTGTCATAAGTAGCAAGCAGAAAAGCTTAAATACAACAATATTTTCAAGCATTATTGACAATAAACGTAGTTGATTGGTATATCACTGTTTAACCTTCCCACAAAAGAGGTAATTTCCATGAAAAAATGCAGTAATTATTTTCTATCTTTGAAGTTCATCAGAACATCACGTGCTTCTCCCTAGTTTGAAGAGGTAACGAGCGCCCTCTATTGACTTGCCTGTCTGCACCAGTGCAGAAAGCCTCGTCCCCCCACTCCTAGTAAAGTGCTTTATTGAAATGTACAACTGATAATGTTATTTAGACAAAGCTGCCAAATATCCGATAAGTTTACGGGCGAGCGATGTTTTTTTTGTAACGGTAACATCACTTCACCTTGGGAAGTAATGTACTTCGGCTGAAAATACCCTGGTAACCAGACGGTAATACACTGAACGTGTTGGTGGCGCCGACTAGCGGTTTCATCAATGTAATTATATGTACATGTATATCATATAGAATGTGTGTGTGGTTTTTTGTTGTTGTTTTATTTACATGTGAGGCACGTGCATTTTTTTAATTTTACTAGTCCGCTGACGCCTGATACCCCTTCTTCATTTGTGTAAGTGACGATGGGGTAGCCTAGTGGTTAAAGCGTTGGCTCGTCCCGGGTTCGATTCCCCACATGGGCACAATGTGTGACGCCCATTTTTGGTGTTCCCCGCAGTGATATTGCTGGAATATTGCTAAAAGCGTCGTAAAACTTCACTCACTTATTCACTCATTTGTGTAATGCTCAGGCTGTTTTCTTTAAGACTGATAATGTATGGGTCAGGTATAAATTGAAGATAATAAATAATCAATGTAGTAACACAAACCTCCTTCGCCTATTTTCTGATGTACTGATAATTTATAGGAATTAAACCCAGGTGAATGGTTATGAAAAGCTACTATTATCTCATGAATTTTATCCTTGACCGATTGTCAAGAATCCATGATACCATTATAGAGGTCCTTGCACTGGGTATTGCAGGGGTCACAACACTACTGAAGTGTCCGTCAGCGTCCGTCAAATAGTCACAGGACTGCGAGAAATTCCGAAAAGTGGTCCGATCTGTATCGCTCAAACACCATTTAATATTTTTAACATCGAGCTTCTGTTTAAAAATGTTGGGGCCAGCTTCTACATAGCTGACAACTGCTCCATGACGACAACACACGTCCTCGTCTACGGCAAATCTGACGGTGTCCCATAAGGGACATCTTGCCACTGTTACAATTATTCGTAAAACGTCTTAACTTCCAGGTAAGATAACACCAAGAAGCGACAGGTAGCAAACCGCTGTATTTTTTAATTTTAGTGTATAAAGGGCCTCAGTGACGTCACTGTGTTTATTTGCTGTCCTTATGTAAATGTGTAGATGTGGTTTGCTGATGAATAACAATTCGTTTTTGCAAAATAGCCCCTATGGGATTCCATAGAAATTGCTGACCCAGCTGTTATTTACAGCTGAGTACAACTAGGTACCAGCCTGTAGAAGATCAACACGGCCATTTGCTCAAATCGAGCCATTTAGAATCCGAATTATCGAATTGTCACTTGTGTCAAATGCCCCTGATCTCCAGAAGCTGTCATGTTGTTTACACAGTCATGACTGAACGGGCGCAGTTGCGTCAACAACAAACAACCTCACCACTCAACAACAAACAGCTACGCCATTCAACACATTCAGAGCATAGCACCAGTGGAGAGTTGTATCTGTTTCTGGCAGCACCCAATAAACCTGCACAAATATCTGTGAGGATAGAGTGTCATGGGACAAGTGTTTATGGACATGAACAAAACATTGTTTTATCACATTACCTGTTTTGTTTTGGGGGTTTTAAATTTATGAAAATCAAAAATTTAATGTCACTATTCTTTTTACACGCTATGTAATAATGTATATCTCTGAAGGGCATAATGCAAGCTAGTTTAGCGGTATAAGTCAGTTCATTACATGGTCTTTACATTCAATTTACACGATATAGCAACGGTTGAAAGAGCGCTAATTTTTCATAAAATACGTATCAGTGTGTCACTCTAAGGAGGGTATTAAACGTTAACAGTCTATAAAGGTCACGCATTATTTCTCACGAATTCATGTGACAGGTTTGTCACGTGTCTTCAGCTGCCACTGTTTCATTCAAAATGAAAAAAACAAATTTGAAACTGTTTGTGTCAATTTAAAACGAACAAGGAGGCATACATAACTCGATTACAGAATGATGTAATATGTTGCATATCTTCTTCGTCATGTCAAGCAACAATGTTTATTACAACTGAATAAGTGAAATCGCCTAAATAAGGCACCCCAAATCGATGAATAATGCATCATTCACCGCCTGAATAGGGCATACTACATCACCTAAATAGGGCATACTACATCTCCAGAATAACACCCACAACCCACCACCACCCAACACACACACACACACACACACACACACACTCTCTCTCTCTCTGATTAGGGCATACTACATCACCTGATTAGGGCATACTACATCACCTGATTAGGGCATACTATATCACCTGATTAGGGCATACTACATCACCTGATTAGGGCATACTACATCACCTATTTAGGGCATACTACATCACCCGATTAGGGCATGCTACATCACCGGATAAGGGCATACTACATCACCTGATTAGGACAAACTACATCACCTGATTAGGGCATACTGCATCACCTGATTAGGTCATACTATATCACCTGATTAGGACATACTTCATCACCTGATTAGGGCATACTACATCACCTGATTAGGACATACTACATCACCTGAATAGGTCATACTATATCACCTGATTAGGGCATACTACATCACCTGATTAGGACATACTACATCACCTGATTAGGTCATACTATATCACCTGATTAGGGCATACTACATCACCTGATTAGGGCATACTACATCACCTGATTAGGACATACTACATCACCTGATTAGGGCATACTACATCACCTGATTAGGACATACTACATCACCTGATTAGGGCATACTACATCACCTGATTAGGGCATACTACATCACCTGATTAGGGCATACTACATCACCTGATTAGGGCACACTACATCACCTGATTAGGACATACTACATCACCTGATTAGGGCATACTACATCACCTGATTAGGGCATACCACTTTGTCTTAATAGGGCATACTTCATCGTACATCTGGCATGATCCCAATGGCACAAGCGTTTTATCCCTTTATTGACAGAAGCTTATGGTGCTGACGCCCATCAAGGTATTGTCCTTGCAAACATTCCCCTACACAGGCCTCCAGTGACATGTTCAGAGGGCAACATATGGTATAATACTTCTCTTTCAAAAATACACCGGAACAGATGAAAATACGTCAGTTTATCAATTTAATTGACAGGTCTTAGAATATTTGGATTGAGAGACTGAAAACCGTAAACTGAAAGTTTCATGACATTTGGAGCGGCAAGAGAGACATGCCCATTTTAATGTGCTGCAGTTTGAAGGGCGGCGATTCAATTACTTTCATTAAATATATTATATATGTTTTGAAAGGTCTCATGTATCACAACAGAAATTACAAATCCACCAGTAACAGAGATACAAGTCATGCTCAACGTTGTTCGGGTTGTGTTCGATGGAAACGCGTGGTTAGTGCTACTGAAGCTACTGGCATCAGTATGTTGCCTATAACACAGGATGGTGTCCATTTCAGCAGATAGTCGAGGCGAGTTAGTTTCTGGTGTTGACATGTGAAATTGATTACCTTATTGTAGCAAGTCATTGTATCGAGGACGTCGATTTTAATGAGATTGTCCTGTGCGTTTTCTGACCGTTCTCTGAACTTTCCCGGAGCAATGAAAGGAAAAACTGAATGTGGATGATCATATTCCAGGTGTGAGTCATATAACATATTAAAATCAAATTATGAAAAAAATACGAATCTATTTCTCCAGGAGGGAATCTCTGGGTTGGTAGCCGTAAGATCCCGGAATTGAACTTGAAACATTATTCTTAAATCGGATGACCGTACTTTTACAAATCTTAAAGCATCATTTTACAGCAACAACATAAACCCCTCTACATTATCCCAACACTGTCTGTCTCCAAGACACGAGCGAATTATTTAAAAGAATATATCCATCTCAAGTCAAAAATTAGTTGGCAACACTAGATTGCCTCAGGTCTGGCCTGACCTCTTGGATTACATTTTTGGTAGATATTCTAGCATTGATCTATTTTCAATAAGGATAATGGTATTTTGTGACTAACATGATCTGATGGTGAGACGGCTGATGGTGAGACGGCTGATGGTAAGACGGCTGATGGTGAGACGGCTGATGGAAAGACGGCTGATGGTGAGACGGCTGATGGTAAGACGGCTGATGGTGAGACGGCTGATGGAAAGACGGCTGATGGAAAGACGGCTGATGGTGAGACGGCTGATAGTGAGACGGCTGATGGTGAGACGGCTGATGGTGAGACGGCTGATGGTAAGACGGCTGATGGTAAGACGGCTGATGGTAAGACGGGATGATGATGGTGAGACGGCTGATGGAAAGACGGCTGATGGTGAGACAGCTGATGGTGAGACGGCTGATGGAAAGACGACTGATAGGGACACGGCTGATTGGGACACGGCTGATAGTGAGACGGCTGATGGTAAGACGGCTGATGGTGAGACGGCTGATGGTAAGACGGCTGATGGTGAGACGGCTGATGGTAAGACGGCTGATGGTGAGACGGCTGATGGAAAGACGACTGATGGTGAGACGGCTGATGGTAAGACGGCTGATGGTGAGACGGCTGATGGAAAGACGGCTGATGGTGAGACGGCTGATGGTAAGACGGCTGATGGTGAGACGACTGATAGTGAGACGGCTGATGGTGAGACGGCTGATGGTAAGACGGCTGATGGGGAGACGGCTAATGGTGAGATGGCTGATAGTAAGACGGCTGATGGTGAGACGGCTGATGGAAAGACGGCTGATGGTGAGACGGCTGATGGTGAGACGGTTGATGGTAAGACGGCTAATAGTGAGACGGCTGATGGTAAGACGGCTGATGGTGAGACGGCTGATGGTGAGACGGCTGATGGTGAGACGGCTGATGGTGGCTGACTTTGTTGATGCATGCTATTGTCTCCCACTTTGTGAAGAACGGAGCTGCACCCGATTCCAGTCTGTAGAGACCGCCGTCATAGAGCTGGAATGAATCATTTACGAGTGTGGCGTTAAACAACAAATAAACAAACACACATTACGTGCCAAAGACAATGTACCATCATCATTATCGTTAGGTGAAAAAGACAAATGGATTTCTGTTTCCGACCTGAGATTGTGTGAATGTAGCCTGGCTGTGTTAATTTCCCGATACCTCCATAAATCAGGGGAACCAGCATTCTGGTGACAAGGTGATCTATACATCCACTGACACGGTGACCCAGTGACACCATCACCCTAACATTCCACCAATCTGTCAGTTCCAGGCCACCCAGGCAAGTTGTCTCGCACCGTCATGTCACATACGGGCATTTTCTGGGAATGTCAGTGCCAGGCTGGCGTGGCATGGAGCCCCGTGGAGACTCATGTTGGTGGCACCATCGGGTTGTCGCTCCATACATTCCTCGCCCAAAGCAGGCTTACACGCCACCGTGTGCAGATTACTTACCGTTTCCTTAACCAGATACACGCGGGAGGTAAAGAACTCATGGTGTGGCCAAATGGAAAGAAAACAGTTTGGTTTAGAAACAGTTTTAAACAGAACCGTTTCTTAAAGGTTAAACTACACCACATCAGAATCGGCATTCACTGCAGATCGAATCATCTGGCAGCTGTGATTGGACGATATTGTGCCATTTTTGTGTTTCTTAAATGTACACCCCTCCAGTAATCAAAAGTGACCACGTTGTTTTGGTCCAATATTCAGTGTTGTCTTTATTAACATGATGACTTGTGCTAAGTGTGACCAGCCGGGTGGCATTTTGTGCGGAACTGGTGTTTGTCTGTTTAGCTTCCTTTACTTAGACAAGTTTACAGGTTAAGCTAGTCACTTGTTTGGTTTTATTACTATGTTTTAGACCAGAGTCTGCACAAATGTACATGTCATAGCTGTCGAGGGCTTAGATTTATGACGTTAATGTATAAGTCAGTATATTTGGTTTTGAGGAACTTTGAATGATCAGACTCTTCACATGTTCCACCGGGGCAGCTACAAACCTGATAGTCCGTAGCCTGTGTCCTCAGTGCATACCTACAGATCAGCCCGGTATTAGGAAAACTCTACCGAAGCCATGATGCGCCTCAGTCAAAAGAGTTTAGGGGAGATAACTCACTAGCTGGCGGCTGTATTCAGGTTACACACCACCAAATGTTTTCCCATAGATTTCTATAGTAACCTTCTATTTTTTTTTAAGATATCCAGGCTATCATCAGCCATTCCATGTACACATGGGTACACTCTGGCCTTTAAACTACCATAAAACAAAATATCAGGCCAACTTGTCCGGCTCGTTTTGCGAGCACAGGAAGCGGAACACATCAAACCCAGTTCCGCACCAAATGTCACCTACTGGAAAATATCTGTACACACAATAAGTATAAGTGATGGTGATAAAAATGACAGCACTAAATACTTAAAATTGTGGTCAGTTTTAATTACTGGTTGGATGTGCTTTTAAAAAACAAACATCTTACACTATTTCATCCAATCACAGCTGTCACATGTCTCTGTCTCTCTTCACTTGTTTACATACGGGTCTCGCGCAGGGAGCATGTGATACTGATTTAGTGTAGTGGAACTTTCATGCGCATGGCACCAGTCACACTCGTGTGTACCACTACAGATCTAAGGCTATTGAACAAAGCGATCTTTGCGGTAGGTCATCTTATGTCTGTGTTAAAGTATGGGCTACGATCATAATAGCGCTAAGATCGCTTTGTGCAAGCGGGCCGTGGTCAATAACGGCGGTCAGTGAACGGAGACATCTGGGTCATGTAATGGATATATCGGAGTATGAGCACAACAAAAGCCATGTTGCTCCACGACCACTAAAGTTGTACCCCAAGTAACAGTGGTAGATGAATTGTCACAGAGTACAGCCATAAGTACAGCCATAAGAAGCCATGTAAAGTTGACAACTGGCTTGGTTTGGTAGTACTCAGCAATATTCGAGCGGTATGGTGACGGTCTGTAAATAATCGAGTCTGGACCAGACAATCAAGTGATCAACAGTATGAGCATCGATCTACGCAATAGGGATACGATGACATGTGTCAGCCAAGTGTCACTTTGAGGTCGTTATAACTGTAGTATATTATTGACAACTGGCAGTAATATACTACGGTTATAACGAACACAAAGTGACCACACATTTTAGTTCGTTGTAACCGCAGTTTGTTAAACGCAGTTCGGCAGAAATATACAGAACCAGCCTGGGACCAAACAGAAATCAGTTTGTTACATTCGTTAGTGCGATATAAACGTTAGTACGGAACAAATAGAAGAAGGTGTGACGAAATACTGATGTAGAAGTTTATTAATATACTCATGCCAATAATGGTTGTCACCCCCTCCCCCCACACACACGAACACACACCCACCCACACACCCTCTCCAATTAGAAAAATTGAAGGGGGTGACAACCATTATTGGCATGAGTATATTTACATAATGAATATACTTGTGTCATATTTGTGATTCGGTATTTTAAAACAAATGTATATAAGTTAGCTTAACCTCATTTAAAAACTTCTTTTAAAGGGTTTTGGAGTATATACTTGTGTCATATTTGTGATTCGGTATTTTAAAACAAATGTATATAAGTTAGCTTAACCTCATTTAAAAACTTCTTTTAAAGGGTTTTGGAGTAATCTAATTAGTAAAATGTGGATTTGCAAGAATGTGAAGACATTGTTTAGTCTTTCTTCATAGACAACTTGGGGGGTGCCAGGGCGAATATTATTCAGTCTGTCAGTTTTCCCAACAAATGTCAAAACTATTTATATAATTATCATACGTGCAGAACGCCCGCTGTACTTTATTCAAAGGACGGTGTTAGTCATGTTTCTCCGGTCACACTGAGGAAACAAAACACCCTATAATACCTCGTTCCTCTGAGCTGACCAGCTGTCGATGCTATGGACATTGACTGGCCTGCAACCTACTGGGAATGAAGACGACAACCATTATATTGTTAACTTTTGATTCAGAGACGGACGGGATGTCTCCAGGTTCAGCATCTGCAGTATCGCTGTTGATGTCGTAATATCGCCGACAAATTAGACGCTAATACAACATGGGAGATGTCAGAAGCGTTGGTGCTGGCCACCTGCTTAGGCGCGTAGCTGGCTCCAGATCTCAGCTCCATGGCTCCAACAACGCGGAAATTGTCAGAACTGTGAGGGGGATTGCATAAAAATTCATGGAAATTAGATTTTCACTGAATTAGCCACGTAATAAAGATACCCGGGTTATAATTGTCAATATCAAAAATGGAGTTCGTCTAGCATTAGGCCATGAATGACATCTGAGAGATTTGAAATGTTCATTTATCAGTTGGGCTGACGGCGCCCTCAGTCACATAATGAATTAAATAGTTGATTCATTGCGACATCTAGCCAATAAAGATGAGCCTGTTCTGGAAGCTTGAGTTGTCTGCTCCTTCGGCGAGCTGGAAGGCCCACAGCGTTCCTGTTCACCGTTCACGTGGTCACGTGACTACTGCGTCGTGTAAAGCGACACCAACTGATCCCTCACATCTTCATGGTCATTGCAGTGGGTGGATAGTTGTTCCCATCTTACAATATCACAAAGAGAAAAACGTACAACACTACGCAGAATGCTAAACATGTAATTACCTTGCTTGGGATATATTAGTATCAGATTCAAATACGTGTGTGTACACCCATAAATGCCTGTAAAAATATCGAACATTTATTGTGGTGAACTATTTCCTGCAGAAGGGTTAACGAACATTTCTTGTGGTAACAAAACGAATTCTTGGATATAGGCTAAACATTGACTGTGGTATTCTAAAGAATTCCAGTGGAAAGGTTACACGGGTTAAATTGTTGCGAGAGATATATCCAGTTGTCATAGAGAAAGCTGGTTTCAGAGCCATGTAGTGTATGGTGGAGTGTGTTTCGGTTACCGTCTCTCACAAAGCAAGGGAACTGCGAGTGTGTAGATTACCGTGAGACGTTTGCTTGGCTGAAGGAGAGCACTCTGGTTTAAATTGAAAGGTTGGTGTATATAGAAGCTCATATCTTCTAAGGATACATCACCATGTGCTGGGGCGGTGGGGTAGCCTAGTGGTTAAAGCGTTGGCTCGTCACGCCGAAGACCCGGGTTCGAATCCCCACATGGGTACAATGTGTGAAGCCCATTTCTGGTGTCCCCCGCCGTGATGTTCCTGGAATATTGCTAAAAGCAGTGTAAAACCAAACTCAGTCAGTCAGTCAGTCACCATGTGCTTACCGACGTTAACTTTGATGATACTTCTTCGCTTTCACAACAGTATCAGGACTCAGACCGAAATATCAAGGATATCAAAGAATTTGTTGTCCATACACTGTTTCAGCTTTGACTCATTTAAGACGATCATTAACTAGTGCTAAATTATGGCTGTATGGGGATCATGCTTGTTTGAAGTGTGGTAAGAATCTACAGCGAGTTAGTATGTCTACTCCAGTATTACAGCCAGTTAGAATGTCTACTCCAGTATTACAGCCAGTTAGTATGTCTACTCCAGTATTACAGCCAGTTAGTATGTCTACTCCAGTATTACAGCCAGTTAGTATGTCTACTCCAGTATTCGTGTATGAACCCTTCCTACTGGGGATAGCTGAGTGCCAGTTGAAGTTAATCGACAGCATATGTGGATTGTGGCAATGTATTCTGTAATGATCTGCAGGAATTGTCAGTCTTTAATTCCGGTGCTACACAATAAGATAGCCTTGTTCAAGGTACATTGAATAGATATGTATATTGTTATGTACTAAAGTGAACACGCAGTGTCTCATATTGTGCTTTAAAGAGTATTTGATAGAGATAGATAATTATTGCTAAATAAAAAATATCAGTATATATTACAGTATGATTAACTTCCCTCAAAATTAGGTCTGAAAAGGGAATATTTTTACTCTTCAATTACAACTTGGTGAAGACCTTCCTTCTTCTGTAGTCATGATCTTCATCGTGAATATCTTGTTAAAACGGTATTCCCATGTTCGAATACTACAGAGGAAGTGCTAAGTTCATTAATTTCCAAGTTTGGCTAAAGTTATTGATATAGAAAATACTAAATCAGGATTCCAAACAAGAACTAAGCAATCGGCATTAGTACGGACTAGTACACACAAACGCAAACAACAACACACACGCACGCACGCGCGCAAGCACACACACACACCATGCTATGTCAGTGCTATTACCTTTAAGGTGACGTTCAACCACATTTCAGCTGACCTCTAGTGTACAACGTCATGAATGGCTGGCCACGTGGTACCCAGGCACGTTCATCATGTCAAATCAAACCATTGTTCCCTCCCCGTGAGGCGTGGCACCGTGGGGGTAATTCCGCTCCAAGACACTGGACACATCGCGGGATCACGGTCAACAGCTGATTACATTACAGACGCAAAGTGAAGCGGGTAAAAAATCGCGGACCCCAGGGGATATTTAACGTAATCGGCCGTGACGTTATGACGTGAGGAGACGTTCAAAACGACTGCTGTGGCGAAATCTCAAGATTGATAATGCCCTCAAGATATTAATAACCCATCTAGTTTATTCATATAGCCCATTGTGGAATAAATGGATATGTATTTTACACAAATTAGATTTTCTAATACCAATGATGAACATCATTAAGATTTGGGTGTCAAGATTATATCCTAAACGAGACGGGATCTAAAAATCATTTGCTGCCATGGATATAAATATAACGAAAGTCACTCTTAATGATCGTTTTATTCCTTACTTTTTGAAGACTGAAATATAGTGTTGTAATCTCAAAAGATGGAGCTTACAGTTTCAGGTCCACAGTATACAACAACAAATTAAAGGCATCTACACGAGTTCCGTAGAACAAGCCATCATCCATGGTCGCTTAGGCCTCGCCTACATGAACAACATCTACATCGTCTGCAAGTACCTCTTCAGCAAGTAATCATTGTCTGTAACAATTTCCACATTTACAAGAACATTTGCCAGTAGCAGAGTCGATTGTACGATTCCGACAACATTAACATTGCCTGACATTATTTACGTGTACAAGATCTACATTATGTACAAGATAATCTACAAGATCTACATTATTTACATGTACTAAATCTACATCGTCTCTAAGTGCAACAACTAAATCGTCTCTTAGTACAACATCTACATCGTCTCCAAGTACAACATATACATTATTTACATGTTCAATATCTACATTATGTACAAGAACAGCATCTATATGATGTACATGTACAGAATCTACATTGTTTACATGTACAACATCTACATTATGTACAAGAACAGCATCTATATGATGTACATGTACAGAATCTACATTGTTTACATGTACAACATCTACATTATGTACAAGAACAGCATCTATATGATGTACATGTACAGAATCTACATTGTTTACATGTACAACATCTACATTATGTACAAGAACAGCATCTATATGATGTACATGTACAGAATCTACATTGTTTACATGTACAACATCTACATCGTCTCCAAGTACAACATCTACATGGTCTCCAAGTACAACATATACATTATTTACATTGTACATCATCTCCTACATCATACCCCGGAGGTCGTGCTTTTAAGTTATCTTTGCCTGAACAAGCGTCAGTGGAAACATAATCCTGTTCTGGGAAGAAACACATCTAGTAATTTTGTTGGGCAATGATAAAGTTAATGTATCTGTCAATTTTCTAGATTTCTCAAGGAGTGTGTTCAAGTGTCTGGACGTGACCGACACAAACAAGATAGTGTATGGCTGTAACTGGTGGATTTATTTGCCTGGAGCAAAGACCATATACTGATCGATGGTATCAGCCTGGAGGTCGTGCCGGACTTTGGTCAAGCAGAAACTACGGGAGCTGGACAGTCCATTATGAACGCTCTCCAGCCATGTCCACACAGGACCCCTTTCAAGATCCCGTGATTGAAAAGCTCGACCGAGAAGCAACGTTAACTCGATGGTCAACCTGTTTCACCGGATGTTTTCTGGGCATGCGCGTTCGCTAGCCTATTTCCGGTACTGTGTTACAGAGCTCTGGCGGTGTTATTGTGATGGATATCGCGTCTCGGGACAGTTCAATAGCTGGCAATACTTTACTCTCGACGTTCTACTCTATCGGGACTGTAAATACTACCATAATAGCCCCGCGTTCCTACATTCCCCATCAATGTATACAAATACACTAAATCATACGCGAACCTACAGGAACTAAGTGCATGCAACCCATTGGTCAAATACCAGGCCAGTGTCTCTTCTTTTTGCTGCGAGGCTGGTTTCTTAGTAACAATTCCATCCCTATATCAGCTTTATTGAATGAATTTGTTTTAAGTATTTGAAAATCCCGAACGCAAACACCTGACGATGAGCTACTGTGGTTGGGGTGTTTATACACGCTCCAACTGGAACCCGGTACCAATCACATTATTACCAGATTTGGAATCATGTCCGAATCCAACAAAGTGGTGATTAGATGTACATCAACATGAGGAGGCTAGGGCAGGCAATGGTGATTTTGTTGATATGTGTGCAGTCGAGACACTAGCTATTATTGTAGAAACCAACACTGGCAGGGTATGTCATGTGGCTCCAACAGTAACTTGAGGGTGTTACTGAGGGAGTGAGTGCTGTTTAACGCCGATTTCAGGAACATTCCAACAATATCTATGTATGATCTAAAGCAACACGGCAGACAAACATTGTCTTCCATCAAAAAGCAAAATGGTAATAATTTCTTTAATGGATTACCGTGTTTTGATTTTTTTCTCACATATGCCAGAACCTGCTAAATAGAGTAATTTTTTTTATATGCATTTGGAATGTTCTTACTTGGCTAAGGGGGTGGTGGGGTAGCCTAGTGGTTAAAGCGTTCGCTCGTCACGCCCAAGACCCGGGTTCGATTCCCCACATGGGTATAATATGTGAAGCCCATTTCTGGTGTCCCCCGCCGTGATATTGCTGGAATATTGCTAAAAGCGACGTAAAACTAAAACTCAGTCACTCACTCACTCTTACTTGACGAGGCAAAGTCATTGTCCTTCCCACAACGACACAACGTGCAATATGACTAATCACTCAAAACGAGGCTAGTGTGGCTATTGTCAATTCAGTCATGTCAAATTTTGGGCTTCACGCCTCCAGTCAAGCTTTCAGTCGTTTCTGCACTAAAGGACTTCATTTGAGCTGTTATTAAGATATTAACACAATTATTTGGATTCATTTTAGATCAAATTCTACACAAACAGTGTTCTATGGTACACAGATGGGCTCACGGTAGGGTGCGTCCAATATGGTCATTAACACCTTCAAATACGATATTGATAACTGTTGTCAACGGACAATGTGATGAGATCATATTGTGACGTGTGTCGTTTTTGCTTGGGTTATATACTTCTGACAAAGCTGAGAATGAGACATCCTGATGAAACTGGCTCATTGACCGGGGTGAAAATCATTATTATAAGTAGTGATGATGTTATTGTAATTGCCACATACCCGTGAAGGTCCGGGTTAGAGTGAACCTTCAGTAACCCATGATTGTCTCCACCCGTGAAGGTCCGGGTTAAAATATTGATCTTCAGTAACCCATGCTTGTCATAAGAGGCGACTAACGGGATCGGGTGGTCAGGCTCGCTGACTTGGTTGACACATGTCATCGGTTCTCATTTGCGCAGATCGATGCACATGCTGATAATCACTGGATTGTCTGGTCGAGACTCGATTCTTTACAGACCGCCGCCATATAGCTGGAATATTGCTGAGTGCGGCGCCATGTAACTCAAATGCTGTTCAAAGCTATGGCAAGTGCCGCTGTAAGTTCTATACAATACTATTGTGTTATCCACCTATCAATATAATGCTTTATTCTATCAAGGAAATATTTCAACTTCATCCAGTTTTCATTCACAGTTGTATACTAAACATAGAGGCATTTGCTTACGTTTACTAATAATGGACGGGGCGGATGTGAAGTATCGACGTTTCTCGTGTTGCGCGTCAGGAACGTCAGTGGTGATCTCCCCTTAGAGCAAGGCCAAATCTTATAAGTAACATATAGGGATATAATGCATGTCTACAGATACTGACTGAAGACGTTATTCTGGATCATGTTGTCAGGTTTCAGATAATGCTTATTGGAGCATAAAACTTCATTTGGCAGAGCCTTCCGCCAGCCCTTAGGCGCGTTGACCAGTGACAGATGGCCAGCGTGGAAGTGAGGCATTATTGTGCAGTAATCGCATTACAGCTACCATCTCCAGTCACTGAAGGGACAGTGCACCAACTGCAGCGCTGGACCCTGTCATGTTGTATGGCATCCTTGATATATACCGCGTTGATAAAGTCAGACAACTGAAATATACAAGCGTTGTACGTTTCTTAAATTAGTTGAAGTGACATTAATCCGACTGGCCATGTTGATGTCGGTTGTCTTGGGGAATCATCTGCAGCTCCTCGGGATGTCACTTGCGGTGATACACGGGAATATTGTTAAATGTGGCGTGAACCCAACTCACTCACTAACTCACCAGAAAGGGGGATCTGCGGACTGGTGTTGGAAAAATGAAGTTTTTTTCAAATAGTAATTAAGACTGTCATACCGGGTAGTTTATTGTGGGCATGTCTGCAAATGTTGACGAGAGTTTGTGGAATTTATCCCGCATGAAATAGTCCAGGGGAGATACCAGAACATCGGCGTTTAAACCACCGGTTACCCCTGCACTTCAGTCATGTATCTTCAGTCATTTAACAGGTTGTGTTATCATTTCCACAGTTCATTAGGACAAAGCTGTGCCTGAGCATGGATTGACAAAAGAAATTAAAAAAAACAACAAAAAAAACTGATTATAAATCGGAATTGTTTTTAATACGATATGTACACCGTAGGTCAGATCCAGCCAGTCAAGATTATTTCCATACGTTGACGAGTCGGTGTTAATATGAATTTTTGACCTAGTTGATCCTGTTGCCTCGCCGACTGACGTTGTGTAGGTGATGTTGACGTAAACCTGTACTTCATTCACGGCGGGGGACACCAGAAATGGGCTTCACGCATTGAACTCTTGTGGGGAATCGAACCAGGGTCCTTGGCGTGACGAACGGACGCTTTAACCATTGGGCTATCCCGCCTCCTTATGTAATGATGAAATACTGTCTGAAAGAAGTATGTAAAAAGTAGCATTACAAATCTCCGTGGCATCTCAGATTGAGCTGCTGAATGAAACGCAAGTGCACTCAATCTGTATTCCAACATGTTGAGAAGACATTTTACATTTGAATGAAATGTGCGTCTCGGGTAACTGTTTTTCTAATAACAGGCAAGTATTTTATCAACGGGAGACGGACTTCATCCTTTTAGTAACACCAATCTACATTTCCCTGACTAAAGAGGTGTCAAGATATGTTCAATTCCGATACCAACGTAAACTTGTACTTCATTAAATTGACATATATGTGATGGATTCTAGGGCTTCATTACATTCCGGCTTACACCGATCATTCATCACGTCCAACTGGCCCCTCTTACATGCAGGGAGGCAACTACGTCATTGATCAAAGTCAGAAGAATTAGAATTTCGGAATACCGGATCACCCAGAAGCGGAGACGTGTCAGCTTAATCGGCCCAGGGAGTCCTACTCTATCCCATTGCCAGAAACATACAACCCTTGTTGTCAACACAATGAGATTTATTGATAGTGTTAGTGCTCGCTATGCTTACCTTGTTATAGGGAGGACAATTGGTACATTCCCGTCAATCATTGTGTCAATTTCTACCATATTTGCATTAGGTATAGTCACACGTGTGTGATCTGTAGGGTACAGTTCGCGATCGTGTAATATAGTAAATGAACAAATGGGATTCCATCAGTGTACAATTATCAGTATACCGACAGGATAATCTGTTTTTCTGTTAGACACCTGGGGATGTGGCAGATGCAACCTCATGGCGGTATCCTTTTCTCGTTCAGTATAATATGATTTGTATGAAAACAGACATCATTTTACCATTAATATACAGTATATGTAGTAGAATTTGCAAGTCTTATGTTGCTTGAACTGATAAACATGTGAAGACTCTGGAGTGAAGTGTGTTCACAGCTACCCTTTTGGGGGGAGTACGTTGTCACATTAGTCAAAGGATCCAAATATACTGGTCCAGGGTCGAACGGATCCAAGTGGGGATCCAAGATCCAACTTCAGAGTGAGTGAGTGAGTTCGTACACTTAGACGCTGTCGCGAACACTGATCCCTGACCTTTGCATTCAGCCTTCTGGTTAAAGTGTTCGCTCGTCTCACCAGGATCTCGAGTTTGATTCTCAACATGGAGCCTCTTGTCTTCCACGTGATGACGCACCGACCTGGTTCAACATGAAGACAGCATATCCACCATCACGTGATGACGCAGTGACCTGGTAGAATCAACACAAAGTCTTTTTCTTGATTAAATTATCCTCTCAGAGGTGGGAAATGTTTATTTTTCTTTGTTTTACCAAAATTATACCTTCCTACTTTGAGCTAGTTTCATCAAACATGCTAGGCTATGTTTTGTATATTTCCTCTATGTCTAGAACGAAACCTGAAAGTCATCACGATTCTTTCATTCGTACAAAGTTGTGTTTTTCTTGGCTCTAATTTAATATTTCTCTAAAAATCCGTTAAATGAATTTACTTTTCGTCTATTAAGGGAAACACGATCAGGGAACACATGTAAATGTGTAAATGGATAAAAACAAGAGCTGGCCGAGGGAAACCGTGGGTCTGCAATTGTTTAGCAGAAACCCCTTGACGGTAATTACAGTGCCTCGAAGATAAAATCATATTAAATATATCATCCCATGCATGTAGTAGGTCTCACCACAGCAATGAAAGTGCACAAATCCTCTGTGCCCTGTGTATCTGATCCGGCTGATTATCAACACCCCCGGGCTATTGTTTATTGCAAGTATACAACCAGCTATCATGAAGGCTTCAAAGTGATCCTGATTCAGTTGGGGGTTTACTCAAAGGAGCGGACTTTGATGCCGCAGTTAATTGGGTAGTTTTATCGAGGTTTGACGACGGATCAGAATCCCGATACTAAACACTGACGGAGCGAGGGAGAGCATGTCTCCGGGCTTGTCGTGTAGGATTCGCCCCCATCCCCCCAACATTGAGGATGAAGACATAGACGAAGAAACAGCATGTGTCACGCACATGGATGGTACAGGTATCCACATGCTTAATGCTAAAACGGTTCATTAGGTACACAAATAGGTAACTCCAGTGTACGATGAGATCCGGGTTAGTGTTGCTTGTCGTAAGAGGCTGCTATATCGGGATCGGCTGATCAGCTCGTGGACTCTGTCAATACCGGCCTCTGGTAGTCTCTAACAGACATATAGCGGCTGAGTGTGGTGTTACTCTGATATTCTACATCGGCAAACAAAGTTTCAGTAAACACCGGCAGAAATGCACGTTATTATCATTTAGAAACTTCTGTAAACATCGGCATCTGTCTATTCAGGATATCGGCATTGTTTTTCAGTCCCAACGAACAAGTTGTTATGAAAACGGATCTGTAAAAACCGGCACATGAAAGACGGCGTAACCCTTTGATGCAATTAGGTCCAAATGATGTAACAACACAATTCGCTGTGACTCCCGAGATTATTCAGAAACGGGAAGTGTTAATCAGTATCTTGTTAATCGGTGAGTGGTACGTAACACTTACCCTGAGTAATTAATACATGTTGTGGGCAGTTTGACTGTATAAACAAGCAAATGTTTACATTTTGTTGATTCGCGGGTATTGACTCCCGAGATTATTCAGAAACGGGAAGTGTCAATCAGTTTCTTGTTAATTAGTGAGTGGCACGTGTCACTTACATAGAGGCGAATCGTTTGATGGCGGGTATCGTTCGAAAGCTCTGAACATCAACAATATCACTGTACTCTTGCCGAGAGTATTTTCACATTTGTAAGAAGCGATTTTATTGGATAAAGATTGGTTTCTAACGACGCTTTTTCACTACACTCTGCTTATAAGGGTCGTGATTGGTCAAAATCAGACACGTGACCTAAGCAGCCAATCATATTATGGAAATGGATACCGGTTTTGGGTAAAATAATGCTATTCTGAACATATTAAGAAAGACATCGCTACCTATACGTAAATTATGGAACGTATTGGACATATCGTGCTAGGTTATGGCCTATGACAAAAATGCTTCATGCATATATTTTCACATTAAGCATCGTGTCCGGGCGTCAAGACGGAGGCGGTGAAAGCCGAGATGTAACTTGTCAGTGACTTGACTTACATTGCATGATCGCACAAAAGTATGGAAATAGTAATTTTATATGTACGTTTGACAACTTTTATGAATGTTATTGTTGATTTCAATTTATTTATTGTTTTCCTCGATGTTTAAAACATCGTTACTTTGCTCTTTGCTCTATTGTAGACCCGCTGCCGAAGCATAAACAAGAATCGTTGTTTTCAATAACATTGCGAAAAATAGTTTATAATTTTAATTCTGCCGATAATATATGATCAGTTGAAATTTAATAAGAGATTTCAGACATTTTTATTTGATTTAAACAACATGAATGTGCATTCAGACACTGCCTTGTTTCTTATTCAAACATCTTGTTAATGCTAAAGTGACAGTACGACAGCGAACTTCCGTGTGCGCAGGCGTCATAAGCGAACCTAGCTAAACCGGCACTCTGTCAAAACCGGCATTTTTATTTGGTCCCGACTGATGCCGGTATTGACAAGTACACTGTATGTATATGCCATTAAGTGAGAATCAACATCAAAACATAACGTTGAAATCGAATCCGTCTTGCAAACGGGTGAACAATGTTAGCTCAAAATGTCGTGGTTATATTTCATTGGATGGTGACCGTTGGTGCGACGGTGGTCATGGAATTATAACAATCATGAAGTGATTATTCATATTCAGACGTCATACTCCCACACAGAACTGAATCAATCTAGAACACTCTTGTCCATTTATTGGTCATTGTCAGGAGGCCAGAGCTCAGGGGGTCCTCCACGTATCAGAGCGAGGGACGTTGGTGGAATTTCATATATTAGCTATAGTGTCAATCTAGAATGTACCCTGGATTTCTCAGTTAGTGATATCAATCTATGGTTTGAAATTAGCCACTAAGGTTTGAAAAACCCCACAGATCTATGGGTAGACTAACCACTAGTGCCTTAAATGAATATATTTTACAGAAAAAAAGTTTATAGTAAAAAAAAAAAATATAAATGTGGATTCGAATCGGGCCTTTTGTGTTAATTATGGGCGAACGCTTGAGTGAGTGAGTGAGTGAGTGAGTGAGTTTAGTTTCACGCCGCTTTTAGCAATATTCCAGCAATATCACGGCGGGGGACACCATATATGGGCTTCACACATTGTACCCATGTGGGGAATCGAACCCGGGTCTTGGGCGTGAAGAGCGAACGCCTTAACCACTAGGCTTCCCCAACGCCCCCTACTTCATAAGAGATGCTGAAGATGTCAGTAACTGCATTGTCCGATCTGTCCGGGTTGTCATGGAGACCGTGTGTGTATTACATTTGTATCATATGTTTGTGACGGGTGCCACAGTGAGACAGGATACGCTGACCTTTCCGGTAACACCTGATCCCATGATCGCTAGTTGAAGTGATTCATAAACATGTGCTTTCGATATAGTAAAAAAAGATATAGTGGACTTTGTTGCTAGGAGATATATCTTGTGAGCATGTAAATTGCCATGTCGCTTTTATTTACACTTACACTGGCCATTGTGAAACAGCCTCGCCATATGTCCAGATAAACCGACCACAAAGATGTGGAGTATTTGTTCTAAAACCTTCATGAACTGTCACTGAGGTTATATGCGTCTTGTGTGTACGGTCGTGATGACCACAAGAAACCCCCGCATGGTGAGACAACCCTTTACCCTACCAACACAAAACAACCCAACCCCCTTCCCCCACACACACACACACACACAACACAAATTCGTGGTCTTGTGTTTCAGTGGTGTAATTTTTCCAAGATTATGGCTACGTTAGATATTAAAATCAATGCAGTGCTAATGTCATGAAATGTTATATTAAATGTTTCCATTTTCTTTGTTCGTTAACCCAAGTTAAACAATTTGGTAAATGCTAAATGTGATCCAAACCATTTAAGATTCCCTAACAGTTTATAGAAAATATCAAGTGTCGGTTATAAAGATGTATACATTTATGTGTCATTCACATTGTATCCAACAACTGTCGCGTTTAAGCATGTTTTTCTGTGTCGATTGTTGTTGTTTTCTGTCATATTCAAATGCTATGTTATGGCCACAGACATATATTTTAAAGGATATGGGTGGGATTCAGTCAGAATCAACAACTCACATCTTCTGGGGTTGCTTAGAGTACTAGATTGTCTAACACTTTTAATGGCGCACCAATATTCTCTTTTCTCTTGTTTGCCAATAAAACCGTGAATCTGGTCCCTTCCCATCTCACGTTGTCCGGCAGTTGCCATCTCGCACTGCGTGCGTCTTCAATGCTGATGAGCTTCACAGATCGATATTACTCTCAAGTAGCCAGCTTGTCACAGTTTATTCACCCTCTACTTGATAAAGTGTTTTTTACTGTGAGTGGGTTCGCACGTTATGAGTGAAACGATAAACAGGTTTTGTTTCTAACGGTAAATCTGCTCCATACACGTCTTGCTACCCTACGGCTCTGAAGCCAGGCCGTCGCTCGCACTGCTTTCTGTTTTCATTGGCAAACAAATTGTTGTTACTTTTCACTGGTGTAAAATTCACATTTCCGCTAAATTAGAAAGCGTTTCTCGGTTGGAGATGATCGTGCCGCGGCCCTAGATTGACTTCATCGCTGATACGTTTTAGTGCACGACATCGTCTACACATAACTGGATTTGGCGTGAAGTATTCTCGTGGGACGAGTTGAAAAAGTACCAGAAAAAAGAATGATCTGATAAAGGGGAATTGCCTTGTCCTGCCCTAGCCTGACTTGATTACGACTTTGCCCTCCAGAATGGGGAACATTTATCAGTGTTTGTATTGGATATTAAATCCTTTTTGCTACGGAGAAATGTAATGACGTTTGTTTTGAATAAGTTTGATATGGGTTACAATACCGTAACAGATATGGGCTGTGACGAGACAGTTATGCAGTGAGTGGGTACGGTTGGGCGTTAACCGTTGATAATCACAGCGAACGTTAAGAATTAGATTCACATGAGATTAAAGGAGATTCACACATTATTCCCATGGGCGGGTTCGAACTGGGCGAACCCTTTAACCGCTGAGCTACACTTCCGTCGCAGTCCAGAGTGAGTGGAGACAAAATAATGACGTCAGCACGGGACGTAAACGTCTTTAGCGCAGTTGTTGTAATACAAAAGGATTCGGTTGATTTGCTTTGGACGACGTGGAACACTGGTATCTGGTGGAGCAGTTTATGACCGGCGTGGAACAATGGGACACCGTCCATCACTTCCATCAGTGCCAGTCGTGACGACTCTCCCTGGTAAAGTACCCGCTTGACGAGTGATAAATCTGCAGCGACCATGACAACAGGTTGTGCTATCCCGTACTCAACCATCACCGCCAGCATCAGCTGCCCACAGTCTTCTCCATCAAACAGACATCTTCACTTTTTGCCTTCTTTCCATTCAGTACGGAGTATGAGTTAACGGAGAACTGTTTAACTGTTTGCAAGAAGCAAGTCTCTTTATCACTGTCTGAATTAATTGCCATTGTCTTTTTTCTGTTCTTCGACAGGTGTAAAACGCAACATAGGTGAACCCTATCAGACTTGGTACAACAAATGCTCTACCAGTAAGCCAATGGACTATGAAACAGCATGTTGTCGCTTCTCGTCCGTGATGAGCCCAAATCGATGCCGTGTTTCTATTAATTGTAGTAAGTTTATGGCAAGGGATGACTGGATTTGGTTTTTGTGTATAATGGCAGGGAGACTATATAATGTTGTAGAGTATCCCTGATAATGGGGACCAGAAATTAAGTGATCAAACTGTGACAGCACGTGGAACGACCGCCTACGGTTGTGGTCGCATGAGTGAAATTGTTTTGTCACATGTTGCGCTCGTTGTGTTCAGAAATATAAAATATGGACGTTGATAACAAACACAATGAAATATTTCCAAGACATCAATCAAAACAGTCATTTCTAGTGGGATGTAAACCAGGTATTATAACTGAAGCAAGTCAGTGTGACAATACCATCCGTCATGACAAAGAGGCCTTGTTATGTCTCGATTGCTTCAATCAATGAACTACAAAAACACGTGGGTAGTCGGCCGTATACTACAGACTCACAGTGTAATTACTGAATAATTGACATACCATCAATTAGAGAACTGAACAAATAGAGAATTTATAGTTGGTTTGCCATGTTGTTTTATAGGGCTCTGAACAAATATTGCCAGGCGCGTAGCAAGCCAATGTTTCCGTGTAAGCCCGATAGGTTGCAAAGCTTTATATGTAGATAGTATTGAGGGCTTGCGCAGCCTTTTCAGCAACAATCATGTGTAAGCTCGGGCTTTTTTTTATAATGGTAGCTACGCCCCTGGTAGACTAACAACTAGTCTCTGAAATGAACATATTTTACTGAAAAAAGATCATAGTAAAAAAATTTAAAATATAATGAAAAGGAGCCCTGAGACTTTCTTCATTTTCAGAAGCTGAGGAAATCTAGACTTGCCACATTTTCTAGACTTGTGTGGGCTTTCTTGGATATATTTGCTTCAGGGTCTGTACGAGAGACTACGCCCCTGGTTGCACGGAGCGTTCCCTTGGGACTGACCACATGATCGCTCTAGTGTCTGGTACTGCCGTTACTGTCTCCTCTTTAGCAAATTCATGTAATCATTTAATTGTCATGATACATGATACCTACCCTTATGTACATTTTATTAGATTTCTGTCTATTTCAGGAAATCACGAACACATACCATCAAGGAACCGACCGTTACAGTTAACACCGAACTATTGGGGGTTATAACCCTGTAACGGTTCGTCTATTTTCGTATACCATGTGAATAGCTCCCTCGTATAGTTGTCTACCCTCGTCTGTTATACACTTATTTGTCTATATCTATTTGTTTCTGTATTCTGGTATTATGTGTTATCAAAACTGGCTCATGTCGTTGTTAGTTCAGACGTATCCTTGCTGTTCCTGTTTAGTGTACGAGTGTCGCCGTGGTGCCGACGTTGCAGTATACGATGCTGTACAATGTGCTTCATATCTCCTTTATCAGAGCGGGGCTGTCAGGCCATGTAAAAGGGCTACTTCGAGCTAAGATTAACTCACTTGTAATCAACACAACACTTCAACTTGGTCGGACCCGCAGAGCTTAATCATGTTCCTGGCACAGATGATAAGGTAAGCAGCAGCTCCACTTTCCCGCCAAAACCCAGCCTCCGATGTTGTGAACTTCTGTATCAGCAGATAATGGAGGATGAAGGAGTCTGGATGATGTTAGCCGTGTACCTCGGAGAGCTGCAACTCTTGACTCAGTGAGCTGAAGATACCGTGAACTGTTATCCGTCTTGCATCATCGCAAGTTATATCTTCAAAGGGGACGTTTCTCATAAATCGTCGCCCCAATTAAAGTCTCCCTATAGGTCAGACGGGGAGACAACTGCAACAGTTGCATCACCAGTTTCCGCTAGGGTGCGCTGCACGACAGTTGGTATTACCACACGCAGCGCCACCGTATATAATTCCCAGCGGACACCAAGGTTAACTTTGAACATCATAGACGGTATGTGATGCTAAAGCTCTGGGCGTGGTAGATTTGCTTTCTTCCGTATTTAAAGAAGCAGTTCGTGATCTCGAAACCTTATCATTCCAAATTACTAAGTCTCATGTCATCAACAACATCAGTGAGTTGGAAACAAGGAAAGCTTTTTAAACGTTTCCTTTCGGTTTTGTTTGTTTGCTTGTTGTTTTACGCCACACTTGGCAACATGGCGGTTAGTACATGCATGCGTCTGGGCCAGACAATCCTGTGATTGACATAATGTGCACCCGGCGATCTAGAAAGATACGATGACATGTGTGAACCAAGTCAGCGAGCCTGACCACCCGATCCCGTTAGTCGCCCCTTACGACTAGCATGGGTTACTGAAGATCAATTCTAACACTGATCTTCATGTGTGTATTTCGTAAGTTAATTGATCAGGGGCTCCTTTCACGAAGCAACCTTTACTAAGGTTAGCCTTAACTCCCATTCTTTGATATTGCACTAAGGTTACCTTAATGACTTACGATCACCTGAGTGCCTTTGTAAAAGGTTAGCCTTAACTCCCATTCTTTAATATTGCACTAAGGTTACCTTAATGACTTACTATCACCTTAGTGCTTTGTGAAAGGAGGCCCTGGTCTATGAACATCTTGGCAATTTGTCAGTATCAAAATATTAACAGGGTATGAACCTGCGTCCAGCCCCAACCTAGTTCCTTATGAAACAATAAATCCCTCTTTTCGGATTTACATTAAAGTTAATTTCAAGAAAGTAGCATGACATGGCTTTTGACTATGTTTTACCCTGTTTCCTGTTAGTTAGAGTTTTGTCAGGTGAACAATTGACCTGCCTTTGTATGTGTGAAGACTGCAACATGTGTGAGAGGATACGCTCCCATTCTGGCGGGCTCCTGGTAGCATCACACAATGCGATGTTTCGCTGCTACTGTTTCTTCATGAAACAAAGGAAATCCCATGTCCTTCCTGTTTCTGTAGGGGCGGTGGGGTAGTCTAGTGGTTAAAGCGTTGGCTCGTCACGCCGAAGACCCGGGTTCGAATCCCCACATGGGTACAATGAGTGAAGCCCATTTCTGGTGTCCCCCGCCGTGATATTGCAGGAATATTGCTAAAAGCGGCGTAAAACCAAACTCAGTCAGTCCTGTTTCTGTAATACAGATTATAAATATTACTCGAAGGTTTTTAAAGTCCTCCACAACATAAGAAGCGTTTCAGCAACGAAACAAGCACGCTGCCCTTCATTGACAATGCATTTCCCTGTGGAGCGTGGCTATTCATTGTTTTACACTCTATCATGCAAGGGACTTTGATCCCAGTCATTCCGTAGATGAACTGTCTATTAATATCCTTTCCGAGTCCTGGGATAAGGAGATCTATCTCTGAAGCCAGGTCGCCCCGAGACCAGCTTATCAATCTTAACGCGATGTTTGCTTTTCACATATTCTTTGGGTTGGAAAACCACGTGTGACCATTACTTATCCTCAGCGTCTGAGTGGACTTTTCGATAGTCATTTTTCAGCTTAAGAAAACAATCTGGGGACAGGCGCATCTTACCTGCTGGATGGAGGGGTTGGGTCGCCCTGGTGGGGGTGGCTGGGGAGGGTGATTGATGGACACTCAATGGTCAGTCAGGCTCCCAATGGGCTACGTCCTTCCGGTCATTTCAGTGTGACAAGATCGAGAAGAAACGGAAATGACCGTGGAATTGGGTCCAACAAAATATCGCCTGGAATCGATGGCGGAAATAATTTTTAGGTTGTAGAGGTGAATTGTTACCATTTTGCGTACGAAGAATTATTGCAAGATGGGTCAATGTCACGTGACAGCAATTATTCACATGAGACATGATAGCGATAAATAACTTGTAACATCAACCAATATGGTTGCTTCGTATAAAAGCAACGGAAAATCAATGCCAAATAAACAGAAATTACTCCGTCTAGTTAATATTAATGAATATAATTTAAAACCATTATCACAAAAATCTAATATATCTGAAACGATATAGATCAGTACATGACCATCAAACATGACTGATTGTAAGGATTAGATAGGGAATATGATGAAACTGATCAGTGAAAGGAAACGTACCATATAGAATTTCTTTAACAGCAATGTGAAATTTGTTTGCGAACAGCAAAGAATATACAATGAACTGGTTCATATAACACGTCGCATCCAATATAATGGCCAGTTGATCACGTTTCTCGCCTTATCATTGTATTACACATCAAATAGAGCTTCGTAATGTGTTTTCATGTTTTAATCCTCAAAGATTAGACTGGGCTGTTCCAGTATGGCATCAATCATAGAGACATATAGAACAGTAACGATCAGGGCTGAGGAGAACCAGGCACATGATGGACAGCTGATATAGACGTGAAATATACAACACTAAGAGAATAACGGACGAGTTATGAGGAATTATGGATCGTATGTCCCGAGTGAATAATGGTGTTACTCCATCCCTGTTGATGAGAGACTAAAACGTTCAGTCACGTGGGACAGATAATCCGAGTAGGCCACATATGTATTACACTTACTTTATGAGAGAACATAAAGAATAATCGTTTGAAATGTCAAAAGAACCCTGAGAAACGTCACTGAAGGTTATATATTCACGTTGACTCGTCATGAACTAAAGGTGACATCATATTGCAACAAGGAAATATGGCAGAATGTGTTTCAACTGCCCAGTCAACATTGAGAATGACTAAACTGCAGATGTGGAAATATCACAAGGCTGTTACATGCTCATTCAACTCTTATGTGTACTATCGTCAGGATAGTATTCAAATAAAAGAGCTCAACACGATCTAGATTCTTCAGGAAATATTGAAGGCATGAGGTTTTTTTTAGTGCATTCATATTTTCACAATAGTTACAAACATGTTTTACAAACCAAGTTGGCGCCAAACAGTGCCCTGCTGTGGAGAACCGGCTCTGCATCTGCCTGACAAACCAACGCTTTAATGACTAGACCACCCTTCCGGTCCTGAATGCGGTCCCAATAGCACAGTGTGGTTTTGTTGAAAGCGAATGGCAAGGTTTATGCTGGGCAGTATTGTGTTGAAAGGAGTAGTGGTATTGGCAACTGTAATTATTGTTGTAGTCTTCGTACGCCATTTATTATACACTAAACGCCAAAAGAAACGTTACCCTCCTACCTTTATGAATTACTTAAAAACTATCAAAGATATGTTAGAAGGTATTAGTTTACAAGAAAGCTGAACAACACAGCTTCAAGAATAATCACGAAAAATATTTTTTAAATGCATTCATATTTAGGTGAAATGCATATTTTTCAGAAGAGTTAAATTGTCCTATTTTCAACCATTTAAAGTCACCATTTTTCGACTATTAAAACACGAAACAACTGATTGTGTAATATTGTAAAGAATCATCCCTATCATTTCAGTCTTTTAAAACATTTTCTGCTGATTTGCATTAATGAAAACAAGTAAAACGTGTCTTTGATATTGTGAAAAAGTGTTTAGGAACATCTAAAATTATCTTTGTCAACATTTTCTCTTGCAAAGTAACATTTTTCTATTTTCTGTCTACACATAGCGATATCAATCGCCAATACGTAGCAATATCCAAGCAGTATTTGGATCCATTTCACGTGTAGAATGATTCTATAAGGTCTAAATGGGGCGCGGTGGGCGAGCTGGCTAAGGTGCCAGGTGTCGGGATCGAGCCCACCTGTGACCGGGTATAAAAACCTCGGAGTCAACTTTGTGTGCAGACTCTTTCAGTGTTGTCACAACCCCTAGTGTACAGTACACATCCCTGTGCACTTAAGAGAACCCATGAATCCGTTGGTATATGACCAGATGTGGCCACATGAATACGTGCAAACACCAAGTTGCGGGTACAGCAACGTGCAGTGAACTTGGACAAAGTACTGTGACTATGTGTCCCAGTCCACCCAGCTGTGAATGGGTACCTCGTTAGGATGAGAAAGCCACAATAACTCGGTGCGCCTAGTGGCTGCAAGAGTTGTATGCTCCCCAGTGAGTTGAGATTGATAACACGATGTGCCGTTGAGACTGACATCCAATGACCGAGGGAAAAAATACCAGCGCCTTGAGCAAGCACTAGTTGCCTGGATGTGTGCGCTATATAAATATCATATAATTATAAAAAGGCATGATATAATACAAAAGTACGAAAAATAGCTGAAGAGAGAGAGCCATTAGGATGGTGCAGATGGGGTCGACATACAATGCTGTTGCCAACGCCCTCGGATGCCACCGTATCACGGTTATAAGACTTATTCAGCGCTACAGACAGTCTGGGGTCACCGTAGACAGACCAAGAAGAGGACATCAACGCATCACAACGCCAGCTGAAGATAGGAACCTCCGTCATTAAGAAAGGAGGGTAACGTTTCTTTTGGCCTTTAGTGTATACCTCCCCTTCCCCAGTCGACGTCAACCCCCTTCCCATCTCCCTTCCTTCCATACAGTAACTTTCTATTGAACTCTCGTAAAACCCCTTGCGTCGACAGTTCACTTGACGTCTTCCCGATGAACGTACTTCCAGGGCAGTTCCAAGTTTTTGTAACAGTAGTTGCCTTAGCCGAATAAAGAGTACATGTCTTTCCGAGAGACAACAACCTAGCCGAGCCCGACCGGTAATCCTATCTCGGGGACAAGAAAAAGTGGTGTGTATGTTCGAATTGTAACTTGCTGATGGTTGTTCAAAGCTCTCAACAAAAGACGACGGTCCGTACATATCAACCCGTACAGTGCAAACCAGTGATGGATATAATGAGCAGTGCCCCATACCGTCGGAACCCGTGAAGATCCGGGTTAAAATTGGTCTTCAGTAACCCATGCTTGTCATAAGAGGCGACTGACGGGATTGGGAGGTCAGGCTGGCTGACCGTGTCATCGTATCCCAACTGAGTAGATTGATGCTCATGCTGTTGATCACTGGATTGTCTGGTCCAGACTCGTTTATTGACAGACCGCCGCCATATGCATTGTAGCAGCAATAGTGCTAGTGCAGCGTAAAACAGCAAACCAAACCAAACCGTATCAAAGACACACACACTGCGATGGGTGAGTGAGTGAGTGAGTGAGTGAGTGAGTGAGTGAGTGAGTGAGTTAAAAATACAAGTCACATAGGCAGTATTTCAGCCATATTGTGACTATGAGACTTGTATATTACAATAAATATCTGTCAAGGAAGGACAGTAAAATAACTAGACAATTGCAGATGTACACTTAAAACAATCATGTGGTCATAAAACAATATGTCTAAAGAGCAACACAATATAAAAATGGGATATAGATTACCAACATGTGAAGGTAGATCACCATATTAGGGACCATCGAGACTTGGAGCTTTTGCTACCTGCATGGACCCTAGTTTGATTTTCACCATCCCTTCATATGTCAGCGAATTTGACAAATTCAGCCATGAATGAAAGGAACACGTATTCTACAATTAAAAGCATGGAACGAATAATTATACTTTGAATGACGTAGCCTCACACTACGATGGACTCAATACCAAATGCAAAAATGCAAATAGTTATTTGATAGACCCACTCATCCTGTAGACGGACCATATTGTTTTCGTGGTAGAGATTATATTAAAGTTAATTGTTTGTTATTGGAGACTTTCACAGGGCAGCTTCTGGGACCCTGGGAATAACAACCGACGTTGGGAAACCACTGGTGCTGATTCTGATGACATGGATAGGCGCCATGTTTGTGAACTGACCACATTCAGATTCAAACAGCCATCATCCAGTGTATTATACACCCGAGGATGTAAGTCCGGTTGATGGGATCCACGTGGGCGTCCACTGGCATCAAGAAATGTGATACTGATTTATCGTTCTTTTAAATAACCAGATATAGAATCGATCAGATAAATCTGATTATTTAAATCAGACCAAAACCTCATTGACATGAGGAGGTACAGAAAGTGGAGAAGAGTATTACACCTGGAAACATGTCTCCCGAGGTTGGGATTTCTCCGCGAGCGATACCATCAGTGCTGGAAATGTTTGGGCCTCTCTCGGGTACCAGTGCGTTACCAAGGCAATACCAGCTCTGGGACGGAGAACAACTACTATGGCAGCGGATGTTACATTCTGGCAGGTGCGCACGCCGTTCTGGAACCCAGTAGAGTCAGTCTGGCGATGATGGATGGCGCTGGGAGTCGACGATGTAGTAAACAATACCGATGGGTGTCTTTAATGGCTAATTGCTTCATGTCTAGCGTCTCAAAGCAAATATCAAACTTTTGCTGGATGTTCTTATCAAAGGGCTTAATTTTTGGCGATGTAATCGGTGTTTCATCTAGATTTGTTCGCTGATGTGCTGTATCTGTCTCCATCAGTCAAATCCGCCGTCACGAGTTACGGCCCCTCTGTCATTGTCAGCCACCAGGGGGCCGATGACCGATTCCATTCAGTTTTACACAGAACGTTATACATATTTCACTCACTTGTATGGGTTTAAAATAATTCTAACTGTGGCGTGTTGGTTGAAATGGCCGGTGTTTGGTGGAAAAGTTAGTATGTTTTGTTTTTGGTTTTGCTTTTCTATTCATTGGAAGTTGGCAGTCTAAGTAAACTTAGGCCCAGTATTATTCGTTACACTGCTATACTGAGTCTCAGCATAGCAGTGTAACGAATAATACTGAACCTTAGTTTACTTCGACTGTATAGGTTGGAAATAGCGATGCTTTTCGGTGGTTTGCATACCAGCGTTCGGAAAGCACGGTGTTTTGGAAAGGAAATGTTTGGGAATGAGGGTGTTTGTGTGGGAAAGAGGGTGTTTAGGAAAGAGGGTGTTTGGGAATGAGGGTGTTTGGGAAAGAGAGTATTTGGGAATGAGGGTGTTTGTGAATGAGGGTGTTAGGGAATGAGGGTATTTGGGAAAGAGGGTGTTTGGGAATGAGGGTATTTGGGGAAGATGGTGTTTGGGAATGAGGGTGTTTGGGAAAGAGGGTGTTTGGGAAAGAAAAGAGGGTGTTTGGGAAAGAGGGTGTTTTGGAATGAGGGTGTTTGGGAATGAGGGTATTTGGGAAAGAGGGTGTTTGGGAAAGGGTGTTTGGGAATGAGAGTGTTTGGGAATGAGGGTATTTGGGAAAGAGGGTATTTGGGAAAGAGGGTGTTTGGGAATGAGGGTGTTTGGGAAAGAGGGTGTTTGGGAAAGAGGGTGTTTGGGAAAGAAGGTGTTTGGGAAAGAGGGTGTTAGGGAAAGAGGGTGTTAGGGAAGGAGGGTGTTTGGGAAAGAGGGTGTTTGGGAATGAGGGTGTTAGGGAAAGAGGGTGTTTGGGAATGAGGGCGTTTGGGAATGAGAGTGTTTGGGAAAGAGGGTGTTTGGGAAAGAGGCGGTTTGGGAAAGAGGGTGTTTGGGAAAGAGGGTGTTTGGGAAAGAGGGTGTTTGGGAATGAGGGTGTTTGCGAATGAGGGTGTTTGGGAAAGAGGGTGTTTGGGAATGAGGGTGTTTGGGAAAGAGGGTGTTTGGGAAAGAGGATGTTTGGGAAAGAGGGTGTTTGGGAAAGAGGGTGTTTGGAAACAGTAGTGCCACTAGATGGTGTTCATTTACAGAACAGTCAAATGATCCATAGATGGACCATTACGGTCGGGTACGGGAGATATGAACTAATATCTGAAAGTTACTCACACAGCAAAGGTCGAGACTAAATGGTACCTAGACGACAGCAGCTTGTGTAAGCTGGAAACCAGAAGGTCGGTCCCCAGAAACACGAAACATTGTAGATGGACAACACGAAACAAGACACCATAAGTTTCCTTGTGAACGCTGCCCTACATATAAAACATACTAGCCTGAAGCAACTGAGCGAATATAGTTCCACGACGTTGTGACCGAGTTTGCTAACTGGTTTTCTTAGTTAACGTTCCATGACTAATTAATGTTCTAAATAGCACCATTAACGCTGGACCTGCTGCCATGGTGAAACTAGAGTCCTGCCGTGGCACATCCGGGCACTTCTGGGCGTCATGTCGGTCAGTGTGGCCGACGCCCGTGGTGATTCCACAGGCTAGATTACTTTGCACATCTACAAATCCTATTTCATTATCAACTGAAGCCGTATGTTATCAACATAGAAAGAAATCAGCTTTCATATATCAGGTTTCGAGGTGTTGGTGGTGTGACAGTTAATGATGGGCCATCATCTTCCCCATGTCCAACTACTATCTCACCGACTTCTGTCACCGCATATCCGTTACGACAAGTCTAAGACATGTTGTATTTTATACTCGTATTTTGCTTTCGGAGCAAAATGTCACTTACGATGCATACAACATCAAGCTATTGATCGCGTATAAGGCAAATTACTTCTACATAGTTTTATATTTTTAAATATAATAACGTTTACAAATTCTGTTAGTTTATTTTTCAATCAATTGCATAACACAAGGGCTGGGGCGTTGCCTTGAACATTATCTTTTATATAAAAAAATATACTTTTAAAAAAAACATTTAGGGATCATGTAGCTCAGGTGACTTTAACATGTTTTAATTTCAATTGCCAATATCTAAAGTGAAGCGATATTATGTAAAGCGATTAACGGCATTGGCCCTTAGCTCTCAAAGAACATTCAAAGATAGTTACAAAAATTCAAATATAATTTGATTTAAATATTTCTGACATCTTTGTAAACCGCATAAGCTTGAGTATCCTTGAATAGTATCATGTATGTATAAATAAATTTGCTTTTTTCGGAACAAATGATTTGATTCTCAACAAAGTAGGGCTCGTGCGGTACCAAATTCATTCACACCTTTGTCGTCACTGTACCAGCAGATTTCTACACAAAATTACCAAGACAAAGATTACTGCTGCGGGAGAGGCTGATATAATAATAAATGATGTTTGCGGTGCAATAATCGTTACTATAACATGCTTATAGCATCATTAGATAATGTCTATAAAAGATATTCTCCAGCGTGTTCGCACAGCCCAACAAGGACTGCTCTTCGGTTACGACATTTTTACTATCGGTTTTCGTCAATAAATAACAAATGAACATTTTCATGTTTAAGACAATGTATGGAAACTCTGGTGCACGTTGTAAATAGTATGTGGCGTTATGTGTTGTCATTTCCTCAACATCTGCATCCGGGCACTGATGCTAACCCCTGTGCCGCGTCGTGCCTTCAGCATATACATCCGGGTCCTAATGCTGACTGCAGTACCGCGTCATGCCCCTAACATATACATCCGGGGCCTGATGCTGACTGCAGTACCTCGTCACGCCTTCAGCATCTACATCCGGGCTCTGACGCTGACCACACTACCTCATCACACCTTCAGCATCTACATCCGGGCCCTCAGACTGACCACGCTACCTCGTCATGCATCCAGACTCACCGGCATGAAGTAGGGCGGTATCATACCCCTATCTACCGAGTGTGACAGAAGCCATGAATGACGCTGAGTTATTACCTATGTAAAGATATGTAGCACCGGTGGTATTAGCGCTACTGTTATGTGATGATAATGAACCCAGTATGTGATGAGATCTCCTCCACCCAATCTCTACCGCCGTTCTCTATCACACGTTGTAGATACACGACAAGACGACAAGGAAGGAGATTGCACGATGGAGTAGCTTTGGGAAGGGAGACGAGATTGGGGAGAAGGTAAAATATGGTTCTGGTCAAATATGATTGAAATGTATACAAAATCAGTTTGTTTTGGTATTTTTGCGCCTTAAATCGGCAATGCTTTAGCTTCATCACGATAAACCAACTGAATCTAGTTCAGAGCACCTCGGAATAATTTGGGCAATATGGCGGGCGTTGGGGTAAGATGGTATCAGCCAAGTTACCGAGTCTCGCTACATGATACAATCAGTCGCCTCTTGTCCCGGGGACATATTCTAACCCAGGTTCCAGTAAAGTGGACCCAACTAGACCTGAAAAAGTCACATGTTTCACGCAGCTTCTCAACAAACGATGACATACTTTACCCCGGACCTCAGTAGCGGGTAATGGAGGGTGGTTGAATGGTGTTGACGTGAGTCGTGGATCCGGAGTTATGGTGGTTGGTTTGGTTTGGTTGTTGTTTACGCCGCACTCAGCAATAGTTATGGTGGGGGAAGGAGAGAAGACAGCGCGGATGTCTCTCTCCCACCCTCTTCTGTCTCTCTCTCCCCCGATATGTTTTTCCCTGAGGATTATTTCCCCCTAACTTCATGATTTATTAGACTTCCACATGTCCCTAATGTAAAGTTAATAGTTTAAATGATAATGTACTTATCTAGACTTATAGAATTACTTATCCATGGGCTCAGCATTCATGCAGTACAAGAAGCAAGGCTAATGATTTATGCGCACACCCCATTCTCCTAAAGCCTGGATCCGCCGGCTGGACAATGACATGTGTATTGGTGGGTGGATGTTATACGGTGTTTAGATGACATTTATTTCAAAACATTAACTTAGAATATTAAATCTAATATGTTCAATAACACACAAAAATGACTGTTTCCGTTGTGGCCTTACAAGTGTATCTGTTTAATACGACTTTGACACTGTTTTCCTAACAACTTCTTCTCGTGACCTGTGTAATGGAACAGGCGTGTTCTGTCCCCCGGAGGTCAGTGCAGTCACGTTCACAATTAACACGAATCGAAGCCAATTGTAGCTAATAGATTCATATTGCCGGACTTTCTGCTGACCATTAATTATATCTTACACGATTATTGTCATAACCAATTGGATTTACCGAATTTCCGCCTGGCATCAAGGCAGGAGTCGTCCGCTCTGTGTCCATTACGGACATTGTCCATAGCTGTGTGTTTTAATAAACGCCCGGGACGCAATTTGCCACATTAAATCCCCATGTGTAGTCTTCGTGTTAACGCTGGTAGCACATGGGATCCGCACATCCCGCATCTCCCGAGAGTGCGTCTTTGGCACACCCTCACGCGCTCCCCGCTCTAATCATGCTTCGAGGTTCGTGGGAACGCTGGTTTGGTGAAGTGCTATTTCAGCAGATAACACAGTGATATACACGAGATTTGAAGAAATTATTCCACGGTGTCTTAAGTCATATTTGGCACATCTCCAGGTACTCGCTGCGCCTGCCGTGCATTTAACTGAGGACTTACTTCCCCGTCCGCCCCTGACTTGTAATAACACTATACAAGCATCAACTACCATCGGTGTGGCTGACATGACGTTGTTGTTTAGCGGCTTAACCAGCTTCACTAAAACACCCAGGAAATACCAATGGTGATCTTCAGAAATGCATGAAGTGTGCCAATTTGCAAGCATGAAAATAACATTCAATACCGTGAGAATGACGAGCTTATGCTTATGGAATAAACGTATTGCATTCACCGTACCTTCGCGAAAGCACTGGTAGCCGAGAGGTTTGCTCGCACCCACAACCAAGATTCACTCTATATTTCGGTGACTTTAACCCCAAAACATTATTGCGGTAGATACTTTCTCACACTATTCAAATTGAAATTAAAATGTGTATTGTATGAATGGCCATATGTCCATATATACATTCAGTGCATACGGTACAGTATAGGATCAGTTTAACAAAAAGGTCACATTTCATTTCAATCCGTTTCTGCTCTTGAAGTATAACATAACAGATGTCCCCATATTTCGCATCCATAAAGAAGGAAAAAAGATGTCCCGACTGGGACTTTTCCACATGTCCAAACTAATTTGAAAACATTCGTCAATGCCCTTTTCCCCTTAACGCCAAATGTGATACTGATTTTGTTTAATTTAATGATGGAGTCAGCAATAGACCAAGGTACTTATTTTCTGAAATACTTTCTAGTTTCATGACGATAATACCATTTTTCACAATGTTTAGGATTTTCACGTTTACGAAAAAAGTTATTTTTGTGTTTGAAAGGTTGACATTTAAGTTCCATGTTAAGCAGTAGTCATATAGAATATTCAGTTGCTCTTGTAGCCAACTTAATGGATCAGACATGAAAATAACATCATCAGTAAACATCAATCGAAACAGTTCGTGTGAATCAGGGAATATTATTATTATTATTGTACTTCTCTTCGACATGTATCAAGAATATAGGCAGCTAACACATTGGTAATAAGAGTAAATAAAATGGGGCTTAATACACATCCCTGTTTCAGTCCACTAGGACAATCAAAACACTCAGTAAGGCCATCATCACACTGTACGTATGTTGCTTCAGACCAATACAACATCTTAACAGACAGATCACATTTTTGGAGAACATACATAAGTTTATTTATTTCTATAGAATCAAATGCTTTCTCACAATATTCGTTTATTGACATACTGTTAGAGATGCACAATCTGTTAACCCGTGAACGCCCGGGTAAGAATTGGTCTTCAACCCATACTTGTTGTACCCGTGAACGCCCGGGTAAGGATTGGTCTTCAACCCATGCTTTTTGTACCCGTGAACGCCCGGGTAAGGATTGGTCTTCAACCCATGCTTGTTGTACCCGTGAACGCCCAGGTAAGAATTGGTCTTCAACCCATACTTGTTGTACCCGTGAACGCCCGGGTAAGAATTAGTCTTCAACCCATACTTGTTGTACCCGTGAACGCCCGGGTAAGAATTTGTCTTCAACCCATACTTGTTGTAATAAGCGACAACAGAAGCAGGTGGTCAGGCGCGCTGATTTGGTTGATGTCATCGTGTCCGAATTGCGTAGATCGATGCTCATGATGTCAGTCATTGGATTGTCTGGTCAAGACTACTTACAAATATTGATATAGCTGGAGTCTGATTGAAGGTATTTTCGACCACTGCAGTGTCTACTTCCAACATAGCTCACAGTTTACACACGTCACTTAACCAGTCTGCATCACGTGGCACAATCAGTTTACTTGACCTCGTTTTATTTGATGATCGATTCGTCATAAATCTTACATAACAGTGTCGAGTACAGATGGTGGCCGATAACCCGGCGCTCACGCTGAGCCGACAAAACCCCCAAACCTTTGTCAACACCAGGCGGTTTAAATCTCGCGATGTGCACTGTCAATATTGTCTTTCGGATTATTATCGTGACGAAAATATTATAAATCATATCATTAACAAACATTGTGTTGGAAATACCGCTGAATAAATAACATAGTACCTACCACCGTGTTGGCAAGTACTGGTGAATAAAGATTATAGAATCAAGCTCCATAACCGGAAGAACTAACCTTCTCGTTTTAACAATTGAAAAGTTTAGCAGAAGAAACTGACACCTTGTTCTGCTCCTTTTGCAAAAGCAGTTACACTGCTTTTATCAGAGTTACCTCCCCTAAAGGAACACAAGGATTCGCGCCCTCATTCAACGAGATAGTTTCTTCTTATCCATCGCGTTATGTTACTAGTGACAATGTTACTCCAAAATGGTTTTAAGTTTCTGTTATACCTTTTCACTGGCAATTAACGTGTCACTTGCAGTCTGCAGTAAACTCTCCACAATAAAATATTGTAATAGCGATCAATCTCTGTTGGGTTGGGCTGGCATCAATTATTATACTGGCGCAAATCGGCAATTGCTTTACTTTAGTTTTTAATATATAATTAAATTATTTGATTAAAATCGAATTCGCATGGTACACAAGTCGTGAGGATTATTTTCTACAAACTGCTGCAGGAAATAGTGGTGGTCACATTTAACAACAGTTCTTTCCACTTAAATTGCATAAAGACAAACTTGGTACACTTTCTTTCGCGTCTCACCCATTTCTTAGGAAATTGCAAGAAATACAGTTGTTATAATCAGGCTCTAAGTGAGGGAGGGAGTAAGTTTGTGCCCCTGTTCCATCTCGGTTGTGTCATCTCAATGCCGAGTGCGGAAACCACCGGGCCACCTGTAGTCACACCTGTGTGACCAACACGGCAGCCATTAGTCCAGCCAACTCTCAACACGCTTATCTCTCGGTGTAGATGTCGCCTGTAATGTTGTGGTGACTGGTCGTCACTGCAGTCTCCAGTGCACAAAGGTTTGATGCAGCGTCCTCGGTGGCGGCAAACTAACTCACTGTCATATTACGATTGTACTGTCATATTACGATTGTAAGCCTAAAGACCAATGTGCGGTGTATCAAGCGTAAGTGTTCAGACAGATGGTTGCATTTCATGTGTATGTTTCTCGACTTATGTGTATTTGGTCCTTAGCGTCTTCTATTCAAAGAAAATTTTACTCAAATTGTATCGCCACCAAGCTGCAATGATCTTCAGCTACAATTTCTTTTGTCAAGGTCGATAGAGAATAAAGCCTTGTCCGTTAAAATATTGTTCACACAAATCATATAATACGAGTCTTTGACAAGAACAGAACCAACATATTCCGTTTTGACATGAAGTATTTTTGATACGGAGACACATGGGGGTAATACAAAAATGTTTTACATAATGTCATTTAAAATCAACTTTGGACCATATAGTGCCAAATGGTGTACAGAATGCTTGTCTACAGATTCACCCACCAATCAGTAAAAGTGGACGGACTTGTGGGACACATATTGAATATTAAGGTCTCGTCAAAATGGAAAGTGGCTGAAAGAGGTTTCTACCCAGCGGAACAAACGTTCCCCATCTTGGATGATGCGTCTGACGGTTGCTGACACTTTAGCTCTCTTTAATGTTACGATGTTATGTCTTATGAAAACCTTAAATGATGATCAGTTCTCACATGGTGTGGCCGTTCCGAGTCTGACCTCAACTTCGCACCTACTTACCCACCTGTCGACGCCAGTATTACTTAACAAGCGGTGAGTGATTGTACGTGCGCTTCTATACGGCGGTCTTCCATAAGTCCTTTCCTGCTGTAATTACACAATAACATTCTTTGTTGTTATTTGACCTTCAGAGTATTTCTGCGTCAAAGGCGAATCGGGTCGTCGTTATGTCAGGTTCAGCTGCACTGTCATTAATAAACAAATCCTGAACAACAACCGTGGAATATCAGATTTCGATTCAACTGAACCACTATCTCTACCGGTGCCATGTACCAGGATCTGAAACTGCCAATCATCTTTCAGGATGCGCAATTCATGGGCCTATTGGAGGGTATTTGTGACTCAAAAGTGTTTTGCGCGAGACGCAAATAAAATAGTATCGGGTAAAAAGATTAAACAGTTACAAAAAATATTGGTTTTCGTAATATTTCCTATCTTTTAATGTTTCGATATATTTCAGTAATATCAGTTGAATTCGCGTCGTTTTGTCAAATGTTTTTATGATTTGTAAAAGTGGTGTTTGGGACACAGGGTTGAGCAATGAGACGGCAGTCAGGGAAGAGAGCTTGGCACCCTGCGATGCGTCTTCTGTCTCGTCGTCAATCCTAAACAAACAATCCCAATTCATTTACCGATAAAGTTGATCCTGTCCATAATTCTTAAATGGCATTTACGACGTCCCGTTAAGATGTGACTCTGCTTAATACGGCCGTGAAGCGTCCATTGTTTGTCGTCAAGTAGGCCCGTGATGGGGGGCTGCCACACGGGGGACGAGATGGCAGTAATTGGTCGCTGCGACTACAACAACGACATTTGGCATGTCCCGCACGGGGCTACCCTCACTGGGGATATCTGCATTATTCATGAAACAATCTCAGTTAATGCGACCCAAAATCCAACCTGTCAATCAAAACACACTCCACAACTTTCACGCAAATCACAAAACGAAATTCAATATAGGCCACATTGCACTTGAGACGTCTTTGGGACAGCCCCGACAGAGCGGAACGTCCGTCCTGCACGTGCAGAACGCGGAAATAAAATTACTCGACAGTTTAATGTCCCAACAGAAATACGTGCAGAATACTTGTGGAGGTACATTACACGTGTTGGCGCTCTTACAGGTGTTCCGCGCTAACAAACGTTGATAAAAAGACACGTGATGTGAGATTGTACAGAAGTGTTGGCCACGTTTTTTGTAATAAAAGTAGGTAATAAAATCTTTGAAGAAAATGAGTTTGACATTTCAATTCAGCTTATATCAACCGTTAAAAATATATTCCTAAAATTATACAAGTCATAAAGGGTGGAATGGGAATGCAAAAGCCATGATTGTTTAATGACATTTGAAATCACAATGAGTAGTGTGTTTCATTGCACCTGAAAGAAACAGAGATATAAATGATAAAGTCATCCTGAAGAGAGGAGTCATTACATTTTGTTGCTGATACTGTTGTCCTGTAAAGGGTGATTCGTATTTTACCCAGTTCATTCTGGAACAAAGACTTCCGTATCGACTCCATTGTGAAGTACACGAAGGGCTGATCACTCATCAAAGGGGAGCTGAAGGTCTGTATCAGACAAACAAAAATAATTAAAAAATAGAAAATATAAAAAATACAAAATATTAAAAATACAAAATAAAACCAATTAACAAAAGTACGTGTAGCATTTTTCCATGCAACCCCTCTAAATAAATGGCCAGTCCCTGAAAAACAAATCTTACATGCCTGTATATTTATATCATGTGGTTTTTCTAATAAAGATGGTAAAAGTGATTTCGAACCAAAGCCCGTTCCCACGCCAGTTACTTCATTTGCAAGGAAAATATGTTGATCTTGAGGGCACCCCTGTGTTAATTATTCGCTGTCGGTGCGCGTGTGTAATCACGTGACACTTTGATGTGCCAATCACACGATGCGCCACCGAGAATGTGCATCAGCGAGTATGGCACCATGCCAAAATATTATTAACGTATTCAATAATACGACGCTGCTTCAGCCAACTAAATGAGCAAATTTGGCAGTAAATTGCCAATACATTGAGGACGCAATTTGATCTTAACATCAACTTCCCCAGCTTACGAACTAACGCCTAATAAAACAGAAATAAACTCTTCTAGCATCCGGGTGATCTCGAGTTTGGCACGTGCAGCGTTCCCTGGACGAGGGAAAAAAATGAAACACACGTGCCTTTGTGTGACTATCTGTTCAAACTCCCGTCCCGAGCGGCCATTGTCCAAGGTTGACGGAAGACCATGCCTGACCGACGGTAGCCAATAGTGTGTCAATATTAACTGTATCAGGTTTTATAAACAATGCCACGTGACATATCCCTGATGAAATATGTTATAGGTTTTTCAGAATGGCTTGTGAAATGGACAAGCTCATGATGTGCACGTGCAGAGACGCCAACCTCTACGATTTTATCGTAGTCGCTACGAATTTTAGCATCAAACTAGGCCAATACCAATGCACTAGAAATTCTACGAAATTTGAAGAAAATTCATTAAAATTCGGATATATAGGCAAAACCATACATTTTCGCCAAAAAGAAACGACAAGAAGAAATGTTATGCTGATAATTTGTAAATCTGCTGTTGGAGACATGTGAAATTAAAGCTTCACTCTTGATTAGTGTCAGATCTTTCTCAGAATCCATCATGATTTTAAGTATTTAGTTGACTACTAATTTTATGGTCAAACTACTAATTTTGATCTTTCAAACTGCTATTTGCTAGGAAAGAGTTCCTTCCGTTCCTCCAACTCTAAACCAAACTCTAAACTTAACCCTAAACCTAACCCTAAACCTAACCTAAACCTAGCCCTAACTTAAATTTTGGACTTTTAATCATTTTGTGAGTTCTCTAGTAATTGTTGTGTTAAGTTTTGTTTATAATTCTAGAATATTTATACATATTATTTGGGATGGGGGAACGGGAGGAACTCTTACCATTTGCTATCTCTGCACGTACAGTCTGTCAGTCATACTTTAAAATTAAGACTTCATTTATCAATAAACTTTCTAGGTCTTACATATGTCTCCAACTAAATGTGCAGTGATATTGTTTGTTTGTTGTTGTTGATGATGATGATAATGTTTGTAAGGTTTGGTATGTTTGTCTTTTCTTGTTTATTTGTTTTGTTTACACTTTGCGGCAGATCACGAAGAAGGAAATACTAGTATATGCAATTCAGCTTACGCAAGTCTGTAAAAATATTTTCATTTCAGGTCCAGATGTTGGTGTAGGGGGCTTTTGTGTAGACGAACGATCTGTTGATTCAGTAAATATTAATTAATAGTTGGCGAGTGGTTACTCTTTATTTCATTCCCAATGGTTTAATAACATACAAACTGGCTAATACTGCATCCAATTATTGTACATTGATGATAAAAAAAAAAAAATTACTGACAGAAGCTGTAACATAAAAATAGCTACTTAAATGTTGGTATGCTTACAAAAGACAGGTAGAGTGGAAAATATTGCAAAAATGCTACCGAGAGCTGCCGTGACCCGGATTCGGACCGGGGTTCTTGCGGCCACAACGCAAAGTCCTAACCTCTAGACGATCACGGCTACAGCCCTCGCTGGGAAACGGCGGCTAATTTATTGTTTGTAAAACCTACGTGTTTAAGCATAGACCGTCATACTTAAGTTGAAAACAAACTTAATAAAATTTGAAACAAAAATATACATGCAATACAACAAGCCATAATCTCGCGCTACAGATCAACACAAAGTATCGTTATATGAACCTGTATAGCGATAGACATTACAATCAAATGTATGAACCTTAAGTAACAGAAGTAACAGACAAGGCAGGAGTTATGATTTTTAGTTTCGTATTTTTAGATTCATATCACTGGGCTGTGCTTATAACTACTGGTGAGTGATTACTCTTTATTCTATTCCCGATGGTTTAATAACATGCACACTGGATAATACTGCATCCAATTATTGTACAATGTTGGTAATTTTTTAAAAATGACTGACAGAAGCTCTTACAGGAAACTAGCTACTTAAATGTTGGTATGCTTACAAAAGACAGGTAGAGTGGAAAATATTGCAAAAATGCTACCGAGAGCTGCCGTGACCCGGATTCGAACCGGGGTTCTTGCGGCCACAACGCAAAGTCCTAACCACTAGACGATCACGGCTACAGCCCTCGCTGGGAAACGGAGGCTAATTTATTGGAAACGGCGGCTAATTTATTGTTTGTAAAACCTACGTGTTTAAGCATAGACCGTATCATACTTAAGTTGAAAACAAACTTTAATAAAATTTGAAACAAAAAAATATACATGCAATACAACAAGCCATAATCTCGCGCTACAGATCAACACAAAGTATCGTTATATGAACCTGTATAGCGATACAACATTACAACTTTTGAAATGTATGAACCTTAAGTAACAGAAGTAACAGACAAGGCAGGAGTTATTATTTTTAGTTTCGTATTTTAGATTCATATCACTGGGCTGTGCTTATAACTACTGGTGAGTGATTACTCTTTATTCTATTCCCGATGGTTTAATAACATGCACACTGGATAATACTGCATCCAATTATTGTACAATGTTGGTAATTTTTTAAAAATGACTGACAGAAGCTCTTACAGGAAACTAGCTACTTAAATGTTGGTATGCTTACAAAAGACAGGTAGAGTGGAAAATATTGCAAAAATGCTACCGAGAGCTGCCGTGACCCGGATTCGAACCGGGGTTCTTGCGGCCACAACGCAAAGTCCTAACCACTAGACGATCACGGCTACAGCCCTCGCTGGGAAACGGAGGCTAATTTATTGTTTGTAAAACCTACGTGTTTAAGCATAGACCGTCATACTTAAGTTGAAAACAAACTTAATAAAATTTGAAACAAAAATATACATGCAATACAACAAGCCATAATCTCGCGCTACAGATCAACACAAAGTATCGTTATATGAACCTGTATAGCGATAGACATTACAATCAAATGTATGAACCTTAAGTAACAGAAGTAACAGACAAGGCAGGAGTTATGATTTTTAGTTTCGTATTTTTAGATTCATATCACTGGGCTGTGCTTATAACTACTGGTGAGTGATTACTCTTTATTCTATTCCCGATGGTTTAATAACATGCACACTGGATAATACTGCATCCAATTATTGTACAATGTTGGTAATTTTTTAAAAATGACTGACAGAAGCTCTTACAGGAAACGAGCTACTTAAATGTTGGTATGCTTACAAAAGACAGGTAGAGTGGAAAATATTGCAAAAATGCTACCGAGAGCTGCCGTGACCCGGATTCGAACCGGGGTTCTTGCGGCCACAACGCAAAGTCCTAACCACTAGACGATCACGGCTACAGCCCTCGCTGGGAAACGGAGGCTAATTTATTGTTTGTAAAACCTACGTGTTTAAGCATAGACCGTCATACTTAAGTTGAAAACAAACTTAATAAAATTTGAAACAAAAATATACATGCAATACAACAAGCCATAATCTCGCTCTACAGATCAACACAAAGTACCGTTATATGAACCTGTATAGCGATAGACATTATAACGACATGTATGAACCTCAAGTAAAGTCCGTTTGATTTCATTTGAGACCGATAAATTGCTCACTAACACAAAATCTAATAAATGCAACAAAACCAAATTTTGCAGTTACATGAAATCGACAGACCAAGTCTGATGATTTGTCTCATAATTTTGAACAACCGAATCAAAAGTTGTTTTACAGACGATCATTATTTTGTTGATTTCGCTATCTTTCACGAGGGGACCGCTTTCTTGGAACAACTCGTTGCACGTATGAAATTGTTGAAGTTTCACTACAGACGCTTGTTGATGGCCTGGCTGTTCTACCAGCAAGTGGTCCCCCATCGTACAAAATAGCGGTAAGCGACAACAAAATAATGATCGTTTGTGAAACAACTTTTTGATTCGGATGTCCAAAATTATGAGACAAATCATCAGAGTCTCAAATGAAATCAAACGGACTATACATCTAACAAAAGTAACAAAGCAGGAGTGATTATTTTTAGTTTCGTATCACTGGGCTGTGTTCATAACTACTGGTGAGTGATTACTCTTTATTCTATTCCCGATGGTTTAATAACATGCACACTGGATAATACTGCATCCAATTATTGTACATTGATGGTAATAAAAAAATATTACTGACAGAAGCTGTTACATGGAACCAGCTATTGGTATGCTTACAAAAGACAGGTAGAGTGAAAAATATTGCAAAAATGCTACCGAGAGCTGCCGTGACCCGGATTCGAACCGGGGTTCTTGCGGCCACAACGCAAAGTCCTAACCACTAGACGATCACGGCTACAGCTCTCGCTGGGAAACGGCGGCTTATTTATCGACTAGTTCACTATTGCTACGCGCTATTTCTCGTGTTCGCTTTATCAGTCGTTTTGAATCAAAGCAGGATTTGACAATACAATAGTTCGTCAGTCGTTGTAATGTGGATATCAACATTGCCCGCAGAATACTGAACTAATGGCGGGTTTCTAAAATCTGGAGTCGGTACAGATCACGTGACATTTGATCCCCCATACAAAGAGCATATACTGAACACCACTGATTCGCTAAGTCTGTCGCAGTCCCTGAACCACATTATTTTCCCTACTGCCAAGCCCTTCCTGCAGTGCTAAACCCTAAATGAAGCAAGTCTCACTGGGGTTCCTTTACAATTCAAATGGGTTTATTTGTTTCTATCAAAATTATATACATTCAGAGACTAAGCGTTAGCCTACTAATTCGCTATAGCCGTTTTTGAAGCGCCGTTTTGTACTGATTTTGCCTATTTCATATCAGTTATATTTGTGTTGCCTCTCACAGGTACCACGCCATCGACTTTAATTTTGTATCTATATAGTAATTTCTTTTGTGCTTCTCCGTCAATTAATCATGTCATTTAATTCTCTAAAAGTGTCATTGTGCTAATAACACTTCCAATCTTAACAGTCAACAGTAATCTGTTAATATGATTCTATGAATTATTAATATCACAAAGTCTATTTACTGATATCTATAATTCCCCATCACAATATATATATGAATTATTCACATAACATGTACAAGTTCGGTTATAGGATATATAGATAAATACTGATAACAAATAAATAGGATTTAAGGAAAGATGAATTTGATTTTTTAAAGTAATTCAAGATAGCACAAAATAATCTTTATAGTAATCTTTGTAAATAACATTTTTACTATATTATAATGTATAACATATATTAATATGCAATATGATAAAAATAAAGCAACAACAATAAATATATACTGTATACGTATAGACCTAGATCTACAGTCTAGTTCCACGACACCGAAACAATAATATCACTCATTAAGTGAAAGTACGTGACCATGACATGCGTGACAAATTGAATTATTCAGCAGCATTTTTTTTATAGTCGATAACATTTTCTGAACAATGACCTTGTGTGAAACGGAAGGAGATTGCACGATGAATGATCTGAAGCCAGTGGATTTCAGTTTTGGTCTGTGTTTTTTAAGAGCTTCAGTTCTTTTATCTTAGTGTTTAAGAAGGAACATAGTCACCAAGAAGATCAGACAGGTACCCTGAGGCAGCTGTAATCAAAACAAAATAACTTGTGGATTCCATCCTCTAAAGGATAGCATGCAGTGTATAGCTTTAATATAAAAAACCCATCTGTCTTTGCTACGAGTAGAGTACTTGAGATGGTAACATGACTTGACCAGCTGAAGTGAGTGAGTTTAGTTTTACGCCGCACTCAGCAATATTCCGGCTATATAGCGGCGGTCTGTAAATAATCGAGTCTGGACCAGACAATCCAGTGATAAACTGCACTAGCACCGATCTACGCAATTGGGATATGATGACATGTGTCAACCAAGTCAGCGTGCCTGACCACCCGACCCTTTTAGTCGCCTTTTACGACAAGCATGGGTTGCTGAAGATCAATTCTAACCCGGATCTTCACGGGTCTTGAATAGCTGAAAGACTTGACCATCCACTAACAACTCTAGATATAACCCAGGATGTATTTAAAACTGTTTAAATTTATTGATTGATTTCTAAAATATAACTGGACATCAATGACGAAAATCAAAATTTTCTGTCAGGAACACCTATTATATTTTGAGATATCAGTTGTTATGAAACAGTGTTATACGGTGTGCAACAGTGTTTCAACTGGTATACTTCGTACCTATGGATTCATCCGGGGTACTGCGGTCCTATATTTACACGGTAACTCTGTAAATAAACTGTTGATATAAAACAGAAAATATATGTCAAATTTAGTGAACACGTGCAACTGATAGTTGTGAATCTCAGCACCGTATCATATATTTTGGTTGATGCCCGCTGTCTCCCAAACGTGTGGAAAAAATTAAAATGTATACTATAGGATTCTTTGGCCCTCTGGGACAGCTCTGCCTCTGTCCATTTCTGAGATTGTTGTGTGTACAGAGTTACGTCCCCTCGGCGCCCAAGAAACATGATTGTGCTTTCGAATCAGATTTCGTCTCGATTATATTTTTTGTTTTTTTTCATCACCATACCCGTAGCCATGAGTTTCATCAATGTGTAAAGGTCGGAGATCTGCGTCGTTTCGGGTTTTCCTCCCATATCAAGTTGATTGGCGGTACTTCTCCCCGTACTTTGACACAGCCATACGACATTCACAGGCCTGGCCATTTTGTGCACGTGCCCATGGCGTCAATCTCCAGCTGATGGTGTCCAGGCCCCGTACATCGTCCACAGTGACAGCTGAACGTGTCCGTCTTCCCGTTATACATGTACTCCACGTCATTAGCCGTGTCCCCATCAGGATTAACTCGAAAACTGGGGTCAGTTTCTAATTAATTTCCTTCATACGGGTCAATATCGGCTCGCTTTGGTCGGGGTCAGTTTATATTGGGGGAGATAATTACAAACCTTCTAACTCGGACATCGACGACGGGGAGGAGCGCTGTTGTTGAACAAGGTCTGAGTGGCTGGATGTTCAGAGCTGCTGAACGACGTCACGGGGACTGCGACGTTTTCATCGCGTTTTTATCCAAATTTTTGACCGAACTTACCGGCTGTATATGCCATTAATATTGTAACAGATATTTTATTTGTTGAAATGAGTATGATTAGAGTATTTGATAACACGAAAGCAGTGATCTATTTAAATCTCCGGTTATCTGACGAAAGAGGAGGCGAGAGACTGAGAGAGACATATCCATGAATAATGCTACGACAATAAGTTACTTTCTCATTAGAAACAGTTGTTTAACATAGACATGATGATTGTATGTAACTAAGCGAAATGTTAGGAGGCCATGTAACCATGTATGTATATTATGCTTTAATATACCCGTTACTGCAGTTCCTGCTATACAGAATCTCAGCCTTGAGAACGTCAAGACAGGTGAGCGTTTTCTGGACAAACAGAAGAAATGACAATTGTTGGACATGGATTGAGCTAAATAACTAATTTTGTTCCAGTACAAATGTGGCGTTGTGTTAGATAAATGGCCTGTCAGGGAGATACACCAACAGCATCCCAGGACTACTTGGTGCCTCATCCCCGCCACTCCACCCTCAGGTAAGGATATATATACGTACCAGGGCCATGAGCTGTTTCAGGTATGTTCAGAGACCCCGTAGGCGAAGTTGCTGGTGAGAAGTGATGGCTTGCAACATGACCACCGTCGACCCATCTGCCATGGATTATAAACACGAGTTGTGTAACGCCACGATTCCAACCAAAACATTTCTCAAATATGACCTTCCATCACGCCATCAGAGTTCTGTCTGTGATATGGTGATTATTTATTGACTCTACAAGCCGCATCCATGTGATCCCGTAAGCCCTGATTCCAACCATTGCACGACTCCATACCTACCCAGATTCCTCTTTGTTTGAAAGCCGCCAGATTTCTGCGTCCCGTCATAACCATTCTACCGACAGTTAACACACGATCCGTCTTTCCCGCTCCAGCAGAGTAAACACTTTTTGTAGAGGTGCAATGTTGATCCTCCGCTATTGTTTCAAGAGGCGAGAAGTTCTATCAATCACACATTGGGAAAATATGTCTGTCGAACGCTTACATTACATTTCCTCACCAAAGTGGAATGAAAACACAAAACACGAAGAGCATCAACTCTTCAGACCTTGTTTTATTTGGTGCAAGCTTTGATCTGATGCCGTAGGCTGTGGGGCAACAGCTAGACAACTGACAACATCTCATATACGTAGCCCAAAGCTTCAAAGTGATATGCAAGGCAGCGACGCGCCCTTTGTGATCAGTGCATGTGTGAATTAACGTGCACCTATTCAGTAAAACATTGGTGGCCGCGTGTTCATACAGGAAAACTACTGCCAGCATAAACACAGGAAGGAACCCGCCTAACATTACTTTTCCATTATCTTGAATTTGTTTTGTTGAAAAATATAAGCTGGCAGTATCTAGAAAATGTTCTTTGTTAAACGGGATACAGTTGTTTTTGGACTGTCACTGAATCCGAGGCAGACAATGTTTTCAATAGATCGATGGTGATATATCAGGGATTGTGTTGTTGGTTTGTTGTTTAACGCAACATTCAGCAAATTTCCCAGCTGTGTGACGGCGGTCTGTAAATAATCAAGTCTGGGTCAGACAATCCAGTGATATGTGCATCGATCAGCTGTGATACGATGACAACCGAGTCAGCGAGCCTTACCATAAGATTTCGTTAGTCGCCTCTTAAGACGGGTAGGTTGCTGAAGGTCAGTTTTAACCCGGATCTGCACAGGTTACCGTGGAAGTAATGGGTAATTGAGGCTGTACAATGTGTGGCCGTACAGAAGATGACAGTTCCACGGCACTAAGTATCTCCTTGCCTGGACGTGCCCACCTCTCCATATGAATGTGTCAGTGTTGGAGTGACCATGGTTACGAGCAGGATTCGAGTATGTCTTTGGCAGTACTATATAATTAACATTCAATGATATATGTACACAGTCATACCTAGACCGTACAGATGTTATACAAAGAAAATTAGACATATGTTGAAAATTTGAAATTTGTGTTTCCTAGTCTTTTCCGTAGTGACGTCCACAGGGGCGTGTCGCGCTTAAAAAAGAGCGTTAGAAAGACATATAGGTATATAGACCCTACCCTAGTACTATATAAAAGGTCCCTGTGGTGACGTCTTCAATCGATGGATCTACCACGCTTTCCTTGCTGCTGTCAAGACTTTCAACTAACGACAGGCTCACATTGATATGTACCAATATGGTTAACGTTCATTTACATCGGCGTTATTGTCCCGTGATGCCACGGAGAAGGCTAGCTAGCTTCTGGATACGATACTGAAGCAACGCCCGACTGCTAGTCAACTCGAGGCTATGATGTCAGATCACGTGATGTCACCACTGCTCATTAACTCTCGGTAGTTTCAAGAACACAGGTAGTTTTCAGCGCTTTCGGCTACAAATGTTGACTTTAGAAAAGGTTTCTTCGTCAAGATGATTCTTTTATATGCTATATAAATGATTTGAATTCAGATGTTTACTTACATCTCCTTTAAACTTAAACGTGATAGTAAACAAGACGCTTAGTTAGTCGCCTCTTAAAAAAATAACTGGTTTATGTAATACTTTCATACCCACGTGAACAGTAAGTGTAGAATACAAAATGTGGTAACATATGAAATGCTCGAGGGATGTAACGTTTAGAACACATGTGAGCGGTTGTCAGTTACCCAAGACAGCAGATCTCACCACAATTTCAGAACAACAAGACTTGATAAAAATTGTAACCTGAAATACAAGCAGCTTGGTTTAAATTGGTGCATGAGTCAGTGTCAGAAACAACATGGGCCCAATCAACATTGAAAGTGTTTGGAAAGGACATTTCTTTCCTTCTGGGTTGAGTAAGTCTGAAGTTTGTATAATTAGTGCATGTTTTTACCTTTTTATTGGAAGTAGGTTTCCTACATAAAAACCTCAGGCAGAACACACAAAATTTGTGTGAACTGCGGATAGAAATCATCGTGACTAGAGTCCTAGAACACCCCACACTCCGCCCACTCATCCAACGCCCTACAACCCGTCCACACAACTCACACCAAACGCCCCGTTCACTCACGTCACATCCCGTCCACTCAGCCCACGCCCTCCATCCCGTTCACTCACCTCTCGTCTCACGCCCCACGCCCCACGCCCCGCGCACCGTCCGCTCACCCGCTCCCTCCAAGTACTTCGGGGTAATCAGGCCAAACGAGCATGGGAGAGACGAGCCAATTCATAAAAAATAAGTACCCCCACTAGTGTCCCCTTAACATTCACATAAAACTTAAGTAGATCTTACCGAGTTCAACTGCAGCATATACGAACTGACTCCAATGTATGGAAGCGTATAGTGCCACGGTTAAAAATATCATCATTTTCTCAGATGATACTTTCATCTGATCTACGTAGAAGATACTAACATTACGTGGAACATACTTTCATCTACATAAAAGATACGTTCATCTACGTAAATTACTTAAATTACGTAGATGATACTTTCATCAACGTAGAAGATACGTTCATGTACGTACAAGATACGTTCATCTACGTAAAATACTTAAATTACGTAGACGATACTTTCATCAACGTAGAAGGTACGTTCATGTACGTAGAAGATACGTTCATCTACGTAAAATACTTAAATTACGTAGACGATACTTTCATCAACGTAGAAGATACGTTCATGTACGTAGAAGATACGTTCATCTACGTTAAATACTTAAATTACGTAGACGATACTTTCATCAACGTAGAAGGTACGTTCATGTACGTAGAAGATACGTTCATCTACATAGTCTGTCACGCGTCCCGGGTGTCTACGGTAGCCAGTATTGGGGCATACCCCTTGTCTCATGGGAGCTGGTAAGCATAACAACAGGGATAAAGCCATCACTATGAGACTGTACACGCATCTGTTAAATAATGTTTGACCAGGTTACATCAACTAACAAACATATGTTTGACCACGAAGTTACGATATTTAAAGAAAGAAATATACCCATGTTTTCTGTACAAAAATTAGACGACGTGGTTAGACAGGGATAACATTTCATTCATTCTTTGTTTTGTCTTCAAACCGTGGCTTCAAGGTTTTTTTTGTAGTTTGTATATATTAGTTTCCCATACGCTGTTGTTCTGTCATCTATACGTGTTGCTAACTTGATACACGTGGCTTTCCCCTGAAGCTCATCACGGGTGGTACTTCGTAAATGCACGTAATGCACGGGGTCTCAAGTACCAGTTTATGAGACGCTGAACTTGACAATGTTTGTTGTTGCGATAGATACTTGAGACTGCTCCTCGCACTTAATCAGCCATGATAAACACTTAATGAAGAATGTACAGGTGACCCAGTACACACCACACACGTAAGCAGTTAGATGACTCTACACTGTTAACGCTGTGGTTGTCAGGTCTAAGATTCCACTGCCGCAGGATAAATAAATACAAGAGAGTTTCAGCCCCGTGTGTCGGCTACAAGGCAACGTTGGATCGTACACCACAGCCGCCACCATCACATCAACGCAATGCGCATGTCAGGAAGTGCTTCTATTATCGCCCTGAAGTATGAGAACTCAGATGTAAATTATTGCAAGGAAGATAGAACCTTGTAAAAACAACTACATTTGTAACTCGACAAAGATGTATTGCGATACGGCTCCCAATGACAAACAGACTGCATTATGTATGTGAGAGTTTATTAGTTCAGAAACAACGGTAAATGTGATGCTTAAGGTCACGACTGACATATTAGCAGTCCAATGACGGAGTCAAGATACCTAAAGAAACCAACTTGGCAGAGGAATAAAGTAGCGTTGTAGGTGTAGACGGAATGAAGTAGTCTGTTATAAAGTACTTCACACCCTGGATGCTGAAAACTAATTAACACGCCAGGAAGAAGCCTTTCGCACACTCTCGGAATATCATCTGACACAGATACGGCTCTTCAATATCAGCCAATAAATGTATATCTGTTATCGAGGCAATACATACCGTCCTGCTAACCCAGGTTTAAATGGCTCCAATGACTATATCATACCTGTCGCAGGAGGGATAAATCGGATACCTAATTCTGATGTAAATCTTGGTGGTTCCACACAACATTTGATTTTGCCTCGTGCCACATGATTTAAGCATATTAATTCATAACACGGAACCCGTGAAGAACGGGTTAGAATTGGTTTTCAGTAACCCATGCTTGTCGTAAGAGGCAACTAACGGGATTGGGTGGTCAGACTCGCTGACTTGGTTGACATATGTCATCGTATCCCAATTGCGCAGATCGATGCTCATGCTGTTGATCACTGGATTGTCAGGTCCAGCCTCGATTATTTACAGACCGCCGCCATATAGCTGGAATATTGTTGGGTGCGGCGTTAAGCAACAAACCAAATCATAACACGGATATGCTGTTCTATAACTGAACTGGTTGCAAGTCTACCCTATGTTGGTCGTGGGGTATGACTGAGCAGGATAAGGTGGCAAGGTTTGATCTGTCGATGTTCTCCTATCGTCAAACTTTTCAAGACGGCTGTAATGTACTTGCTCTTAAAGTCGATTACCGGTTAGTCTGACCCTCACTCGATTACAAGTCGCCGTTACATGTACAGGTGGGGCATTGCAGGCTGTGAAGCAAAAATGCAGACAAACGAACCTAGGCTATGACCAGTGACTTGAAGTATAACAATACACTTTGGGTTTTATATGACAAATGTATGTTTGAAGAAATAGTTAAGTGTTTGAGAGTTACAAAATGTATGTGTAGAGAAACATTCTAAGTGGAGTTACGAAATGCATTGAGAAACGCTTTAGGTGTAGAGTGTGACAATATGCACTGACAGTTTACAAGGACAGTTTAAAAGACAAGATTGGGTGGCTGTAGTGTAAGTACGGGCGACAATGTGTGTATATCAACAGGTGAACAATAGTTTGCTATGTCCGTAATAACTGAACAGTTGTATTTTCTGATTCCTGAACAGAACAATATAAATCTAACTGTGTGAGTATTTAAAATCGTTGAACTCTCTCCAGACCATCGTACCCTTACAATCACCGACAGTCCATAGAGGCCAACGAGTGATACTGCCAAGAGAAGCACGTGTTGTAACATATGGATGTTAATTGTTACAAATATTTAGTTTTTAAAATCACGACTATATCATATTCACGATTCAATCAGGACGTATTAGCTGCCAAAAAGCGATCGACCGAAAACAAAACGTGTCGAAAATGGGTTGATATTCCCCAAACAAATACCTCACATCTGAGGGTTCTATAGATGGCGGTGCGACTGGTTCGTCCCTGTGATGGTGCTGCGTGCTACTTTGTCATATTCCACATATTTGTCGGAAGTGTTTGGCAACGGCTGGGTGAATAGCGCCGAGGAGAGGTGTAAATCTCTCACGTGCTGATGTACAAGGGGCAGGGGGCCAGGTACGGGGGCATTCAGGTGAGGGAACTCGGTCAGACACAGGGGCAATAACACTAATCAGCTGACTGTCAGGTGCGTGTGTGCCGGGGAGACAAACACCGACAGAGATATTAGTTTGAACAAAGTTGTCTGATTTTGCGACACGACGTTTTCTTGTAATTTAGGAACATATTGCAATCTAGCTGGATACTCGGTTACAACACCCATTCAGTCAGCAATATTGAGCGCCTGGGTTTCTGATTGCAAAAATCTTTGCTTCATATATCTGCGGGAGACTATGAGCCGTGATAAGCCAGCTAAATAAAAATGACACGACTGTACAAAGGGACATATCCTTGCCTCCAAACAATCTCTGTTTCTGTTCGTCATAAGGGGGAGTAATGATGGCGCTGTATCATGTTATGGGGAGACAAACAAGGTTCTATCGCAGATTAACGGTCACTGCTTGGCCAGCGCTGAAATGACCGAGGGTAAATCTGCTTCTCGGAAAATAAACATTGTAATCAATTACACAAACAAGCCTGTGATGACGCTTCATTACTGAGTGTGTAGGTAAACACACGCGCTCAGTACTGTGTTATTCCAAGCATGTCCCTCGTCTCCGTCAATCATCGCAGGGCACTGACCGGGGTAGGGAGGAGAGCGGAGGGGTGATACGTAGAACGTCCAGTAATGAATTTAAGAAATCTTCTGTTTCTATAGCGGCCATGTTTAATCAGTAATGAATTGCTAAAAGATACAGGCATTAGTTATATGATGAAATATTGGAATGTGGCGTTAAACCTCAAACACGACAGAATAATCCTTGAGGTTTACCATTATCCTGAAAGTATTTCCTTTCAGATATACCATTACCAGTAATTACCCCGTGGAGATTTAATGTCATTCTAAATTACTACTGCCGAGGAAAACCAGTATATCTCAGTTTTTATCTTGGAAGTAAATCATTCTCCATTATTACCGCTGAGAAACATAGATGACCAAACGTGCCCCGTTTGATTCTAATTGCAACGAGTGTACTTCAAAACATACCTATCGGGCGAAAGCGTGGTTATAATAACAGTATGTAATGGTGTTAACGGTATAAATGCATGTATTTGTCACATAACTTGAGAAAAGTCATTGTGGCACATTAAAGTGTGCAGCTTTTCCCGAGAGCGAGTGTAAGAAACGTGAAGATACCAAATCTGAAACCTGTTCAAGTGTAGCGTTCAAGAAAGGACTACCGAGAGTTGTACCGTTATGAACTGGCCGTTGGGAGCGGTAGTTCGGTGGATGGTGGAAACCAACAAGGCTCTAACCACAAACAAGCACATGCATGTCAAACAACCCGGAAGTACCATTTGCACCTGAAATCCTCCGTACATAGAAAACGAAGGTTAGCGGTCACTCTCTGAAAAAAATATAGCTCTGAAAGAAGGAAACTGGACATGCAATTTGCATTGAAAGGAGCCCCGGTGAGCTGGAGAACTAGACTTGCTTCATTGTAGGATTTGGCCATACAGATAGGACTGGGGAAATGAGAAATGTTCAAAGTTCGCTACCATATACTTAGACTTGCACAAGTCTTTAAAGTAATAATTAATAAAATGCAAATAAATATAACACACTGGCCCCCTAACAGACTGGCGTCCCTGTACTGTCCCCTTATCTAGACTTGCCTCTTTATAGCGTAGAATTACTATACATTCATGCGCTTAGCATTCAGTACAGCCTTGGAGCAAGGCTACCATATACTATCTAGTGATGAAGCTATACATAGCATTCGTATACTATCTAGTAATAATATTAGTTAAACATGACATTGATAGACCATCTGGTGTTGATAATAATGTATACGGGGCTATGGGGTAGCCTAGTGGTTAAAGCGTTCGCTCGTCACGGTGAAGACCCGGGTTCGATTCCCCACATGGGTAAAATGTGTGAAGCCCACATCTGGTGTTCCCCGCCGTGATATTGCTGGAATATTGCTAAAAGCGGCGTAAAACTAAACTCACTCATACTCACTGTCCATCACAACCGTACACTTGCGTCTTGTGCTGAAATAAGTTATATATCACAACTAGATACCGACCTGGTGCTGAAGGGGTCGTTGTCGGCACAGGTACTACAGATATGTACCCTAAACAAAGACAAACTACCCTAAACAAAGACAAACTACAGAAACGTACCCGGTACCCTAAACGACGGACGAGTCCATATTCCGCAACCCAAAACCGAAACCCTATGTAGTTGTTCCCGTTCAGCTGATTGCGAGTGATGTACGTTGTGCACCGTGACATGTTCGTTACTGTGTATACTGTTATATAACGATATCAAATGCATCTAATACAACAGTATGACCGTTCCGATGAAGAAAACTCCACAATGCAGAATGGAATCGTCCAAGGGTACGTTTCTGTATTCTGATTTTGGCTAGGGTACATTTCTGTGTACAGAAACGTACCTGGGGTACACATCTGTAGTACCCGTGCCGACAACGACCCCTTCCGCCGAACTGGTAGGGATATGTTTTTTCGTCACGACCACATTCCGATTTGACCTTATAATGAACGCATTTTTCACTGTTTCCCATCGAGATATACACCATCAGATGTTTCTCCCAAGCATAAATACAAGCAGGGACATTATAATATTATATCTATTATATGGTCTCTGATACAAGACAATTGCTTTCAGAGTCTGTAAGATATAATATTTTTGCTCCCCCCCACGACTTGAAGGGGGAGGTACAGAAACTATTTGTAGGTTGTAATGTGGTCCGAGTCGCCATTAAACTACACCACCACCACAACCAATGTGTTATTATTATTTCAGATGTGACCATCAAGGCCTGGTTGTGTCCACTGCCGGGCAGGAGTCACTGTCCGAGATGCTATTGTCCGACGTTCAGCTGGACACAAGACGGACGTGACTTGACGGTAAACTAGGTGGCAGCCCACTTCACGCCCCCTCCAATACCTCATTATCGGCCGAATATTGCTACTTTCCCCTCAAAGGCACAGTCTCACGCACAATAACAGAACATGAGGCCACTTCAGATTTCATTTGGAAACAAACGGCCATCAGGACCTTCTCAAATTTCATCGTGAAATTATATTCAGCTCTATACAGAGTGTTAATCGTAACAGGAACAGCTGATTGGACGCCCTATAACGTGACCTCCGGTTGACCCCGGAAACAGTATCATCTTCTAGTGTCACGTGATCTGCACCCATCTCCACATATACCGAAATTTAATCATAATTCCTGTCATTTTGATCACATTTCAGAAGATATTTCGATTAACAGCACGAGAGTTGAGATCGGTTGATTAAACGAGTTTGGGGATTTGTCCTTTTCTTACTCCAGATCGAATGAACGAATCATTAATTGGCAAGGGATGAAATCCCACCACGGTGAACGTACATATACTGCAGGAGAGAAGGATCAATCGACAAATGTTCTTTTAAATGTGAATTATTTGAAATTCAGTTAAATGAAGTCAGGGCATTAATTTAAAGGACATCTATAGTCTGTTTGCGGTGAAAACGTACCGATGAATTTCACTTTAAACCAAAAAGTAAATCAAATAAAGTGAAATTAAGATTGCGAATCCTCATAATTTTACCTTGCCATTTAACAATTTAAATCTCAGAATTTTATTCAGCTTGGGATGAAAGTTGTTTAACAAACGATCATAGTTTCAAATCGGTATTATTGGTTTGTATTACAAGGGGGTATGCACATAAAATGAAACACCGAGATCAAGTAGGGTTGGTCTAAGTTAACGCTCATCACGTACCGCACGTGCATTTGTTTCACTGTTCCAACTACTGCGCTTACCCCCTTGTAATACAAACCAATATGAGCGATTTGAAACTATGATCGTTTGTTAAATAACTTTTTTCATAAGTTGAATAAAAATCTAAGATTTAAATGTTCAATTGGCAAGGTAGAATTATGAGGATTCGCAATCTAAATTTCAATTTAATTTTTTGTCTAAAGTGCAATTCACCGGTACGTTTTCACTGTAAACTGACTATAGGTTGGTTATTACACTATAAAAGCGAACGCTTGACAAATTTGACATTTCGCTTTTTCGATTAAAATAACTTTGGTCCTTCTGTTGGCCTTTGTTAATAGAGAGGCTTTTACAAACGATGTCAAAGTTTCAGAGTGTCCTGATGACTGTATATTAGGTATATTAAGGAGTAGAACGTGCGCCGCACGTTATTGTATTATATGCGTCAGATGTGTTTACAGGAGCCATCAGATGTATACAGGGGCCATCAGACGTATGTATACAGGGGCCGTCACAGGTACACAGAGGTCGTCACACGTGTTTACAGGGGCCGTCACACGTTTACAGAGGTCGTCACACGTGATTACAGGGGCCGTCACACGTATACAGAGGTCGTCACACGTGTTTACAGGAGCCGTCACAAGTGTTTACAGGGGCCGTCACACGTATACAGAGGTCGTCACACGTGTTTACAGGAGCCGTCACAAGTGTTTACAGGGGCCGTCACACGTGTATACAGGGGCCGTCACACTTATACAGGAGCCGTCAAACGTGTTTACAGGGGCCGTCACACGTATACAGAGGCGGTCGCACGTGTTTACAGGGGCCGTCACACGTATACAGGAGCCGTCACACGTGTTTACAGAGGCCGTCACACTTATACAGAGGCGGTCGCACGTGTATACAGAGGCCGTCACACGTATACAGAAATTTAGTCCTAGATCAGATGTTACATACCTTCAAGCCTACCAAAGATAACCAACTTACAGCAATACAAGTACGTACACACCCTAATAAGAAGCTGCCACACATGGTAAACACAAACATGCACACAATCCAGATAACATCTTACTACGGTAACCCGCTCCACTTGGTCGCAACAAACCGAGTTCGCACGAATACAGCTAGTTACGGCGTGTGACAGGTGCCGAGTTAGGTATCTTTGGAAATATGGCAGGGTTTTTGTTTTGGGTTTTTTGGAATTTTTGCTGCCTAACTAGTCATATATTCCATAGGTTGGTTGTACTCGGCTACCAGATTTTGTTTGCCGTGCACTAAAGCAATCAGTCAACGGATATTTTTTTCAGTCTTTGACAAAATTCCATGTAAATGGAACAAGGGAAAGAGCCTTCCTTATCTATGTTAACCTTGTATATCTATGAAAAAATAACGGCAATGGCAGTGCTCATGAGGGCGATATGTTGTCTCCATGCTTCATCCGGTGGATCTAACAACAAACACATCTTCGTCTTGCTGAATCCTGACTGTGCGTGTCCGTGAAGAGAGAGGCACATTCGTTCTGAACCGCGGAGTAAGGGAAGTAACTCTTGTTAACCTAGCCACGCAGTGGCAGTTTGTGCGGGAAGGACGAGTCAACGGAGTACATTCCGAGTTCGTGTCACAGAAAGGATGGTTGATTCTCATATTTACGTATATTTTCATTCACGATGGTGACATGTCTGTTTTTTCACATGAGTGAGTTAAGTGAGTTAATATTTAACGTCACATCGGCAATATTGCAGCCATATCGTGAATTTTTTTACACATTAAGTATACTTCACTGACCATGATGCTGATTGGTAAGAAAACAATATCTTTGCAAGGGCAGAATTCACCTGGCGAATGGATACCGCCTGGCTGTGTGGCATCTCATTACATCTAGTAAAACCTTGACACTCTGTCGACCCTCCATGTCCCATCACAACTCTAACATCCAAGTCCTTGTCGCACTACGTGTTCACTTACATGGAGTGTGTACTTCGGGTTTTATCAAAGGAGTGCTGCAGTTAGATTTCGTAGACAGATAAGGTCAATACGAGGTAAAATATTACAATTGGTCCGGACTAACTAATATTTATAATCTAATATAGTTTAAAAATGTATGTTGTAAACGTAAGATATCGTATTTTATCACATAATGGGCAGGCGTCTTGGCAGGATAAAGCCAGTGGTGAACCAGAGATATCCGTTGGTATCATGTGCACAGAGATGCAAAGGCCAAGTAGGTATTACTCTCAGTGTTGGAGAGGTGGGGTAGCCTAGTGGTTAAAGCGTCCGCTCGTCACGCTGAAGACCCCGGTTCGATTCCCCACATGGGTAAAATGTGTGAAGCCCATGTCTGGTGTCCCCCGCCGTGATATTGCTGGAATATTGCTAAAAAGCGGCGTAAAGACATATTCACTCACTCACTTTCAGTGTTCACAAACAAACATGGCGTCGCTCTAAGCGCTCCAGTCAGAATTCATCTTCGGGAATATAGAGAACAATTGCGGTAATTACCACCACCATACAAACAATAGGTTAAGATACGGAAAATCATTTCAAACATAGTTGAGGCATTAAAAAAACGTACTAGTTTATACAGGCAATAGGAATGACACGTCTTTATGGATGATCAACTTGTTTATTGTACAATACAATACACTGTATATCTATACCGACACGTCGCTATTGTAGAATAAAGAAGTTGATCATCTATAAAGACTTGTCATTCCTATTACTTACAACTTCTAGAATGCCTCTCAAACAGTTCATACCGGCACGTTTGGAAACAAAATGCGAAACAATGTGCCCTAGGAATGGCCTCGTCCTAGGAATGGTAAGGTTCTGCATTTGGAGTTGGTACAGTTAAATATATTGGGTTTCCCTAAAGAACCCGATAAACGAAGTGAAATGTGTTGTATGTCAACATGACTTGTTTCTGGATGTTGTAGCCGTTCGCATTCAGCTGTAAGGCTAGCAGCGAGACAGGTGCCCAGTCCTCGGCTACTTTTACTTGTTTCTGGATATTGTAGCCATTAGCATTCAGCTGTAAGGCTATAGCAGCGAGACGGGTGCCAAGTCCTCGGCTACTTTTTGACTTATTTCTGGATATTGTAGCCGTTCGCATTCAGCTGTAAGGCTAGCAGCGAGACGGGTGCCCAGTCCTCGACTACTCTTTCTCTGACGCTCAGTTTTCAATAAATCAAAGTGTGATTTCCTTGAACTAATGAAGTCGTCTCAGCTGGACAAACAACACTGTTCTCAAGTTAAATAGTATTCAAATACGTTTGGACGGCAAATCCCGACACAACAGTTGCAAAGCTGCAACAGATGTGAACAATGGAGTATCAGTGTACTTCTTTAAAGTTGTTGTGCGTTCATTAGCAAATAAACGTACTGCAGAAAAACGACATTGTGTGACAGGCCTAATGATATTTATTGTATTTGTATTTGAGGTATGCATTCAGACCGAGGAGTAACTTAAAATTTTCTGACTTCAGAGTAGACTAACATCTAGTCTCTGAAATGAACATATTTTACAGAAAAAATATAATAATAAAATATAATGCAAAGGAGCCCAGAGATTTTCTCCATTTCTTGTAACTGTGGAAATCTAGACTCGCCACATATTCCACACTTGTATGGGCTTTCTTTGATGTATTTGTTTCATAGTCTGTATGACAGTTTGTTTCATAGTCTGTATGACAGATTGTTTCATAGTCAGTATGACAGTTTGTTTCATAGTCTGTATGACCGTTTGTTTCATAGTCTGTATGGCAGATTGTTTCATAGTCTCTATGACAGTGTAACTGCAGGGCTGAAGCCCGGGTTCGTTCCCACATAGGTGCAGTGTGTGAAGCCTATTTGTGTCCCGCCCCGCCATATTCCTAGAATATTGTTACAACGGCTCTCACACATAAGTACACCAACGTGATTTCTAACAAATATACACTTCAACGTAGTTTCATCAACATGTTTTTGTTTATATCTGATGTGTGTTGATATCATTCACCTCAAGTTAATTATTCTGATATCACCGTTTTCCATTGTGACATACATGCGTCCAGCGTCCGTGACAGTAATACACCGAGGTCGTTCGACTCCGTCGGCGCTTGAAGCCGCCTCCCGCAGAAACCGTCCATGTTCGTCAAGCGTTATGACGCAATGTCGGTCGGTATCAGCCAGGTAAATGTTTCCTTCGTTATCACAAGCCACACCTGCCGGAATTTTCAACATTATGTTCCCACGAGGCTTGTAGCGCCATCTGGTGTGGCCGCTCTGATCTAAACACAAGAGTGACTGTTCTTGACAGTCCGAAACCAGAATGTCACCAGAGGGCGTGACAGCCATGTACCACGGATCGGAGAACAAACTGTCACCGTAGTCGGTTGTGTCGATAGTTTTGATGACTCTTCCGCTGTGATCTATAATATCCACGGAACATGGAGTCTGCCAAGTCGTGCTCACTGCAAGACAATCCTCATCAATCCCTGCAATGGCATAATAAGCTTTGTCAGTTTCAATGCTTTTGTTTACGCAAAGGCCAGGGGTCACTTTCGTTATACATATTTTGTCTGACCAGGGCAAGGTCAAGGCTACCGTGCTGTCAGATATCAAGGCCAAACAAAACGGATTGGACTCCAGTGAAAGAGACGAGAACTCATCCCTTCCTCGTTGTCTGTACAGGGACTTCAGCGACTTGTTGTTGAAGTCGGCCACCACGACAACAGCTACATCATCTACATCAACAACAACGATGTCAACAATCAGGGGCTCAAAGGACTCGCCTCTCACGTTGGACTTAATGACGTCGTTGTCACGTGCACGTGCTGGGTGTTTGGTAGTTCCCGTATCGGTTAGGCGGGAATTTCTGTTCGGTACTGGCGTTGGTTCTGACAGGGATAAAATGCATACGCTAAGTATCAACTTCCATTTGCTTTTGGGATGGTTTTCGTCCCTTTTTTAAACAAAACAACAACATTTTAGAAACGTTTACAACTGACATCTGATTGATATCTTTACATTTGAAATAAAGTTAAGGTAACATCAACAGAACACCAGAAAGGTACGCACCTACTTGTTCAGACTCTTGAAGCTGCGAAACCCATGTCTGACGTGGCGTGTCAGGATTGGCTATGATGGTCAACTTCCGGCATATGGGGCAATGGAATCCCCTAAGTTTGTCTGTGTTATCGAGGCTGTTGATATATCGTTGAAGACACCGTGAACAGAGGGAATGCTGGCATTGAAGTGTCTTTGGCTGTTTAATCGAGCCTAAACATATCGGGCAGTTGGTACCTTCGTCTCGTATATACGATTGGTCCTCAGCTGAAGCAATCCTAAAACAAGAAATAGCTTTAAAATTGTGATAAATCTTAAACTGAAAAAAAATACATTTGGATGTAACGAATGAGTGAGTGGTTTTACGCCTTTTTTTGTGTGACAATATTCCAGCAATGTCACAGCGAAGGACGCCAGAACTGGGTTTAACACTTTGTACCGATGTGGGGAATCGAACCAGAGTCTTCGGCGTGGCGAGCGAACACTTCAACCACTAGGCTACCTTTGTGATATAACGACAGGTGGGGCAGCAATGTTCTGACTTATTAATTAGGTGTGATAGAAATCTCCTGCGTCACGAAACTGTGAAATATAAAGTTCAGCCTTGAAACAGATGTGCTAGCTATGGTCTGCTTCATTACTATGAAATGACAACAGTGATGTCAGCGGTTCGATGGAGCAAACTCACTAAATGTCCATAAGCCACAAAACAACTACTAGAATATATATACTACTCAAAACAAATTAAGGAACACCCTCAATTGGATGGGTGTAAGTTGCAGTACTCTCAAGCCATGACAGATTACAAATAGTCATATACTCATGCCAATAATGGCTGTCACTCCCCTCCCCACCCCAACCCCACACACACCTCACACACCCACCCCCTCTCCAATTAAAAAAATTGAGGGGGGTGACAACCATTATTGGCATGAGTATATGAAGGAAACGGGGGGTTTTCTCTAACTTCTTCTGAGTAGTATGTGTGCATGTACTTAACCAATACCAGTCAATTTATGTACATGTTAAGTCAGCCGGTCCTGGCAAACTATTGACATGGGAACAAAGGTGCTGGGTTTTGAATACCTCAATAGTGAGGTGTTGTAACCTGCTGACCCTCGCCTTGTAGATATCTGGCATTCGATAAGTCGACAGTTTATCAGATATATTGATTTAGAGTTTCCGTGAAACATGGCATAAGTCTTGTTATCTTTACAACATGAATGGTTAGGCATGGAGTATATCCTGACCATAATCTCCACATTTCTGGCCAATGCCTCAAACGAGACGTGTATGAAATGCGTATTTATCGAATGATCTCAAACATCAAAGTAACGCGACCAGGTCGTTGTTGTAACAACGTGTCGACATGGCGTCACTGTAAGTATACTGTTTCTTTTCGGCGTTGTTCCAGTCTCGAGTCCATTAACTACAGTTGACAAGGTCACAGTAAGACACACACGTAGCTCATACCCAGTGTACGCCAGAACTCCGGGCCATGTCTTTTCCACTATACGATACACTATATTGGCTGACTGATCTTATGAGGTCATTGACTCAATGGGGATTAACCTGTATCTTCATAACTCATAGGATGTTTTCAACGGTAAATAAACCCATACAAATGAGATGTTAAATATACAGTACTCAACTCCCTTCCACTTTGGTACTTATGGGGGCTTGAGGTATATCAAAGATATATCAATGTCTGACAAAAGAAACTATGTACCAATGTTTGGGTGAATTCAGGTTCAAGTGTATGAGGGCACACGTGATGACAGTCAAACAGTTTTGACGGTTATAGACATTTAAGTGAGGGACTCCACTACAAGTAGGTCATTCATTTGTGTTGTCCGTCGAGAGTTGAGGGGATACACTGTGGTACCTGGCTAGCTATTCTAGAAACGTTCGTAGCCTTACGAACTTCTTAAGCCTATTCTTAACACATTGGCTTCGATCAAAGTTAAGAATTCTTAAGGCTACGAACGTTTCGAGAATAAGGGCCCTGGTGATTATGTTTCATTTTGTCCCGACAGGGCGGGGAAACTATTCATTTATATATTGTAATAACTTTTTACACGCCGTAGATTGAATTCTGATGACAGCGGACGCGTTCACTCAATCACTCACGCTCACTCGCTCACTCACTCACTCACTCATTTCCTCGCCATACAAAATAGTGTACCCTGACACAGTCGGCAACTGATAAGACTATTAACGTCCTTTCCCTGGTGGTTGTGCTAAATTTTATTATTGGTTTTTATTTTAGGATAAATTTCCTATCAGTGGAAGAATTATATTATGAGTCTTGCGCGCTCATATAAACTATTTGTATACCTGTCATATCATCACACTTGTCGCCCAGGGAAGCCTTACCTTGACGATGTGCATCCCATTGTCACTCTTGTCAGTCATTGTTGCTAGGTTACACTGCTAAGTTCATCACGTCACAGGATCCAGCCGGTGACAGTCCACTCACAACAGTGGTGTGGCTCTGCTACTGGAGAAGGGACACCACTGCTACAACGTCGGGGGATTCAAACGTCTCCAGATCAATGGAACCGCTCACATGCAAGTTGACAAGATATCAATCCCATATTCTACAGACGTGGAGTCAACAGACGGTTTGGTCAACAGAGCTGACACCCAGACAAGTCTAGCGACTCTCTGCAGGGTAACACAACTCGGACAGCTCTCCTCCAAACATAACATGTAACCCAGCAATAAATCCACCGGGGGTCCTCACTAAATACAGCAGAACTGTTGCGTGCCATGCCCGGACTCCCGTCCAGAACTCCTATCTCGGTATCAGGCACCCGTATAGTGGTTAGTCGGGTAGGTTACCCTCCCTATATACCCGGATAACGCTACAGGTGCTTGTAATTGGTTTCAACTCAAGCGTCGGGTTGAGCAGATAGTGTAACCAGGGCGCCAGGGAAGACTCACGGCATGGGGATATCGAACGCAGACAGAATGGACATTCGAGAGGACTATTTAAGCTTCCATTGCATTAGAGGAATTATTGTATGTGGACTGAGAGACTCGGATTGTTCATTGATGTAATTATGCGTCCATATCGGGAACCGCTTTCAATGGCTTCGAATATGAAATTTGACCCGTGGTTTGAGGGTACCACAACGGGGTTCTTCAACCTAGCTGCGTCACTTGAGTTCCCTCCTATAAAAATCAAACACTTTGATAAAATTAAGCTGAAATGCAAGATAGTGCTTAAAGCGGCGTAAAATCTGACTCACTCACTTGAAGTTATCGCCTCTGGTATTTGGGTAGAAACTTGTTCCTCACGACTAGATTCGACATGATAGGTAAAATGTCCTATAACATTTCTCTATTTTTATAATGACCTATGTTACTGTATTTGCTTGAAAATGCAAGTGCAGCTAGAAAAAAACTTAACTGGGCTATGTTGATTAAAAATACATTGTTCCAACTTGGCCTTGGATATGCATGGGTAGGACAGGGAGTTGGGGATGCTACAGCTTTTTTGTCCGTTGTCCAACAACGATGTAAGGATTGCTTCCAGCAAGAGTGGACCAGAAATATCCCAACTGGAAAATGTTCATATTCGTTTTCATTGTTTAAACAACATTTTATGTGTGAAAAGTATTTAGCAGCTGTAAATATAAGGAAATTAAGAGTGCCGTCATCGCAGTTTCGATGTGGTTATTATGATTTTATGTATTTTAAAAGAATATGTCATGCTCCTGAGAACCAATCCTGCAAAATGTGTGACAGGGATATTACTGAAGATGAATACCATGTCCTTCTAATTTGTTCTCAGTATGAAGATCTAAGGATCTATTATACACCATCGAAGTATACGTCCTGTCCCACATTTTACAAATTCTGCATACTAATGTAAACCAATGTACAGCTACGTCAGAATATCGCCATGTTTATACACCATGCACTGTTAAACGCAAACACGCTTGTACCACTCACCCATTATAACTGTCTTTACGTGTACTACGGGCATAAGGCCTACAGTTCAGAAATAAAGAAGATAATGACCTATTGTTGCAGGGTCATCATATACGTTCAGAATATTCGCTGAGCTTCTGACTCAGATTCGACTGCAATAGACAGCGTACCCATCATAGTGGTTTAACATACAAGTATCACATCATGTTGATATCGAAACCCCACTTGGAGACCTATTCCACATTGTGTCGTATCACAAATTGTGAACACACTCATTAGTCATTAAGTTTATTGAATCACCATTTTCACATTCTGACTGTCCTCAAGTTCGTGATTTTAAAAAAAGACCATAATTACGACAATTCCCCAGAAAGCCACACGTTAGGTTCACTGTACAGCGATCCTTTCAAGGGAGGCTACTCTAGCGACCTTACCCTGTCTTGCGTCTGTGCATAGTTTTTAAATCGTTTTAGCACCCTGCTTTCGTATTATTAAGAGCATGATGTCTTTACTGAAAGGAATTCTGTTTCCTTGAGGTCTTACTCCACGTCAGTAAGCAAAGGACTCTGTCATTTCCCGTAATGTAAACGCACGGATTTGGTAAATTCCTCTAGCACAGTAAATATGCTTGTATGGGAGAGTGAGTGTGTGAGTTTAGTTTTACGCCACTTTTAGCAATATTCCATCAATATCACAACGGGGAACACCAGAAATGAGCTTCACACATTGTACCTTTGCGGGGAAGCGAACCCGGGTCTTCTGCGTGGCGAGCGAACGCTTCAACCACTAGGCTACCCCACTGCACGTTGTATGGAAGAAGAAGGAGAATAAAAAATCCCATCTGTACATGTCAACACCCGTACACCCATGTCAACACCCGTACACCCATGTCAACACCCCTACACCGATGTCAACACCCCTACACCGATGTCAACACCCGTACACCCATGTCAACACCCATACACCCATGTCAACACCCATACACCCATGTCAACACCCATACACCCATGTCAACACCTATACACCCATGTCAACACCTATACACCCATGTCAACACCCGTACACCCATGTCAACAACATACCCTATACACCCATGTCAACACCCATACACCCATGTCAACACCTATACACCCATGTCAACACCCATACACCCATAATGTCACACATGTCAACACCCATACACCCATGTCAACACCCATACACCCATGTCAACACCCATACACCCATGTCAACACCAATACACCCATGTCAACACCCATACACCTATGTCAACACCCGTACACCCATGTCAACACCTATACACCCATGTCAACACCCTATACACCCATGTCAACACCTATACACCCATGTCAACACCTATACACCCATGTCAACACCCATACACCCATGTCAACACCTATACACCCATGTCAACACCTATACACCCATGTCAACACCCATACAATCATGTCAACACCCATGTCAACACCTATACACCCATGTCAACACCTATACACCCATGTCAACACCTATACACCCATGTCAACACCCCATGTCAACACCCATACATCCATGTCACACCCATACACCCATGTCAACACCTATACACCCATGTCAACACCCATACACCCATGTCAACAACCATGCCCCCATACACCACCCATACACCCATGTCAACACCCGCACACCACCCATACACCCATGTCAACACCCGTACACCACTCATACACCCATGTCAACACCCGTACACCACCCATACACCCATGAGAACACCCATACACCCTTATCAACACCCATACAAACCATGTCAACACCCGTACACCACCCATACACTCATGTCAACACCCATACACCCATGAGGACACCCATACACCCTTATCAACACCCATACATCCATGTCAGCACCCGTACACAACCCATAAACCCATGTCAACACCCCTACACCCATGAGGACACCCATACACCCTTATCAACACCCATACATCCATGTCAGCACCCGTACACAACCCATACACCCATGTCAACACCCGTACACCAATGTCAACACACATACACCCTTATCAACACCCATACACCCATGTCAACACCCGTACACCCATGTCAACACCCGTACACCCATGTCAACACCCATACACCCATGTCAACACCCATAAACCCATGTCAACACCCGTACGTGTACCATGTCAACACCCATACACCCATGTCAACAACCATACACCCATGTCAACACCCGTACATGTACCATGTCAGCACCAATACACCCATGTCAACACCTATACACCCATGTCAACACCCATACACCCATGTCAACACCCGTACACCCATGTCAACACCAATACACCCATGTCAACACCCATACACCCATGTCAACACCCATAAACCCATGTCAACACCCGTACGTGTACCATGTCAACATCCATACACCCATGTCAACAACCATACACCCATGTCAGCACCAATACACCCATGTCAACACCCATACACCCATGTCAACACCCGTACACCCATGTCAACACCAATACACCCATGTCAACACCCGTACACCCATGTCAACACCCATACACCCATGTCAACAACCATACACCCATGTCAACACCCGTACATGTACCATGTCAGCACCAATACACCCATGTCAACACCCATACACCCATGTTAACACCCATACACCCATGTCAACACCCATACACCCATGTCAACACCAATACACCCATGTCAACACCCATACACTCATGTCAACACCCATACATCCATGTCAACACCCGTACGTGTACCATATCAACACCCATACATCCATGTCAACAACCATACACCCATGTCAACACCCATAAACCCATGTCAACACCCGTACGTGTACCATGTCAACACCCATACACCCATGTCAACTCCAATACACCCATGTCAACAACCATACACCCATGTCAACACCCGTACGTGTACCATGTCAACACCCATACATCCATGTCAACAACCATACACCGATGTCAACACCCATAAACCCATGTCAACACCCGTACGTGTACCATGTCAACACCCATACACCCATGTCAACACCCATGCACCCATGTCAACACCCGTACATGTACCATGTCAGCACCAATACACCCATGTCAACACCCATACACCCATGTCAACAACCATACACCCATGTCAACACCCGTACATGTACCATGTCAGCACCAATACACCCATGTCAACACCCATACACCCATGTCAACACCCATACACCCATGTCAACACCTATACACCCATGTCAACACCCATACACCCATGTCAACACCCATATATCCATGTCAACACCCGTACACCCATGTCAACACCCATACACCCATGTCAACACACGTACACCCATGTCAACACCCATATATCCATGTCAACACCCGTACACCCATGTCAACACCCGTACACTCATGTCAACACACGTACACCCATGTCAACACCTATACACCCATGTAAGCACCTGTACGTGTACCTATGTCAACACACTCAATACACCTATGTCAACACCTGTACACCCATGTCAACACCTTATAAACCCATGTCAACACTCTATACACCCCATGTCAGCACCCATACACCCATGTCATACACCCATACACCCATGTCAACACCCATACACCCATGTCAGTAGGTGTACTTGTGTCAACACTATACCCATACACCCATGTCAACAACCATACACCCATGTCAACACTACACCGTAGGTGTACCATGTCAACACCAATACACCCATGTCAACACCTGTAATGTGTACCATGTCAACACCTATACACCCATGTCAGCACCCATACACCCATGTCAACACCCATACACCCATGTCAACACTATGTTAGCACCATACACCCATGTCAGCACCCATACACCCCATGTCAACAACCATACACCCATGTCAACACCACGTACATATACCATGTCAGCACCAATACACCCATGTCAACACCCATAAACCCATGTCAACACCCATACACCCATGTCAACACCCATACACCCATGTCAACACCCATACACCCATGTCAGCACCCATACACCCATGTCAGCACCCATACACCCATATCAACAACCATACACCCATGTCAACACCCGTACATGTACCATGTCAACACCTATACACCCATGTCAACACCCATACACCCATGTCAACCCCCGTACATGTACCATGTCAACACCTAATACACCCATGTCAACACCCATACACCCATGTCAAGCGCCTATACACCCATGTCAACACCTATACACTATGTCAACACCTATACACTTCATGTCAACACCCATACACTATGTCAACACCTTATACACCCAGGTCAACACCTGTACATATGGCAACACCTATACACTCCATGTCAACACCCATACACCATATGTCAACACCTATACACCCATATGTCAATACCTATACACACAACACACGTACACCCTTATGTCAACACCTGTACACCCATGTTAACACCTGTACTCCATGTCAACAACTATATACCCATGTCAACACCTATACACCTATGTCAACACCTGTACACCCACCTATGTCAATACCTCTATATGTACCTATAAGTCAACACCATACACCCATGTCAACACCCATACACCCATGTCAACACCTATACACCCATGTCAACACCCATACACCTATGTCAACACTACACCTATGTCAACACCTTCATATACCCATGTCACACACCTATACACTCCATGTCAACACCTATACACCCATGTCAACACCTAACACCATGTCAATACACCTATGTACACCATGTTACTCCATACCTATACACCCATGTCAACACCTATACACCTATGTCACCTATACACCCATGTCAACACCCATACACACCATGTCAACACCTATACACCTATGTCAACACCTATACACCCATGTCAACACCTATACACCCATGTCAACACCTTATACACCCATGTATGTCAACACCCATACACTCATGTCAACACCTATACACCCATGTCAACACCTATACACCCATGTCAACACCCATACACCCATGTCAACACCTATACACCCATGTCAACACCTATACACCCATGTCAACACCCATACACCCATGTCAACACCTATACACCCATGTCAACACCTATACACCCATGTCAACACCCATACACCCATGTCAACACCCATACACTCCATGTCACAATACTCATACACCCTGTCAGCACCAACACCCATGTCAACACCATACACCCATGTCAACACCCATACACCCATGTCAACACCTATACACCTATGTCAACACCTATACACCTGTAATGTCGGTGCACCCAACACTCATGTCAACACTCTCACCTCTTGTCCTCACCCATACACCCATGTCTATACACCCATGTCCACCTGTACACCCATGTCACACCTGTACACTCCATGTCAACACCTGTACACCAATGTCAATACCTATACACCCATGTCAACACCACCTATACACCCATGTCATGTCAACACCCATACACCCATGTCAACACCTATACACCCATGTCAACACCCATACACTCATGTCAACACCTACACCCATGTCAACACTAATACACCCATGTCACTCTGTACAATTCCATGTCAACACCTGTACGTGTACCATGTCAACACCTCATACACATGTCAATACCCATGTCAACACCCATACACTCTCATGTCAGTACTCTGTACACCATGTACACCAGGTCAACACCCATATACACTCATGTCAACATGTCAGCATACACACTCCATGTCAACACCCATACACCCATGTCAACACCTATACACCCATACACACATGTCAACAGCTATACACCCAGGTCAATACCTTATATACACCCATGTCAACACTCTATACACTGTCATGTCACACCTACAACACTAATACACCTTTGTCTCATCACCCAAACTCCATACACTCTCCATGGCCACCACCCATGTCAACACCTGTACACTTCATATATCAACACCCATGTCAACACCCATGTACACCCATACTCATGTCAACACCTGTACACCCATGTCAATACCTGTACACCCATGTCAACACCTGTACACCCATGTCACACCTGTACCCATGTACAATGTACCATGTCAACACCTGTACACCCATGTCAACACCTATACACCCATGTCAACACCTATACACCCATGTCAACACTCCATACACCCATGTCAGCACCTATACACTCATGTCAACAACTATACACCTATGTCAACACCCATACACCCATGTCAACACCCGTAGACCCATGTCAACACCCGTACGTGTACCATGTCAACACCTATACACCCATGTCAACACCTATACACCCATGTCAACACCTATACACCCATGTCAACACCCATACACCCATGTCAACACCCATACACTTCATGTCAGTGTCATACACCTATGTGCAACACCTATACCCATGTCAACACCATACACCTATGTCAATAACTATACACCCATGTCACACCTGCATGTGTACCATGTCAACACCTATACACCCATGTCAACACCCATACACTCATGTCAACACCTTATACACCCATGTCAACACCTATACACCCATGTCAACACCAATACACCCATGTCAAAACTCATACACTCATGTCAACACCCATACACCCATGTCAACACCCATACACCCATGTCAACACCAATACACCCATGTCAAAACCCATACACCCATGTCAACACCCATACACCCATGTCAACACCAATACACCCATGTCAAAACTCATACACTCATGTCAACACCCATACAGCCATGTCAACACTCATACACTCATGTCAACACCCATACACCCATGTCAACACCCATACACCCAGGTCAACACCAATACACCCAGGTCAACACCAATACACCCAGGTCAACACCCATACACTCATGTCAACACCCGTACACCCTTGTCCTCACCCATACACCCATGTCAACACCCATACACCCATGTCAACACCCGTACACTCATGTCAACACCCGTACACCAATGTCAACACCCATACACCCATGTCAACACCCGTACACCCAGGTCAACACCCATACACCCATGTCAACACCCATACACCCATGTCAACACCCGTACACCCATGTCAACACCCGTACACTCATGTCAACACCCGTACACCAATGTCAACACCTATACACCCATGTCAACACCCGTACACCCATGTCAACACCCATACACCCATGTCAACACCCATACACCCATGTCAACACCCATACACCCATGTCAACACCCATACACTCATGTCAACACCTATACACCCATGTCAACACCCATACACCCATGTCAACACCCGTACACCCATGTCAACACCCGTACGTGTACCATGTCAACACCAATACACCCATGTCAACACCCGTACGTGTACCATGTCAACACCTATACTCCCATGTCAACACCTATACACCCATGTCAACACCCATACACCCATGTCAACACCCATACACTCATGTCAGCACCCATACACCCATGTCAACACCAATACACCCATGTCAACACCCATACACCCATGTCAATAACCATACACCCATGTCAACACCCGTACGTGTACCATGTCAACACCTATACACCCATGTCAACACCCATACACTCATGTCAACACCCATACACCCATGTCAACACCCATACACCCATGTCAACACCAATACACCCATGTCAAAACTCATACACTCATGTCAACACCCATACACCCATGTCAACACCCATACACCCATGTCAACACCAATACACCCAGGTCAACACCCATACACTCATGTCAACACCCGTACACCCTTGTCCTCACCCATACACCCATGTCAACACCCATACACCCATGTCAACACCCGTACACCCATGTCAACACCCGTACACTCATGTCAACACCCGTACACCAATGTCAACACCCATACACCCATGTCAACACCCGTACACCCAGGTCAACACCCATACACCCAGGTCAACACCCATACACCCAGGTCAACACCCATACACCCATGTCAACACCCGTACACCCATGTCAACACCCGTACACTCATGTCAACACCCGTACACCAATGTCAACACCCATACACCCATGTCAACACCCGTACACCCATGTCAACACCCATACACCCATGTGAACACACCCATACACCCATGTCAACACCCATACACCCATGTCAGCACCCATACGTGTACCATGTCAACACCTGTACACTCATGTCAACACCCATACACCCATGTCAACACCCGTACATGTACCATGTCAACACCCATAAACCCATGTCAACACCCGTACATGTACCATGTCAACACCCGTACACCCATGTCAACACCCATACACCCATGTCAACACCCGTAGACCCATGTCAACACCCGTACGTGTACCATGTCAACACCCGTACAACCATGTCAACACCCGTACGTGTACCATGTCAACACCCGTACGTGTACCATGTCAACACCCGTACGTGTACCATGTCAATAACCATACACCGATGTCAACACCCGTACGTGTACCATGTCAACACCCATACACCCATATCAACACCCATACACCCATATCAACAACCATACCCCCATGTCAACATCCATACACCCATGTCAACACCCGTACATGTACCATGTCAACACGCGTACACCCATGTCAACACCCGTACGTGTACCATGTCAACGTCCAGGTAAAATAGGTAAAATATACCACCCCACAGAACAATACAATGTATCAGTATTTATACAATAACACCAATTAAGAGTATACACATCCACTACCCATGTAACTATCTAGCCTGAGATGTTTACAAATGTAGCATTTCCCAGTACTGATGTGACCTAAACTGTGGGTGAACTTTACAAATGTAGCATTTCCCAGTACTGATGTGACCTGAACTGTGGGTGAACTTTACAATGTAGCATTTCCCAGTACTGATGTGACCTGAACTGTGGGTGAACTTTACAAATGTAGCATTTCCCAGTACTGATGTGACCTGAACTGTGGGTGAACTTTAACGTAGCATTTCCCAGTACTGATGTGACCTGAACTGTGGGTGAACTTTACAATGTAGCATTTCCCAGTACTGATGTGACCTGAACTGTGGGTGAACTTTACAAATGTAGCATTTCCCAGTACTGATGTGACCTGAACTGTGGGTGAACTTTACAATGTAGCATTTCCCAGTACTGATGTGACCTGAACTGTGGGTGAACTTTACAAATGTAGCATTTCCCAGTACTGATGTGACCTGAACTGTGGGTGAACTTTACAATGTAGCATTTCCCAGTACTGATGTGACCTGAACTGTGGGTGAACTTTACAAATGTAGCATTTCCCAGTACTGATGTGACCTGAACTGAGGGTTAACTTTACAAATGTAGCATTTCCCATTACTGATGTGACCTAAACTGTTGGTGAACTTTACAAATGTAGCATTACTCAGTTCTGATGTGACCTAAACTGTTGGTGAACTTTACAAATGTAGCATTACTCAGTACTGATGTGACCTAAACTGTTGGTGAACTTTACAAATGTAGCATTTCCCAGTACTGATGTGACCTAAACTGTGGGTGAACTTTACAAATGTAGCATTTCCCAGTACTGATGTGACCTAAACTGAGGGTGAACTTTACAAATGTAGCATTTCCCATTACTGATGTGACCTAAACTGTGGGTGAACTTTACAAATGTAGTATTTCCCAGTACTGATGTGACCTAAACTGTGGGTGAAGAATGGAATGACAGAACACATTTCAACAATTGTTTTATGGTAAGTCAGATTAATAGGAAAAATGAACTGCACATACCAACTATCAGAACATTTACACACTCTGTGTATGTTGGCAGATTTCTCCTTCTAAACACGCAGAAGACCCGGGTTCGAATCCCCACATGGGTACAGGGCGTGAAGCCCATTTCTGGTGTCCCCCGCCGTGATATTGCTGGAATATGGCTAAAGGCGGCGTAAAATCATACTCACTCGTCACTCTCTTTCTTAAGGCAAAGAATGAATCAATTTCTTTATTTTCTTCATAATTTACACCCGGAGTTTAACAAGATGTCTGATGTTACTCAGAGCAAATACATGATGCTAGTATGTATATGAATATAATATGAGCCCTAGTTACACAAGCTGTACAGCATATATTCTATAGCACCCCATTAATTATACCACCATTGTCTTCAGTCTCGAGACAGCTGCAGGCAGATAAACTGCGTGCGAGATTGAACGTTGATTTAAACAATGGTGGCGCAGTTCGACTGCAGTAACCAGTGGATCACAGGTGTGTGTTATACACCAGGGTAGATAACGGTTAATTGAACTGACATACTTTCCAATGCTTCTCATATACACCAAGGTCATGATTCTGACCCGGTCAATGTCCAGTGTGCATTTGATCATCACGGTCATCTCCCTGGCAATCATACAAGCCAAGTTGAATTGTGAGGTGCTAGAAGGTTAACATGTATTTTAACATCTCGCCCTACCGGGTACCCATTCACTACTGAGTAAACATAGGCAGATTTCTCGAAAAAGTCACTTGACTAAGGTGACACCTGTCCCACATATATATGCCTCACACAGGACGCCTCCGTGGTGTAGTGGTTAGAGCGTCCGCCCGGAGAGCGGAAGGTCACGGGTTCGATCCCCGACCGCGTCATACCAAAAGACGTTAAAATACGGTACTTGTTGGTCCCTGCCTGGCGCTCGGCATTAATGGGTACAACAAGGACTGGTCGGCTCGGAGTCAGCATAATGTGTCTGATTGGGATAGTCATGCTCCACTGCGGCATGGTATCTCAGTGAGCTAGCACTATAAAACCAGCTTAAGTCTGGGCTAGTACAAGCAGCCGCACATGCACATACACACACATGCACGTCGTCATATGAGCGAAATATTCTCAAGTACGACGTTAAACCCCATTTCACCTCACCTCACCTCACACAGGGACTGGATCGAAAAAAAGTCACTTGCCTACGGAGACACGTGTACCACATATATGCCTGACTGAGGGGCGGGGCCGAAGCCCTAGACAGGAGTCAAGCTGCCGAAGTCGGTCACCTGCCCAACGCTGCATAACTTCACCTGATGTGTGACATGCGCTGTACACCGGTGTACGTGCTACTATGTACACATGCTACTCTCCCTCGTCTACCTCCACCTGCCACGGATCACGTGCTTCGTCCTATCCGTCACAACAGATTATTAGTTCACTGGGCGTCTGCAAAGTAGATTTTGACTCAAATTAAATACATACATATATATAAAATAGTAAATGGTAAATGCATGTATATTTCGTTATATCGTCAATGGATTTAGTATCTGCCAAGATCGTTATACATGATGTTACATGATATACACAAGCAGTGAAAGAAGTCATAGGAGTACAATGTGTGAAGCCCATTTCTGGTGTCTCCCGCAGTGATATTGCTGGAATATTGCTAAAAGCGGCGTAAAACAAAACTCAGTCAGTCAGTCATAGGAGTGGAAACACAGCGGTGAATCTGTTTTTCTTTCTTTTTTTTGAAACAAGAAGGTTTTTAAATCGGATTTGAAGGACGTATGTGTTAGTAAGACACGAATGACAGTGAGTTCTACGGAACTGGAACCGTGTACCTGCACCAAATGATTTTAGGTAACATTTCGGTGTTCTCAGGACATGGCGATTATCTCTCAACGATCTTGCGGTTCATGTAGTATATGGAAGAGATACCGTGTATCTGTTTGACGTATAAATACGACTGTTAGGGTGTCGAATATAATGTTCATAATCAATTAATTCAATGTTTCTTCTTTGGGGGAAACACTGTGAAAACATTATAAGCAAACTGGTTTTAAAGACTTCAATAGCAGATCTTTAAGATATTCACATCACTTACAACAAAACGGTTACTTAATTTCAGTTCTTTGGCAAAGATGTCAATGCTTTATGAAACAATATGAATTGCCTCAAGAGGCAGTAAAAGGCAAGGACATTTTCAGCACGTGAGCTGCATCAGGACTTGGGTACCTGTTCACACAGAACGTGCCTGGGCACACGGTATGCAGATTGTGGTGGTGTGTTGGTACACATATCGCTGCCTGATGATCCGAGGTGAAACTCCCCGGCTACAAACACAGTGACTGAGACCTATAGTCCGTTTGGCTCAAAAGCGGACCGATGAATTAAAGGTTGTTTAACAAACTATCATTAAAATGTTGACCCAGTTCATCATTTGTTACGAGGGAGGAGTGCAGAGAGAGGGACAGCCAGGTGTTAGAGAAGCACGTGCACAAGTGCCGACAACGTTATTGATTCATTAACTTGTGCTGTGCCGTCTCCATCCTTTCTCTGCACTCCTCTCTCGTAACAAATAGTGAATTGTGTCGATAGTTTAATGATAGTTTGTTAAACAACTTTTTTAATTTTAGAACATAAATTCTGCAAACAAATCACAGAGTTGGTCTGATGTTTTGATCACGATCAGCGTTTCATTGAGTATTATATGCTTATTAGTTTTCGAGTTCGATTGCAATTCATCGGTCCGCTTTTGAGCCAAACGGACTATATACCAGTATTTGGTAGAGAGTAATGGTTCAATCTGCTGCTGGTGTACACTATCTCTCAAAGAGTGAGTGAGTGAGTTGAGTTGTACGCCGCTTTCAGCAATATTCCAACAATATCAAAGCGGGGGACACCTGAAATGGGCTTCACACACTTTACCCATGTGGGGAATCGAACCAGGGTCTTCGACGTGAAAAACAAACGCTTTAACCACTCGTCTACCCCACCGCCCCTATCTCTCATGCAAAGAACATAAAACCATGGCAGTAAAAGGTTAACCTCTTTTCATTCCCGAATCGCTTATCTGGTTTGTTATTATTTCATTAACTAATTGACAGCGGTCCGTTCCGTTCGAATCTGGAGCATACAAACCAGTGGTTGAAGTCATGTGTAACGTGCAACGTCGCGGAAATACGAAGTTATGTAAGTGAGTGACTTTAGTGTTAAGCCGCACTCGGCAATATTCCAGCTATATGGCAGCGGTCTGTAAATAATCGAGTCTGGACCAGACATTCCAGTGATCAACAACATGAGCATCGATCTACGCATTTGGGAACCGATGACATGTGTCAACCAAGTCAGCAAGCCTGACCACCCGATCCCGTTAGTCACCTCTTACGACAAGCATGGGTTACTGAAGATCAATTCTATCACGGATCTTCACGGGTCTTGAAATACGAAGATATGTAATAAGTCTAATTACCGAGCAAGAATTGTGACGTGTAATCGATCTACCCGATGCCTGCTAACACATATCGTTTAATTAAATGGGTGAGTTGTATTGTTTAATGCCGTATCAACAATCTTAGAGCTATTCGCGCGAGTTTGTTTTAAAAAGCACTGACCCAGATGACATACGCATTTGGTTCCTGGAGTAGTGGCGGGAACAATGAAGGCGTATGTCTTCCTTAACGGTTATACCAGGCACAAGGCCGTATCGCCAACAACGCCTTATCTTTTGTGGGTAAAGGTGTAGGTTTTATAGTCTAGCAACAACAATCAAGACTCGTTGCGACAGGCTGTTTAACCACGACACTGCAGTTAATATGCAACAGTCTTCAGCGCTCTGTTGAATTTTAAGGCTGACAGCGCGGCAATACCCTTATAGAATTAGGAACTAATGGTGGTATAAGATACACGTTATACATGAATAGTTTCCAGGATTCTCTGACAATTAACATGAATGTTACTTTCTGCATAATGACACATGGCAGATAAATTAGTCAACTCTAAGCCCCACATGCTCCTGGCACGGTGCCACGTGGGATGCTGGTTGGAGTGACAACGCTACCCAGGTGTACACAATGAGATCGTCAATCGATCACTCGCACCACCTGAGTAGCTCTATTTATCACCGCACTGTTTCGGTGCTATGTTCAGGAAAGAATCGGTCCATCTGTTGACATCCGGGTTATGGGCGTCTGATTGTAGTCTCCACGCTGCAGACGTTGCGACGAAGATGACGGATGTGATGAGCGCCATGGAGCGGAGCGAGAGTAGTCGATCAGTAGGTGTACTTCAGCGTGAGAATGGATGCTGTAGTCTAGTAATGTCACAACGTCCTGTATAGTGTCCATTTTAATGTCATGCAGTCTCCCATAGTGTCATGCAGTGTAATAAAGAGTCATATACCACGTTGTCATGTTGTGTCATGCAGAGTCGTCTAATGTCATGTATAGCCATATTGTGTCATATCATATGTCATGTAGAGTCATATCATATGTCATGTAGAGTCATATAGTGTCATGTAGAGTCATATGGTGTCATGTAGAGTCGTATAGCCTCATGTAGAGTCGTATAGCCTCATGTAGAGTCATATAGTGTCATGTAGAGTCATATAGTGTCATGTAGAGTCGTATAGCCTCATGTAGAGTCGTATAGCCTCATGTAGAGTCATATAGTGTCATGTAGAGTCATATAGTGTCATGTAGAGTCATATGGTGTCATGTAGAGTCATATAGTGTCATGTAGAGTCATATCGTGTCATGTAGAGTCATATCGTGGTCATGTAGAGTCATATAGTGTCATGTAGAGTCATATCGTGTCATGTAGAGTCATATAGTGTCATGTAGAGTCATATAGTGTCATGTAGAGTCATATCGTGTCATGTAGAGTCATATCGTGTCATGTAGAGTCATATAGTGTCATGTAGAGTCATATAGTGTCACGTAGAGTCATATAGTGTCACGTAGAGTCATATAGTGTCATGTAGAGTCGTATAGCCTCATGTAGAGTCGTATAGCCTCATGTAGAGTCATATAGTGTCATGTAGAGTCATATAGTGTCATGTAGAGTCATATCGTGTCATGTAGAGTCATATCGTGTCATGTAGAGTCATATCGTGGTCATGTAGAGTCATATAGTGTCATGTAGAGTCATATCGTGTCATGTAGAGTCATATAGTGTCATGTAGAGTCATATAGTGTCATGTAGAGTCATATCGTGTCATGTAGAGTCATATCGTGTCACGTAGAGTCATATAGTGTCACGTAGAGTCATATAGTGTCACGTAGAGTCATATAGTGTCACGTAGAGTCATATCGTGTCATGTAGAGTCATAAAGTGTCATGCAGAGTCATATCGTGTCATGCAGAGTCATATCGTGTCATGTAGAGTCATATAGTGTCACGTAGAGTCATAAAGTGTCATGTAGAGTCATATAGTGTCATGTAGATTAATTCAGTGTCCATGGCCCCTAGTATGGTGATCTTCCTCATTTGTTGGCGATCTATGGCCTGTTTTTATGTTATGAATTGTCCAAATAGTGCTATTAGTTTTAACTTCACATGCTAGTTTCAATTCGAACTGTGATAGTCCAGTTGTTTTACTGTCCTCTGCCGGCCGGTTTTATGATATACATATTCTTTATAAACGCCAACTTTGTTCTCGTCACGAAATGGCTGAAATATTGCCGATGTTACTTTAAATATAACTCGCTCACTATCTCACTCTCTTAGTGTCATGTAGAGTCATATTGTGTCATGTAGAGTTATATAGCGTCATGTAGAGTCATATTGTGTCATCCAGAGTCATATAGTGTCATGTAGAGTCATATAGTGTCATGTAGAGTCATATAGTGTCATATTTTATCACATATAGTGTCATATCGCCTCATGTAGAGTCATATTCTGTCACATAGCGTCATGTAGAGTCATATAGTGTCACGTAGAGTCGTATCATGTAGAGTCATATTGTGTCATGTAGAGCCATATAGTGTCACGTAGAATCATATAGCGTCATGTAGAGTCATATAGTGTCATGTAGAGTCGCATAATGTCATGTAGAGACATAAAGTGTCACATAGGGTCATACTGTGTCATGTAGAGTCATACTGTGTCATGTAGAGTCATATAGTACTACCCGTGAAGGTCAGGGTTAGAATTGATCTTCGGTAACCAATGCTTGTCGTAAGAGGCGACTGACGGGATCGGGTGGTCAGGCTCGCTGACTTGGATGACACATGTCATCGTATCCCAGAATGGTGCTCATGCTGTTGATCACTGCATTGTCTGGTCAAGAGTCCATTATTTACAGACCGCCGCCATAAAGCTGGAATATTGCTGAGTGCGGCGTAAACCTAAACTCAATCAATCAATGTAGTATGTACAGTCACACAGAGACATACAGTTACAGGGTGTTATCTAGGATGATATATAGTATGGTGTAGTGTCTGTAGTGTTATGTACAGTCACACAGAGATATACAGTTACAGGGTGTTATCTAGGATGATATATAGCATGGTGTAGTGTCTGTAGTGTTATGTACAGTCACACAGAGACATACAGTTACAGGGTGTTATCTAGGATGATATATAGCATGGTGTAGTGTCTGTAGTGTTATGTACAGTCACACAGAGACATACAGTTACAGGGTGTTATCTAGGATGATATATAGCATGGTGTAGTGTCTGTAGTGTTATGTACAGTCACACAGAGACATACAGTTACAGGGTGTTATCTAGGATGATATATAGCATGGTGTAGTGTCTGTAGTGTTATGTACAGTCACACAGAGACATACAGTTACAGGGTGTTATCTAGGATGATATATAGCATGGTGTAGTGTCTGTAGTGTTATGTACAGTCACACAGAGACATACAGTTACAGGGTGTTATCTAGGATGATATATAGCATGGTGTAGTGTCTGTAGTGTTATGTACAGTCACACAGAGACATACAGTTACAGGGTGTTATCTAGGATGATATATAGCATGGTGTAGTGTCTGTAGTGTTATGTACAGTCACACAGAGACATACAGTTACAGGGTGTTATCTAGGATGATATATAGCATGGTGTAGTGTCTGTAGTGTTATGTACAGTCACACAGAGACATACAGTTACAGGGTGTTATCTAGGATGATATATAGCATGGTGTAGTGTCTGTAGTGTTATGTACAGTCACACAGAGACATACAGTTACAGGGTGTTATCTAGGATGATATATAGCATGGTGTAGTGTCTGTAGTGTTATGTACAGTCACACAGAGACATACAGTTACAGGGTGTTATCTAGGATGATATATAGCATGGTGTAGTGTCTGTAGTGTTATGTACAGTCACACAGAGACATACAGTTACAGGGTGTTATCTAGGATGATATATAGCATGGTGTAGTGTCTGTAGTGTTATGTACAGTCACACAGAGACATACAGTTACAGGGTGTTATCTAGGATGATATATAGCATGGTGTAGTGTCTGTAGTGTTATGTACAGTCACACAGAGACATACAGAGTCACGGGGTGTTATCTAGGATGATATATAGCATGGTGTAGTGTCCTGTAGTGTTATGTAGAGTCACACAGAGACATACAGTTACAGGGTGTTATCTAGGATGATATATAGCATGGTGTAGTGTCTGTAGTGTTATGTACAGTCACACAGAGACATACAGTTACAGGGTGTTATCTAGGATGATATATAGCATGGTGTAGTGTCTGTAGTGTTATGTACAGTCACACAGAGACATACAGTACACAGGGTGTTATCTAGGATGATATATAGCATGGTGTAGTGTCTGTAGTGTTATGTACAGTCACACAGAGACATACAGTTACAGGGTGTTATCTAGGATGATATATAGCATGGTGTAGTGTCTGTAGTGTTATGTACAGTCACACAGAGACATACAGTTACACGGGGTGTTATCTAGGATGATATATAGCATGGTGTAGTGTCTGTAGTGTTATGTACAGTCACACAGAGACATACAGTTACAGGGTGTTATCTAGGATGATATATAGCATGGTGTAGTGTCTGTAGTGTTATGTACAGTCACACAGAGACATACAGTTACAGGGTGTTATCTAGGATGATATATAGCATGGTGTAGTGTCTGTAGTGTTATGTACAGTCACACAGAGACATACAGTTACAGGGTGTTATCTAGGATGATATATAGCATGGTGTAGTGTCTGTAGTGTTATGTACAGTCACACAGAGACATACAGTTACAGGGTGTTATCTAGGATGATATATAGCATGGTGTAGTGTCAGTGTTATGTACAGTCACACAGAGTACAGTTACAGGGTGTTATCTAGGATGATATATAGCATGGTGTAGTGTCTGTAGTGTCTGTATGTACAGTCACACAGAGACATACAGTTACAGGGTGTTATCTAGGATGATATATAGCATGGTGTAGTGTCTGTAGTGTTATGTACAGTCACACAGAGACATACAGTTACAGCGGTAGTTATCACCGAGTCACCGATGATATATAGCATGGTGTAGTGTCTGGCGATAGTGCTGGTGTTAGGCTGGGGATACGTATGTTTATAAATCACACTAAGCTCCAGGTGACATACAAAATAATTCTAATCCATTCGTTGGGTTTGTTATCTAGACACACCAATATGAGTCATGATGATATCACACGGAGAAGCACCAAGCATTGGTGTAGTGTCTGTAGTGTTATGTACAGTCACACAGAGACATACAGAGTCATTGTGTGAAGCCCATTTCTGGTGTCCTCCGCCGTGATATTGCTGGAATATTGCTTAAAGCGGCGTAAAACCATACTCACTCGCTCACCCAGACCCCCTCCGTGGCCTAGTTGATAAAGCGTCTGACCGACAGGACGGTAGTTCAATCTCCAAGAGGTATTGAATATAGTGCTTGTTATAGCTTGGAAATTGGGAATAAAACCCGGACGGAGCGGCCCGCGGTGTACTGAGTGGTGTACTGAGTGGTGTACTGAGTGGGGTATACACTGTGGGGTGGTGTCTCAGCAGGCTGGCACTCCACTACGGGAGTAAGCCAGGACTACTGAAACCAGCACTAAAGTACTGTCGGAAATCGATAAAAAATGTTTTTTCGGATTGATATCTACAATTTATGTAGTTAATATGTGTAAGTGTGAAATATCTGTTAAACTAAGTTCGGCCTAACTACAGTCTCAGTGGTAGGGAGATAGGAAACGTAGAAAAAGGACTTTACTGAGGAGAGATTAGTGCAGAAATGAGCAATGCGGTCCAAAGGGACTTTTTTGGAACAGACCATGGCTTTATGCAAATTAGTATGCGATGATATTATATTACAAAGGGACTTTTTTGGAACAGACCATGGCTTTATGCAAATTAGTATGCGATGATATAAAATTACAAAGGACAATTTTTATATGTCCATTTTGAAATTAAACTTAGCTTCATTATAAACGATAGCTGACATAAATAATAATAACTTTAAAACTGAAACTATGAAGGATGTAGCTGCTATGGAGTCTCACTATCACAATAAAAAGAAACGGGTAGGAGGGGTCGTCTCAAAAGCAAATCCAGGACGGGTGTCGCTGAGATAAATTATTCATTTAGGGGAATTAAAGTGGGAATCAAACGGCATGTCATAATAATTTACAAATAATATCCAGTCCTGTCGATCTTTGGGTGGTCATGACACCTATATATTTTGAGACATTTAATACAATGGCTGATTTAAGCTTTTCCATGGGTATCATACCCTTTTACATATCTCAACATAAACGTTATGAAAGAAAGTCACGTTAGATATTAATCAGTAGATGAGACATATTCAACACACATGAAAAAGCAATAAACTATCTTTGAGATGACCCCTTGTGCTTGTAGGCAGGACGTGCATTTCATGCCAGGTGAGTCGACGGTCCGTCGTCATACCTGGCTGAGCGACCTAATTGCCATCTATAGTCCGATCTATTGTTTTGAGCAGCTATTTTTTTTTCTAAGATTTCCCCGATTTTACCAGTAAACATGTTTTTCTGGATATCCTATTACGCATCCCACTGAATGCCCAGTTAGGCCGATGTGGGTTATTTCGATATATGCCTTTTGTAAATTTATCAATTCTAGGGATCAGAGTAACAGCCTAAAAACAGATTTTTTCTATTTCCACACGTCCGTCGCAGTGTCAGTGCAATGATGTTGAACACCATAAGAGCCCATTTTAACCTGAAATCACCACACTTTCCTGTCGTGAAAGTGTCCAGGACCTCCCCCCTTACTTCGTAGAACCGACTGTTGGGGACCACATGTGCTCAGACATTACCACACAAAGATGCTACACTGTAAACAAGGCTCTCTACTTATAAACACGCTATGTTTAATTTGTCGAAAAGTGTCATGGGTACACTTTCTCTACACTCAGATCGTACAACCCTCCTAACACCAGACACACGGGTAACTCAAAACACAATGATCATCATCATGGTGACGATGACGTTGATTGTTGTATATTGACCTGAACGCACCAAGGGTTTTTTCCGTCATTTGAAAAAAGACTCAAGATGAAAATACATTTGCCCTGGTTAATGCTTGAAATGTTCCGCTTCGAGACTGCATTGCATGACTGTAGTCGATACCTGTCGGTCTGTTGTTTCATGTGTAGGCTTGTTACACAAAGCACCGCGTTAATGTACCATACACAGCCAAGTGCAAGAAGGTTCCAACAGCTACGACTTAGTCCATGTTGGCGTACTTAGAGAGCCGTGTGGTAAACAGTACCCATGTATATTATCCATTTCAAACAAATGCTGAGTCGAGTATAACACGTGACATATTGAAATATTATATAAGTTATATACTCTCCCACAAAAAACACGCATAGATGATATTGAAACATGAAATTTTAAATATTTTCAAAATTAATGTTTGATTGTTAGAATTTCGCCATTAATATACTGGTTGTGACCATGGGACGAATGCATGGTATAAGGTCGTTATGCTTTTAGACGGTCATTGGCATTTTTTAGCTAACTATAAGAATATCGTTGTGTTGCGACTCATTGCTGTAAATCGAAACGTTGCCATTGGACGTCTGGAGGCTGGGGAGTCTCAATCTGGCGTTGCACGTCACCTCAGTGTTCACCAGAGTACCGTCAGTCGTTTATAGGACCAATATCATCAAACCAATTCTACGCAAGATCGGCCTCGAAGTGGTAGACCTCGGATTAGCACTGCAGCGCAGGATACGTACATCCGGGTACTTCATTTGCTGAATCGAACTGTCACAGCAACTGCTTAAGTGCAGTGTCTAGTTGGAGGAGAGTGTCGGCGCATGCCATTCATAATCGTTTACGAGAAGCTAGACTGCCCCTGTGCTGCGACAACTGCATCGACGTCGACTGGTTCAGTGGGGCAATAACGTTCGATTCTGGAATCTACAACACTGGCGACGTGTACATATGGTTCAGTGACGAATCACGCTTTCTACGTCAGTGCCGTGACGGAAGAGTACGTGTCTATCGACGTCGAAATGAACGTTTTGCCCAGACTTGTGTCGCCCAGGTTGACCGATATTGTGGTGGAAGTGTCATGATCCTCCATGCACAAATCTAACTTTGTGTGCCTTCAGGGCAAATTACCTGCTATTCGTAACAGAGACGAAATCTTAAGATTCACATGTTTCCGATCACTGACCGCCATCGGGAGTTGTTCATGATAATGTCAGGCCTAGCACAACACATGCCACTATACAGTATCTTCAGAATGAGAAATAGGCCGTGCTTCCATGGCCTTCCCGACCTCAACCACATCGAGCATGTGTAACCTGACCTCGACCGACGCGTACGCGAATGTCAACCGGCGTCCCAGACGTTAGATCAACTGTCGCAGGCATTGTAGGTGGAATGGGCCACAAATCCACAACGTCGAATTAAAAGCCTTATTCAGTCCAAGCCGAGACGGTGCAGAGCGTTGGGGGTTCTAAAGCCATACCGTATATATATGTACATGTAATCGCGTCAAACGTCCTGGTTATTTATTTAAAAACATATACGGTAACTATGGAAGCCTATGGGAAAACATTTGGCTTTGTGTGACCTGCATGGCTGCCGGAGTGTGCTCAACGGATGGGAGTCTTCAAATACCGCTCTCCTATTGCCAGACAAAGTGTCACACCGGGGGCCGTGCATAGAGATCATGCATTCAACTAACACACATAGATTCTGCGGGATGTATTGATCAAATCACTGCTGAGGTTGATGTGAGGTGATTATTGACGAAACGACGTCGTATACGAACATCTTTGAACAATACATTATCGTTATTATCTCTGGATATGTCGCTATGGCAACAGGTAACGCATGCCAGGTATATTGACAGGTCATTAGCGGTGTTGGGCGCGAGCTACATACACCGCAATGCAACAAAAAAGTAGATCAGGCACTTCATGTGTTCCCCACCTCCAAATGCAGTCAAGGCGATAATGACACTTCCTGGTTCAGAATGAGGCCCGTGTTACTGTTAGTAACAGACGTCACGTGAGATTGTCACGTATCCATGTCATAAATGGGAGGTCATGAGAGACGTGAGCCGACATCCACGACGTGCCTGTGACCTGTAAGTCTTATCTCAGCACACCGCCGGGTTCTACCCAAGCTTAGGTACACAAACGGTTCAAACGAAGCAGGAGTATATGCCAAGTTAATTTACGAATATTGACGAAAACAGCACATGGTCAATTTCTCCATTAAGGGTTCCGTGTTTGCATTAGCAAGATTGACCTCATAGATCAGAAATCACGTAACGGGTTGTCTCTCCAGCTGTGCCCGCCTCACACACACCACGACACACAGGTCACTACACACATCACTACACATAGATCACTTCACATAGATCACTTCACATAGCTCACTGCACACAGACCACTATACACAAACCACCACACACCAGAATACTACACATAGATCACTTCACATAGATCACTACACACAGACCACTACACATAGATCACTACACATAGATCACTACACATAGATCACTACACATAGATCACTACACATAGATCACTACACATAGATCACTACACACAGATCACTACACATAGATCACTACACATAGATCACTACACACAGACCACTACACATAGATCACTACACATAGACCACTACACATAGATCACTACACATAGATCACTACACATAGATCACTACACATAGATCACTACACACATCACTACACATGGACCAGTACACATAGATCACTACACATAGATCACTACACATAGACCACTACACATAGATCACTACACATAGATCACTACACATAGATCACTACACATAGATCACTATACATAGATCACTACACACAGACCACTACACATAGATCACTACACATAGATCGCTACACATAGATCGCTACATATAGATCACTACACATAGATCACTACACACATCACTACACATAGATCACTTCACATAGATCACTACACACACACCACGACACATAGATCACTACACACAGACCACTACACATAGATCACTACACACACCACGACACATAGATCACTACACACAGACCACTACACATAGATCACTACACATAGATCACTACACATAGATCACTACACATAGATCACTACACATAGACACACATCACTACACATAGATCACTACACATAGATCACTACACACAGACCACTACACATAGATCACTACACATAGATCACTACACACAGACCACTACACACATCACTACACATAGATCACTACACATAGATCACTACACATAGATCACTACACATAGATCACTACACACAGACCACTACACACATCACTACACATAGATCACTACACATAGATCACTACACATAGATCACTACACATAGATCACTACACATAGATCACTACACACAGATCACTTCACATAGATCACTACACACAGACCACTACACATAGATCACTACACATAGATCACTACACACAGACCACTACACATAGATCACTACACATAGATCACTACACACATAGATCACTACACACAGATCACTACACATAGATCACTACACATAGATCACTACACATAGATCACTATAGATCACATAGATCACTACACATAGATCACTACACATAGATCACTACACACAGATCACTACACATAGATCACTACACATAGATCACTACACATATCACTACATATAGACCACTACACACAGACCACTATACATAGATCACTACACATAGATCACTACACATAGATCGCTACACACAGACCACTACACATAGATCACTACACATAGATCACTACACATAGATCACTACACATAGATCACTACACATAGATCACTACACACAGACCACTACATATAGATCACTACATATAGATCACTACACACAGACCACTACACATAGACCACTACACATAGACCACTACACATAGATCACTACACATAGACCACTACACATAGATCACTACACACAGACCACTACACATAGATCACTACACATAGATCACTACACATAGATCACTACACATAGATCACTACACATAGATCACTACACATAGATCACTACACATAGATCACTACACATAGATCACTACACATAGATCACTACACATAGATCACTACACATAGATCACTACACATAGATCACTACACATAGATCACTACACATAGATCACTACACATAGATCACTACACATAGATCACTACACACAGACCACTACACATAGATCACTACACATAGATCACTACACATAGATCACTACACATAGATCACTACACATAGATCACTACACATAGATCACTACACATAGATCACTACACATAGATCACTACACACAGACCACTACACATAGATCACTACACACAGACCACTATACACAAACCACCACACACCAGAATACTACACATAGATCACTACACACATCACTTCACATAGATCACTACACATAGATCAATACACACAGACCACTATACACAAACCGCCACACACCTGAATACTACACATAGATCACTTTACACAGACCACTATACACAAACCACTACACATAGATCACTACATACAGACCACTACACATAGATCACTACACACAGACCACTACATATAGATCACTACACATAGATCACTACACACAGACCACTACACATAGATCACTACACATAGATCACTACACACAGACCACTACATATAGATCACTACACATAGATCACTACACACAGACCACTACACATAGATCACTACACACATCACTACACATAGATCACTTCACATAGATCACTACACACAGACCACTACATATAGATCACTACACATAGATCACTACACACAGACCACTATACACAAACCACCACACACCAGAATACTACACATAGATCACTACACACATCACTTCACATAGATCACTACACACACCACTACACACACCACCACACACAGTCCACTACACACACCACCACACACAGATCACTACACACATAGATCACTACACACACTACACACAACCCACTACACACACCACCACACACAGTCCACTACACATAGATCACTACACACACACCACTACACACAGACCTAAAGCTGTCTGTATACCTATATATTACACCCCACATCATTTGACACTAGGGGAGATAAATGAAATACTGTTCAAATTACACCTTAATGCAACTCAGTAACTCACACGCTGTGTGGTGGTGACTGGTTGTAGCTGAATGTCGGTTTCACGGTGCTAGCCCGATGAGATGCCATACCACTCTAGCACAGTATACTGACTACGGATCCCTTGTATACCTTTAATACCACTCTAGCACAGTATACTGACTACGGACCCCTTGTATACCTTTAATACCACTCTAGCACAGTATACTGACTACGGACCTCTTGTATACCTTTAATACCACTCTAACACAGTATACTGACTACGGACCCCTTGTATACCTTTAATACCACTCTAGCACAGTATACTTACTACGGACCCCTTGTGTACCTTTAATACCACTCTAGCACAGTATACTGACTACGGACCCCTTGTATACCTTTAATACCGCTCTAACACAGTATACTGACTACGGACCCCTTGTATACCTTTAATACCACTCTAGCACAGTATACTGACTACGGATCCCTTGTGTACCTTTAATACCACTCTAGCACAGTATACTAACTACGGACCCCTTGTATACCTTTAATACCACTCTAGCACAGTATACTAACTACGGACCCCTTGCGTACCTTTAATACCAAGCGCCAGGCAGGACAACAACAAGTACCATCTTACAGCTTCTTTCAGCCCGACCAGGCTGGGTTCGAACCACAGACCTTCCACTTCCCGTACATATGCTCAATCCACTAGACTATGGAAGTGGTCAGTTTTAACATAAATAGATCCGCAGTTACGATAAATGCGTCTTACATAACACCCAACAGTTGCTTTATCACTGAGAACTGTGACCTAATGCATAGAGTGTGAAACACACCTCTATCATGAAGCTTGACTGGTTATTTGAAGTTCACATCGTGGCACAAAGATTCAATATCCAACCGCAGTTGTCGGGTAGCCTAGTGGTTAAAGCGTTCACTCGTCACGCGGACGACTGGGTTTGATTCCCCCACATGGGTACAATGTGTGAAGCCCATTTCTTGTGTCCACCACCGTGATATTGCTGGAATATTGCTAGAGTGGCGTCAAACTATACTCACTCACTCAGCTAATCGCAGTTGACATTCCGATGCAGGATAAATCTCCAGTACCTTGGTTGATGTTGTGTAACTGCATCCAAATAAAGTCGTTGACAATACTATCAACCACTGGTTTGCCTGGCTCAGATTCGATTGGTTACAGATCGACTTGACACACGTGGATTAACACTAAAACAACAACATGGGTGTCAATGTGTCACGTCATTCCCGGTAACAGTGGAGCGGATTAACTCGTGTGAATGGACGAATACAAGAAGGTCATGTGCCAAGGTGACCCCGTCCCACAATAGCCTCACAATCCGGTTCCTCGTAAAACAGGTACATAAGCAAATATCGGCAGAGTTACGTACATTGAATCCCAAATGTTGGCTGGAATCCCAAGTTGTGATATAAGTGTAGGGTACATTGGACCTGGCGGGAATCCAAACGGTGAGATAAGTGTAGGGTACATGGGACCTGGCGGGAATCCCAACGGTGAGATAGGTGTAGGGTACATGGGGCCTGGCCGGAATCCCAACGGTGAGATAGGTGTAGGGTACATGGGACCTGGTGGGAATCCCAACGGTGAGATAAGTGTGGGATACATGGGTCCTGTCTGGAATCCCAACGGTGAGATAAGTGTAGGATACATGGGTCCTGTCTGGAATCCCAATGGTGAGATAAGTGTAGGATACATGGGACCTGGCCGGAATCCCAATGGTGAGATAAGTATACGTCTCGTTATGTCAAGATAAGTTAAAATTTACAATTGTCGTCTTTCAAGTCAGTTCTGACATCTGAAGTGCACATACTGAAGTTATGAAACGTATATCCCACTGTCTTGGCACCTTCGTGACACGTGACATGATTCCTGTAGATATTGTGTGCACGTACTTTACATGTTTTTCCCAGGGTATGACTGCCTGTTTGGGCCAAAATTGAAAAACATGCCCTTGGATTGAGGCGGTGATTAATCAATGCTCATGTGTATATTATCAATAAATTGGACTTCAGTAAGTTCTTCCATTGTGAACAGAGATGTGAGATTGTGTTCAGGTTATATTACCCACTAGTCCCAGGAAGTCAGGGAATATCATCTGACCTTTCTATGCGACAAGATCATGTCAACCTTGCGCTTTGCTTATCATCGATACTACAATCAATTATAACAACGACTACAACATCTACTACTACTACTACTACTACTACAACTACTACAACAACTAAAACTACAACAACTACAACTACTACTACAACTACTACTACTACTACTACAACTACTACTACAACTACTACAACAACAAGTACTACTACAACTACTTCAACTACTACTACTACTACTACTACTACCACTACTACAACTACAACTACAACAACTACAACTAAAACTACTACAACATCTACTACTACAACAACTACTACTTCAACTACTACTACTACTACAACTACAACTACAACTACAACTACTACTACTACTACTACTACAACTACTACTACTACTACTACAAATTCTACTACTACTACAACTACAACTACTACTACTACAACTACTACTACTACTACTACAAATTCTACTACTACTACAACTACTACTACTACTACTACAACCACTACTACTACTACTACAAATTCTACTACTACTACAACTACAACTACTACTACAACTACTACTACTAGGAGAGGAAGTGGACGAAGAAGGACACCAACTACAATAACGAAAATATCTGTTTGTTTATATTAATCCGCGAAGTCGAGTTTTATATTACAACGGAATTTCAAATTACATTTTCATATATATGCTACAGGAAATATGTATAATCAGTAAATATGTATAATTACTGAAAATGTCAGTAATTATGCATAATGTCTGATTCACTCAGGACTTACGTATATTTACTGAAAGTTTCAGTAATTATACATACTTCCTGAAATTTAAGAAACAAAATTATACATATTTACTGAAATCATTTGAATTACTGAAATATTAATATCACTTTTAAAATCAGTCAGATTTTCATAGATATGTCATCTTATGGTATATAAAATACAGCAGGATCAAAGGTTGAGTGTAGTTCAGTCACAACATAATTATACTTATTTATCGAAAAACATGGTCTTCACGGTATTCAAACAATAAAGGGTTTTAAGCATTTTTAGTAAGAAATACATGTTAAATGATTGAAATCATGGCCTGTAAATACATTACAGCAGCATCAGAGGTTAAGTTCAGTACAGTCACAACATGATTATACTTATTTAGGACTTTTCAAGATTTATGAGACGAACAAACGTGATCTGATACCAAAGGAAGAATACAACAAGATCATCAGCGACCTCCTAGAAGCATCCAAGACCTCCAAGAAGACTCCTCATCAGTACTATCTTCTTAAGACGTATGAAGTTCTTCAGTGTTGTGACACTACAGACTGATAAGAAGACGTCAGTACGAAGGAGAAACACCCCTGTACTTCATTTCAATAGAAGAGACCTATGAAGTTGTCAAACGGGGTCACATTGCGACGGGCCATGGGGGATGGGACAAAATGGTTCATGAACTGTCCAAGAAGTACGTAAACATAACCATTGAAGCATTGACCATCTTCAAGAACCTGTGTGTTGAATGCCAGCTGCCTTAGGAATTCATGCCACTACACCATCGACAGCTGAGCCTGCTCAAGAGATCATCTCTGAGGAATCTGACACTACTGCTGGAATTCGTCAACAATTGAACCTGCTGAGGAGATCATCTCCGAACTGAACACTATAGCGTCACATGATGAACCTAAGATTACTGCAGAGAACAGTCAACTAGATGCCATTTCATCCAACCAAGAAGCCATTCAGAGAGGAAAAGAGCATGTGAACCTCAAACTGAACAGGCAGAGCGTATGGTACAGAGGAGCATGCGTGTTCTCACACCTGTCCATGTTGGAGATAATGTAGCTGTGTACATTCCCAATGTTGATAGAGGCAGAGCTGACCCTCGGAATGTGATGGGTGTTGTGATTGATTGCAGTGACAGTGAAATGTGTACTATATAGCAGTGAAATGTGCACTATATAGCAGTGAAATGTGTACTATAGCAGTGAAAGGTGGTGTGCTCGATAGGAAGTATGCTCGTAACCAATTCAACGTGTGTGCTACGAGACTGTACTCTGCAGATGACTTCAACACGGAGGTTTTCATTTCCCTTCGGCAAGCTGTTCACCAACACTCTTACTGTAGTGGACAAGGTTTCACTAAATGCAACTGTGCTGGCTCAAAGCGTTGTCAGACGAATCGCTGCAAGTGTTACAAGGCAAAGATTCAATGTAGTTCTAGGTCTTACTCAACACTCCCATGTTCAAATAAAAATTCATGAACACAAGGATATAAAATTCATGAAAATCAATATGCTGTACCTTGTTCCTAATAATGAAGACATATCTCTGAAAACCAGACTGACTTTAAGAGTAATATAAATATTTCAGTAATTCAAATGTTTTCAGTAAATATGTATAATTTTGTTTCTTAAATTTCAGGAATTATGTATGTATAATTACCGAAAATTTCAGTAAATATACGTAATTCCTGAGTGAATCAGACATTATACATAATTACTGAAATTTTCAGTAATTATACATATTTAATGATTATAGATATTTCCTGTAACATGTATAGCACTATACTTTCAGGATACCTACCGAATAAGTTTGTTTTTTCAAAATCGTAGATTTGTCATGTTTGTCATGCTTTTCATTCTTTTTAAAATCATTTTGTTATAGCCAGTGATTCGTTAACCAAATTGTAAAAGAAAGTCTAACAAGAACGTTTATAATATATCGCTGCCAAAATATATATTTTTATTTGTGCATAACAGAACCGAGGCGCCATCGTGAATGCTCGTGTTACGGATCAGTAAACAAATGTAGCATGCTGAAGTTACATAACGGTGACGTTCAATAGCGTTCTACACAAATCATTCAACTGGAATTGTTGTCTCATCGTCACTGATGAGGTCAATACAATGTTGCATAAATAATGATCCCGCCACGCTACCAAACGAATTAACAAGAATCGATTGAAAAGGAACAAATAAAAAAAATCAAAACGCCTGAACGTGATCATAATTCTTGTTTGATTTGTAACTATTTCCACTTCATCCTAAAACAGAATTGTACGTAACTGTTGTAACTGTTGGTAGTTCTGAACCGTGTTCCAATGTGTTGGCTGGGTTTATTATTAATTAATGGTATCACTGGATAGCATGGGATGTGACCGTCCCGTACCCGACTTCATGACCAACTTCATTAGCAACACAACACGTCTTGATACGCCGGTCCGGTCCCTACAGCGCGGTAGCACGACGTTAGGGCAGGAGATCAGAGGTAACCATGACGACGTACAACACAGATTATAACTTATCACGGGATTATCGACATGGGCTATATCTCGTTCATTGAGCCTTTACGTCAGTTTCGATAATTAACCTAGACCAGAGTTGGTAATCGATTTAACTCGTCATTATAACGTCTTTATAACTACAGATACAATTGGTTTCAGCTTAAGGTGTTCAGGGTAACATATCTTTCTCTGTTACCTTACGCCAAATACGCCTGATCTCTATTGAATCTGAGAACTCAATACAGGTGCGTGTTACTGAGTGGCACAGTATTTCTATTATAGCAGTGTGTGAGTGAATGTATTGCTCTTGTCAATGTGTTTTTAGACTACTATACACTAGATACGAGATCTGAAAGGTACCATAAATATAATTGTTAGCTGTTCTACATAAGACAGAATGCCCTCAATGTCAATTTCAACAGAAATGCAAGTCAGTGCCCTAGTGGGCAGTGACTTCTCCTTGACAACACTAACCAGAGGTGGAGACAAGATTTATTTTGAAAAGGGGTACCCCGATTCCCCGTGACTTTAAAATGACTAGAGACCCCCCCTTTGAAAATGACTTAAGACCACATCGAAGTTAATGTTGTTTTCGAAACCCTGAACCCCTCCCGCCTTGACAATTCCTGGATCCGCCTATGACTCACTCACTCACTCATTATGCAGTATGTGTTTCTATATTTCTCTGTAATGGGACATTAAAATGAGACATTGATTTGTCAGATGATAATAAACAATGCGATGTGAGGCGGTTGATCCTCAAACAGTTTGGTGAAGCGCCAAGTACTTTCTGCACGCCAAGTACTTTCTAACATACACCTGCAAATACTGATGATAAATTTAACCCGGATTGTTCAGGAAATGAAAAAATAACCTCATTATTCGTTTTATGTATTTAAGTGATTGTCGTATTGATTGGATGATCTCAACATCACTTTGAACAAAGGGTGAAAGAGGAAATAAACCTGTTCAACGTCGATATCATCAGCGCGGTGGAACAGATGGTGACTGTTCTGTTTCGGGGGTGGGAAGAGGGGATGAAGTCGGGGTAGGAGGGGTTGGTTCACTCTAGAACGTCACCTATACAACTTCATATATCACATATGTCCGTGACCTATTCAGCTTGATATATTACATATGTCCGTGACCTATTCAGCTTGATATATTACATATGTCCGTGACCTATTCAGCTTGATATATTACATATGTCCGTGACCTATTCAGCTTGATATATTACATATGTCCGTGACCTATTCAGCTTGATATATTACATATGTCCGTGACCTATTCAGCTTGATATATTACATATGTCCGTGACCTATTCAACGATGATATATCACATATGTCCGTGACCTATTCAGCTTGATATATTACATATGTCCGTGACCTATTACATATGTCCGTGACCTATTCAGCTTGATATATCACATATGTCCGTGACCTATTGTCCGATATATTACATATGTCCGTGACCTATTCAACGATATATTACATATGCCCGTGACCTATTCAGCTTGATATATTACATATGCCCGTGACCTATTCAGCGATATATTACATATGTCCGTGACCTTGATATTCAGCCCATTGATATATTCACATATGCCCGTGACCTATTCAGATATATTACATATGCCCGTGACCTATTGATATATTACATATATTACATACAAGTGACCTATTCAGCTTGATATATTACATATGTCCGTGACCTATTCAGCGATATATTACATATGTCCGTGACCTATTCAACGATATATTACATATGACCCGTGACCTATTCAAGCGATATATTACATATGTCCGTGACCTATTCAGCGATATATTACATATGTCCGTGACCTATTCAGCTACATATGTCCGTGACCTATCACGATATATCCGTGACCTATTCAGCTTGATATATTACATATGTCCGTGACCTATTCAGCTTGATATATTACATATGTCCGTGACCTATTCAGCGATATATTACATATGTCCGTGACCATTCAGCTTGATATTCAGCTTGATATATTACATATGCCCGTGACCTATTCAGCTTGATATGATATATTACATATGTCCGTGACCTATTCAGCTTGATATATCACATATGTCCGTGACCTATTCAGCTTGATATATCACATATGTCCGTGACCTATTCAGCTTGATATATCACATATGTCCGTGACCTATTCAGCTTGATATATCACATATGTCCGTGACCTATTCAACGATATATCACATATGCCCGTGACCTATTCAGCTTGATATATCACATATGTCCGTGACCTATTCAGCTTGATATATTACATATGTCCGTGACCTATTCAGCTTGATATATTACATATGTCCGTGACCTATTCAGCTTGATATATTACATATGCCCGTGACCTATTCAGCTTGATATATTACATATGTCCGTGACCTATTCAGCTTGATATATTACATATGTCCGTGACCTATTCAGCTTGATATATCACATATGTCCGTGACCTATTCAGCTTGATATATTACATATGTCCGTGACCTATTCAGCTTGATATATCACATATGTCCGTGACCTATTCAACGCATATGTCCGTGACCTATTATATATATCACATATGTCCGTGACCTATTCAGCTTGATATATCACATATGTCCGTGACCTATTCAGCGATATATACATATGATATATTCAGCATATGTCCGTGACCTATTCAGCTTGATATATTCACATATCATTGCCGTGACCTATTCAGCTTGATATATCACATATGCCCGTGACCTATTCAGCTTGATATATCACATATGTCCGTGACCTATTCAGCTTGATATATCACATATGTCCGTGACCTATTCAGCTTGATATATCACATATGTCCGTGACCTATTCAGCTTGATATATCACATATGCCCGTGACCTATTCATGTCGTGACCTGTTTGATATATCACATATGTCCGTGACCTATTCAGCTTGATATATTACATATGCCCGTGACCTATTCAGCTTGATATATCACATATGTCCGTGACCTATTCAGCTTGATATATTACATATGTCCGTGACCTATTCAGCTTGATATATCACATATGTCCGTGACCTATTCAGCTTGATATATCACATATGTCCGTGACCTATTCAGTATTCCTTGATATATCACATATGTCCGTGACCTATTCAGCTTTATATATTACATATGTCCGTGACCTATTCAGCTTGATATATCTCATATGTCCGTGACCTATTCAGCTTGATATATCACATATGTCCGTGACCTATTCAGCTTGATATATCACATATGTCCGTGACCTATTCAGCTTGATATATTACATATGCCCGTGACCTATTCAGCTTGATAAATCACATATGTCCGTGACCTATTCAGCTTAATATATCACATATGCCCGTGACCTATTCAGCTTGATATATTACATATGCCCGTGACCTATTCAGCTTGATATATTACATATGCCCGTGACCTATTCAGCTTGATATATTACATATGTCCGTGACCTATTCAGCTTTATATATTACATATGTCCGTGACCTATTCGACGATATATTACATATGCCCGTGACCTATTCAGCTTGGATATATTACATATGTCCGTGACCTATTCGGCTTTATATATTACATATGTCCGTGACCTATTCAGCTTTATATATTACATATGTCCGTGACCTATTCAGCTTGATATATTACATATGTCCGTGACCTATTCAGCTTCATATATTACATATGCCCGTGACCTATTCAGCTTAATATATTACATATGTCCGTGACCTATTCAGCTTAATATATTACATATGTCCGTGACCTATTCAGCTTGATATATTACATATGTCCGTGACCTATTCAGCTTTATATATTACATATGTCCGTGACCTATTCAGCTTGATATATTACATATGTCCGTGACCTATTCAGCTTCATATATTACATATGCCCGTGACCTATTCAGCTTAATATATTACATATGTCCGTGACCTATTCAGCTTCATATATTACATATGCCCGTGACCTATTCAGCGATTATATTACATATGCCCGTGACCTATTCGGCTTTATATATCACACATATGTCCGTGACCTATTCGGCGATATATCACATATGTCGTGACCTATTCAGCTTAATATATTACATATGCCCGTGACCTATTCGGCGATATATTACATATGTCCGTGACCTATTCAGCCCGATTATATCACATATGTCCGTGACCTATTCGGCGATATATCACATATGTCCGTGACCTATTCAGCTTGGTATATCACATATGCCCGTGACCTATTCAGCTTGATATATCACATATGTCCGTGACCTATTCAGCTTGATATATCACATATGTCCGTGACCTATTCAGCTTGATATATTATATATGCCCGTGACCTATTCAGCTTGATATATTACATATGCCCGTGACCTATTCAGCTTAATATAATAATTATCACATATGTCCGTGACCTATTCAGCTTGATATATTACATATGCCCGTGACCTATTCAGCTTGATATATTACATATGCCCGTGACCTATTCAGCTTTATATATCACATATGCCCGTGACCTATTCGGCAATATAATGAATTATCACATATGTCCGTGACCTATTCAGCTTGATATATTACATATGCCCGTGACCTATTCGGCGATTATATTACATATGCCCGTGACCTATTCAGCTTGATATATTACATATGCCCGTGACCTATTCAGCTTTATATATCACATATGCCCGTGACCTATTCAGCTTAATATAATAATTATCACATATGTCCGTGACCTATTCAGCTTGATATATTACATATGCCCGTGACCTATTCAGCTTGATATATTACATATGCCCGTGACCTATTCAGCTTCATATATTACATATGTCCGTGACCTATTCAGCTTTATATATTACATATGCCCGTGACCTATTCAGCTTCATATATCACATATGTCCGTGACCTATTCAGCTTGATATATCACATATGTCCGTGACCTATTCAGCGATATATCACATATGTCCGTGACCTATTCAACGATATATCACATATGTCCGTGACCTATTCAGCGATTATATCACATATGTCCGTGACCTATTCAGCGATATATCACATATGTCCGTGACCTATTCAGCTTGATATATCACATATGTCCGTGACCTATTCAGCTTGATATATTACATATGTCCGTGACCTATTCAGCTTCATATATCACATATGTCCGTGACCTATTCAGCTTGATATATCACATATGTCCGTGACCTATTCAGCGATATATCACATATGTCCGTGACCTATTCAACGATATATCACATATGTCCGTGACCTATTCAGCTTGATATATCACATATGTCCGTGACCTATTCAGCTTGATATATTACATATGCCCGTGACCTATTCAGCGATATATCACATATGTCCGTGACCTATTCAGCTTGATATATCACATATGTCCGTGACCTATTCAGCTTGATATATCACATATGTCCGTGACCTATTCAGCTTGATATATCACATATGTCCGTGACCTATTCAGCTTGATATATCACATATGTCCGTGACCTATTCAGCTTGATATATCACATATGTCCGTGACCTATTCAGCGATATATCACATATGTCCGTGACCTATTCAGCTTGATATATCACATATGTCCGTGACCTATTCAGCTTGATATATCACATATGTCCGTGACCTATTCAGCTTGATATATCACATATGTCCGTGACCTATTCAGCTTGATATATCACATATGTCCGTGACCTATTCAGCTTGATATATCACATATGTCCGTGACCTATTCAGCTTGATATATCACATATGCCCGTGACCTATTCAGCTTGATATATTACATATGCCCGTGACCTATTCAGCTTTATATATTACATATGTCCGTGACCTATTCAGCTTGATATATCACATATATCACATATGTCCGTGACCTATTCAGCTTGATATATCACATATGTCCGTGACCTAGTCAACTCTATGTACCGCGAAAGCCCGTAAAGTATTGCAACTATATGTTTCGCCTAATCGTGCCACTACGTGTCAACTGCCAATCAACACACTGGATTGTGAACTTCTTATACTGATAATGACGTGATTACAAACACGCGTCTGGGCTGTCATGTTACTCTCTGTCAAATACACGAATTCTCCTCGAATTCTACTTTGCTCAATTTTGATTGATCAGTCAGAGGTTGCAAATGAAAAAACCTCCAGTCATGGAACACCTGATTTATCAGGTCACAGTGAAAGCTAATACTTACAAAGGAAACTGCTCGTTCCCAAGCACCAGTGAATGTGGAGTTATTTGATGCACAGTAACAAACTACAACAAAGTTAATGCAACGCTCGACTTTCTGCCAGAATGTCAGTTTAGCCTTCTTAATCTGCAGGTGATCTGGCTCTATATGAAAATAAATTAGAACTGACTATTTATCTGGCAGGTGAAAGCGTGATTCGGTCTCAGCATGGGTTTACAGACGCTCTGATAAACTTAGTGCATTCCTCATACATATGTACCCGTGAAGATCGGGGTTAGAATTGATCTTCAGTAACCCATGCTTGTCGTAAGAGGCGACTAACGGGATCGGGTGCTCAGGTGAGGTGAAGTGAAATTGGGTTTAACGTCGTGCTGGAGAATATTTCGCTCATATGACGACGTGCATGCGTGTGTATGTGTATGGGCGGCTGCTTGTACTAGCCCAGACTGAAGCTGGTTTTACAGTGCTAGCCCACTGAGATACCATGTCGCAGTGAAGCATGAATACCCCACTCAGACACATTATACTGACTCGGAGCCGACCAGTCCTATAAGTACCATATTTTAACGTCTTTTGGTATGACGCGGTCGGGGATCGAACCCGCGACCTTCCGCTCTCCGGGCGGACGCTCTAACCACTACACCACGGAGGCGGTCTATCGGGTGGTCAGGCTCGCTGACTTGGTTGACTGACTGAGTATAGTTTTACGCCGCTTTTAGCAATATTCCAGCAATATCACGGCGGGGGACACCAGAAATAGGCTTCACAAATTGTACCCATGTGGAGAATCGAACCCGGGCCTTCAGCGTGATGAGTGAACGCTCCAACCACTAGGCTACCCCACCGCCACCTCTGACTTGGTTGACACATGTCACCGTATCCCCATTGCGTAGATCGATGCTCATGCTGTTGATCACTGGACTGTCTGGTCCAGACTCGATTCTTTACAGACCGCCGCCATATAGCTGGAATATTGCTGAGTGCGGCGTAGAACTAAGCTCACTCACTCATACATATGTATTCATACCAAAATAATAATAATAACACATACGCACGCGCACGGGCACGCGCACACACATGGATGACGTACAGGGTTGACCAGTCTGTATCAAGCAAACTTCCCACTGAGTATCATCACGGGAGTGCCGGCCTCGAGTTCACTATCCTCACGGGATGTCATGTGTCCGTGTGGCCTCAGTCGCTGATATCTAATATCATGATAATTTATATACACCACTAAATCAAGAACACCCACTCCGTCCTCAGATATAACGAGATTACCCAATAATATCAAACCACACTACTATATCTTGGTACATAAAACTGAACATATGCCTGCTATATTCACAGAGTGTCCACCTAACGGATGTTACCAGGTTTTTAGACGGGCCACGTGTATAACTCAAGTTATATTTGAGAGACATTACTCACCGATAGCAAGTAAAAAATGTCCATGTGTTATCATTGCTTGCAAAGTATGTATTCTTAGCGTTCAAACTACGAGCACGTTTCCTGTCATTGCATGAATGATATATATATGTGTGTATGTATGTATGTATATGTATGTATATATATATATGTATATATGTGTATGTGTGTATATGTATATGTCGCAGGCGCTTGGTGGTGTAATACACTGTATCTTCTGTATGTATAATGGGCCAGTGGCCCCCCATACTGTCAATAAACTCTCTCTCACTCACCGATTTGCAAACGTTCGGGTAGGAATGAAACACCGACCCCCCGTTACATACACTACTCACAAGAGTTAAGAAAACACCCTATCTATTAAGACCCATGTCACATTACTTGCTTGGGAAGCGTTCGTGTCTGCACCAAAATGTCGCTTTGCATTACAGGAATTTCAAAGAAATATGTTCATGAATCTAACGTTCTTGTAATTATCACTAACCGATCAAACCTTCTGTGTGTCAACAGTGTTCAGTTAAACATGGGTTGCTAGTCTGATTTAAGACTGACTGCCTGAGTTTGGTTTTACGCCGCTTTTAGCAATATTCCAGCAACATCACGGCGGGGGACACCAGAAATGGGCTTCACACATTGTACCCATGTGGGGATTCGAACCCGGGTCTTCGGCGTGACGAGCCAACGCTTTAACCACTAGGCTACCCCACCGCCCCCTCTGATTTAAGAGCATTTATATCAACCACATTGTATAATCCAACGTCCATCCGTGAAGATCCGGGTTAGAATTGATCTTGAGTAACCCATGCTTGTCGTAAGAGGCGACTAACGGGATCGGGTGGTCATACCCGCAGACTTCATTGTCAAATGTCATCGTATCCCCATTGCGTAGATCGATGCATGATGTTGATCACTGGATAGTCTGGTCCAGACGCGATTGTTTACAGACCGCCGCCATATAGCTGGAATATTGCTGAGTGCGGCGTAAAACAACAAAGCAAGCAACCAACGTCGACATCGGATGCACACTGTCTTCACAGTACGAGTTTCCATGTTGTCATGTGTTTAAAGATCCGTACATCCAATACAAGAAGGAAGACATTATGTGATTATTAACAGTTATAGCAGCCGATGTGTCATCAACTATGTCATGAGATATGCGTTACATCGTTATCACACATGCCATCATGGGTTACACCAAGTGTGTCATCTGACACTGCAACAGATATTGCATCAAACATTTCATCATATATACCATCAGATATGTCATCAAATGTGTCGTTAAATGTGTCATTCGATGTGTCCTTGGATATCTCATCAAATGTGTCATTCGATGTGTCCTTGGATATCTCATCAAATGTGTCGTTCAATGTGTCCTTGGATATCTCATCAAATGTGTCGTTCGATGTGTCCTTAGATATGTCATCAAATGTGTCATTATTTGTGTCATATGATGTGTCCTTAGATATGTCATGATGCATATCGTCAAATGTGCCATCAGATATGTCATCAGATGACAGATGTGTCAAGGAATATGTAGCCCTATGTTTGGGAGTCCTCGCCACGTTACAGGAATGTACACGTCAGATGTAAGTGCGGTATCGGGCATATCATATGTCAAGGATCAGAAAGATCAACATCATGACACTCACCGCCCCCACGTTATATCTACGCTTGTCCAACACCGACCTCTGACTTAAACAGCACGTACAAATTGTACAGTGTATAAACAGTGCATTCTAGAAACATCACCGTGCTGCTAATGTCGGGGAGGATCACAGCGGTGAGAGTTTATCTCATAAATAAATAGTCGTGGTAGTCAAACACTTGAACAGTTCGCAGATCACCCCGAAGATCCACTCCTACAACCACCCCTACAACCACGACCATTGGTACAACGCGTGAAGGCCATTTCTAATGTCAGAAGCCGTGATGGGATATGCGTATTAAACCGATTTTCAAATATTTGCACTCTGGTCAGAGATCTCAAGCAGCTTTAAAACCTATATGTCTGACAACATTAACATCACATTTTCACCAGCTTTTCAAACAATTGATTAATTCCATCTGTTTCTCTATTTTCTCTATTATATTACAAAGGTCGTTTCGTTCACGTCAAAGTCGCCACCGTAAAGTGTGCTCCATGACAGAGACCAGGCAGTTAAATGCAATCAAGCGTACATAATCAATTGAAAAAAAAGCAAAAAAGAGTTTTTTCCTCTTCACCAGAACACCTCGTCCTATTTTGTTGTTTGGTTTGTTTTTTCACCATGCACGATAATCCAGAATGAAAGCTACATGTATAAGGATTATATGGTCAGGTGCTAGGATTATTTCAAGCACGTCTCGGCGGACAGAGTGCATGTAGTCCACGAAGGGTTAAATGGTCTGGTACTAGGAGTAACTTGCAGAAAGAATATGCTGACAAAACATTATCGTAATAAAGGAATGGTTTACTTTCGCGTTGACAATCATAAGATCATGGCAAATTGCTGCGCAGGCGATTGGGTCATCTTGTCCCTTAAACGAACGCGAAGAGTGCACCTGTTAACTGGCTGAAAGGTAATGGAACCGTTGAGACAGAATAAATGGGTGATTTGGTGTACAGTGTATCGTGTATTACCGACGCATGTGAAATCCTCTGTTCAGCCTCTTTATACATGGGAAATATTGATCTAAGAAAGCTTCGTTGTTTATAACTTCCCTGTCTGAGCTTGGGGAGACACGCTCGTATGTATAAGCGTTATCGCCAAGTGACTCACGCAGATGACAGACATAGAAGATAACAAGGCCTCAAATTGAACAAAATATTTCCGTACACACAATAATATGTATCAGTGAGCTTGTGGCCAAGTCGTGATTCGGATTGATTAGTCCCGGAAATAGAAACAAGTAAAACTATACTCAACAAACAAGTTAAGGATCACCCCAATATTCAATATCTAAGTATTATCTGGATCATAATATGAACAATTAAATACTTTAATATTGAATACTGGGGTGGTCCTTAACTTGTTTTATTGAGTATGTATAGACACGGGCGGGCCAAATCATAGTAGAATTGATATGGATATATATTGTTTTCTCTTCTATAGTGTCTTGGAGACTGGAAGTTTGCCAGAGCATGTGTATGTGAAACCCAGTTCACTGAAGCACCGTGGCGGGTGTACAGCTTTATGTTGATTAGAGTGAGTGAGTGAGTGAGTATGGTTTTACGCCGACTTTAGCAATATTTCAACAAGGTCCCGGCAAGGGACACCGGTAATGGGCTTCACACACTGTACCCATGAGGGGAATCGAACTCAGGTCTTTGGCGTGACCAGCGTCTCCTTTAACCACTAGGCCCATATGTTCAGTATAAGCGCATTGCGTTCTGATTTAGTACTGAAATCAGCGGAAGTAGGGTCTATAACCTCCGACGTCTGTGGTTATAAAATAATACCCTACGGAGTTTGATAATATTGTTTTTGAATCAACGTTCATAAAATGTTACATTAATGGCTGCCGTCACTTTTGTCAATATGAGAGTTTATCCATTCATTGTGAATACACTCGGTCAATATTATTGGAAACGCTTAAACATTACAGAATGATATATTCAACGACCGTTCAATCTGACGGTTACAGTAACCTGTGACGCATTAAGCTCAAGGGCTTCAATTCTGTACCTTCTCGTTTACTAATGCTGGTATAATACGGGCTACCAGTTACACTGTGAGAGTACGGCTCGTGTCTCGGGAGACAAGCCCGCGATATCGGGCAACACGGGACTGGCGCATGTTCGATAGATTCAATGTAGTTCAAGTAGTGCGCGAAATCAATGAATGCATTTTGTCGACTCGGGCTTGCAAAAGTTGACAAAAACGCTCTCTGTGTGGATTCCGACTTGTCTAATGGTACTTTTTAAACTGGGAATCACGTTGTGAGCAAATCTGTGTGGGACCGAAAGCTGGTGTGTGTTTTCCGGACATCTCATGTCGGTAGTTTGAAAGGGCATGTCACTGTAAAACGGTTGTATTTATTGACGTCTCCCTGGAAATACGTGGTTATAAAGGACGTCTCACTAGAAAGTGGTAGCTTTTGTGAACATTTCACTGGACTGGGGCGGATCTAGAGAGGTATGTGGAGGTGCGCCCCCTCCCTAAATCCCCCACATATACCCCAAACTTTTGGACAAGATATATGTGCACCTCTCCTTCTCCAAAATTCTAGATCCGTCCCTGGCTGGATATTGGTTTCCTGTGATCACTCCTCGAGTGAGTGAGTATGTGTGCCGTGTGTCATAGGTACCTCACCAGGATATATACCCGTCCATCATATATACCTCACCAGGATATATACCTGTCCATCATATATACCTCACCGGGATATATACCTGTCCATCATATATACCCCACCAGGATATATACCCGTCCATCATATATACCTCACCAGGATATATACCCGTCCATCATATATACCTCACCAGGATATATACCCGTCCATCATATATACCCCACCAGGATATATACCAGTCCATCATATATACCCCACCAGGATATATACCCGCCCATCATATATACCTCACCAGTATATATACCAGTCCATCATATATACCTCACCAGGATATATACCAGTCCATCATATATACCCCACCAGGATATATACCAGTCCATCATATATACCTCACCAGGATATATACCCGCCCATCATATAAACCTCACCAGGATATATACCCGTCCACCATATATACCTCACCAGGATATATACCAGTCCATCATATATACCTCACCGGGATATATACCCGTCCACCATATATACCTCACCAGGATATATACCTGTCCATCATATATACCTCACCGGGATATATACCTGTCCATCATATATACCCCACCAGGATATATACCCGTCCATCATATATACCTCACCAGGATATATACCCGTCCATCATATATACCTCACCAGGATATATACCCGTCCATCATATATACCCCACCAGGATATATACCAGTCCATCATATATACCCCACCAGGATATATACCCGCCCATCATATATACCTCACCAGTATATATACCAGTCCATCATATATACCTCACCAGGATATATACCAGTCCATCATATATACCCCACCAGGATATATACCAGTCCATCATATATACCTCACCAGGATATATACCCGCCCATCATATAAACCTCACCAGGATATATACCCGTCCACCATATATACCTCACCAGGATATATACCAGTCCATCATATATACCTCACCGGGATATATACCAGTCCATCATATATACCTCACCAGGATATATACCCGTCCATCATATATACCTCACCAGGATATATACCCGCCCATCATATATACCCCACCAGTATATATACCAGTCCATCATATATACCTCACCAGGATATATACCAGTCCATCATATATACCTCACCAGGATATATACCCGCCCATCATATATACCTCACCAGGATATATACCTGTCCATCATGTATACCTCACCAGGATATATACCCGTCAATCATATAAACCTCACCAGGATATATACCCGTCCACCATATATACCTCACCAGGATATATACCAGTCCATCATATATACCTCACCGGGATATATACCCGTCCACCATATATACCTCACCAGGATATATACCTGTCCATCATATATACCTCGCCGGGATATATACCCGTCCATCATATATACCTCACCAGGATATATACCAGTGCATCATATATACCACACCAGGATATATATACCAGTCCATCATATATACCCCGTGTGTCCAGGTGTTTCCATGTTTCCGTGAGGCTTCCATGTTTCCGTGAGGCTTCCATGGAGTGTTTCATGATTAACAGCATCACAGTAGGTTGGTGTGTAAATGCTCTACACTTCTACTTTGTGATCAGCGCAACCTGGGTGCTAGACATGTAAACCAAATATCCTTCACGAATGTCTCTTTTGACCTGGATCTACTTTCACTTCATCTTTGTTTACGTAAACAAGGCGGTACACGTCAACTACAGGGTATCCTGGGTATATGTACGCAGTAGGATCACGTACGTGTTCTGGGACAAGAGTGAGTGAGTTTAGTTTTACCCCGCTTTTAGCAATATTCCAGCAACATCACTGCGGGGGCGCCAGAAATGCGCTTCACACATTGTACCCATGTTGGGAATCGAAGCCAGGTCTTCAGAGTGACAGCGAACGCTTTAACCCCTAGGCTACCCCACCGCCCTCTGGAACAAGAGGGTACACGTCGACATTGTGTGCTAGAATTAATCATGGAACAATATCAGCTTACATTTAACACAAGACAAATTCAGCAAAGGTGTGCTTTACCCTCAGTTAGGCGTGAGTTTTTTTAGAAGTGAGTTAACAAGTATGCTATTAAGCGTCTTTTAGACCAGAAATGGGCCACATACTTTGTACCCATGTGGAGAATCGAACCAGGGCATTTGGTGTGAAAACGTACCAAAAAGCTACCCTGGCATCCATGTATGAATCAAGGAGAATAGATGTCCAGTAAAGTGTGGTTACCAAGGCGACTAAGTCGAGTTGTGTTCATGCTCGATAACTTGGCCCATTGCGTAAAATCGTACCCTCTAATACCTCAAACATGCCGTTTTACCTATTTACATAGAAAGAACAGATAGACTTTTCTGGGTTTCATCTTCGTTTTTATTGTTTGGTACAACGTTTCAGGGCTTGTTCTGGCCCCATCATCAGGTAGAGCTAAAGAACAGTAACAGGTTCACCTTGGCATGAGGAACATACGATGATCAAAATATATTTGTTGTCTTCTCTAACATAAGCAGCAAACAGAATATGTTTCTTACAATGTCCACAGCCTAAATCTAAATCTTCGTACAGCATGACGTTTAAGTCAAGTAGGGAGAACACCAGGGTCATCGCCTTCAGAGCACATTTTGTTGACTGTCCTGTCTGTCCGGGCGATCTGGCATCAAGCATGGAATGCCGTTTGGTTTCGCAGTGGTGTCTACCCCTTTATATACCGTTCAAAGGAAGTTAAGGGTCGCCCGATTCTTGCATATTACTGAAGCTAACCTGTTATGTTGACAATAGCGGGTGACCCGACCAGATGAACACATCCAGCCAGATGTCCTTTATTTCCCGATGAATGGTTGTGTGACGTCATTGCGTTGACAGATATAGATAAAGGGGAGAATCGGGATGTCCTTAACATCTTTTGAGTAGTATACTCTTAAGCGTAATTTAAAAAAATTAAATGCTGTTTTCCATCAAATATGCATATTTTAGTTCATTTGATTGATACAAGGATGAAATTATGTATAGGTTAATCACCCTTACAAGGTAGTTATTTAAATAAACTCTGTGGGGTCTTTAGCCCGAGCCGAGTTTATTTTAATACCTACCGTTGTGAGGGTGATTAAACGGCTTACACCACGAGGGCATACTTATTTAATACGCGTGTAATGAGAGAGAGAGAGAGAGAGAGAGAGAGAGAGAGAGAGAGAGAGAGAGAGAGAGAGAGAGAGAGAGAGAGAGAGAGAGAGAGAGTGAGAGAGAGAGAGAGAGGAGAGAAAAGAGACGTATTGAGAGAGAGATATAATGGACATAACTTTCCTAGTGGTTTAACATGGTAAAAACACGTATTGTGTTGATATATTGGTAATACTGACAAAAGACACGTGTACCAACGACGTTCGGAGAGCTTCACGGCTTTACTCCCCCTTGACACAGACTGAACAAGGCTGTGGAATCTCTCCTGTGGAATTCTCCTCCATTCCGTTTACAACGCATTGGCCAGTCGTGCAGGTGTGTGGCGACGTTGGCGAACATCTCTATCGAGTTCATCCAACAGATGCTCTATCGGATTAATATCTTCTGGATCTATCTGGGACCTCTCACAGACGATTCCTGTTCGTTTGGCCCGATACCCTCCTCAAACCAGGCACATGTCAGTAGCATGTCGATGACGTAGACAGAAGACCCAGATGTAGCCACTTTTAGGACGGACAAAGGGCTGAATAAGGGAGGGTATACCAATCCCCAGACCGAGATATGGTGTTCCGGTGTACGCGGAAATGACCGGCACTCTCCAGCATCAAGACATTCTTTGGCGATTGGCAACATATCAGCATATTCACTCTCTGTTTACTGACGTTTGACCTTTTATAAACATTGTCATTGCAAGTGCAGTCTGCTTTAATTTCCTTTAATTTCAAGTTCGTAAGGTCTAAAACAACTGATGTGTAAAGCTACAACAAAATATAACGGTTGTTTTGTGCGCTGGACCAGTTCAGACGTGACTGACACGATTCAATCAAAACTATTGTATTTGTATTGTATGTTTCGTGAATAAATAAAATTAACATCTTCATTATCTCCTAAGCGTTTCTTCTCTTTCGAAAAGTGTATATTTTATGTGCTACAGACAAAAGCGAACAGTAGATACCAGTTAATGTTCTGGCACGGACCGGCAAACCAGTAATTGACAATGTGTACAATGTCCGACACAGGCAAAAGGCAATTAAACAATCAACATAACCTAACGATCCAATCCTTTATGCCTTGCTGTTTAAACTTCTTGGAGTCAGTGTGTCACGCCGGGCTGATAATGCACAGTTTGATTGTGTTTAACATGGGTTGATATCGCACTAAACAGGTTTTCACTGTTAGTGGTTCAATGAATCCAACCGCACTGTCCACATCACATAGGTCACTCAATATCATTTATTTCCGGGAAATGGATTGTAAGGAAAATAATAGCGTGAACATTGTTGAAATCCTATTTCAGATACAACAAACATAAAACAACGCTCTACACTAAATGCCTGCCTTATCATGTTGAACCTTCAAATTTTAAGTTGAACTGTCATTATAGGCGGATCCAAGAATTTTCAAGGGGGGGTTGGGGGCTCCGCCAATGCCAAACATAATCTCCTCGGATCCGCCAATGGTCATGTTACAGATTCCACCTTCACCTTTCATATTAAACTTTGATATTTAATGTAGTTCTTTCATATATCATTCATGGGTGTTGTGCTGCTGGGAGTGAGCATAGACGATTCGTGAACGGGGTGTTGGTGTCGTCCTGAGACTAATAACAAAGGGTGCCTGTATAAGCTAAAGCTTGAACGAGCCGACCACGTAGATTGGATGGTAAGACTTGGCAACTTGCTGGATTGAATGCCATCTTTGTCTGGTCAAGTCTCGATTATTCATGGACGCCGTCATTATCTGCAATATGGTACGCCAGTGGCTTTAACCTTTCCACACACACACACAGTGCGAAATTGTCTCTGAGGCTGTAGTGCATGCCTCTTACAGACCGAACATCACAAGCAGTCACATTTGGGTTGGGCTGAAGATCACGTCTGCTGAACACCGCGTGCAGATCCAGGTTAGTATGGGTCTTCAGTAACCCATGCTTGTCTCCACCCATGAAGATCAGGGTTAGAATTGGTCTTCAGTAACCCATGCTTGTCTCCACCCATGAAGATCGGGGTTAGAATTGGGCTTCAGTAACCCATGCTTGTCTCCACCCGTGAAGATCGGTGTTAGAATTGGTCTTCAGTAACCCATGCTTGTCACCACCCGTGAAGATCGGGGTTAGAATTGGGCTTCAGTAACCCATGCTTGTCACCACCCGTGAAGATCAGGGTTAGAATTGGGCTTCAGTAACCCATGCTTGTCGTAAGAGGCGACTAACAGGATCGGGTGGTCAGGCTCGCTGGCTTGGTTGACACATGTCATCATATCCCAATTGCGTAGATCGATGCTCATGCCGTTGATCACCGGATTGTCTGGTCCAGACTCGATTATTTACAGACCACAATTTGACGTTTTAATGCTCATTATCTGCTGTTCTGTCCTGTTGCCTTACATACTCGAGACACTGACGGACAAAAGAAAGTACACACCTGGTGTTTTGGAAACATTTTCCTAAATACATAGGGTTAGAGGGTTTTGATTGTGACTTACAAGTCATAAACATTGTGTACATGTTGTCAAACCACCACAAATATCCTTTAAATTGCTGTTTGATTACTCGCACTTGCATGTTATGGACAAGCAGCAGCAGCCTATTGAGTTATGCCTGTTAAAGGTACCAATATTATCAGCAGCGGAGCGAGAACAAGACATTAGAATGTTGCAAATGGGGACATCAAACAGCCACAATGTTCAGATGTACAAGGTTGACCATCATCAGACTAATGAGACACCTAAACCAGACTGGTGAGACGTCAGATAGTTCCAGAACTGGAAGACCAAGGGGACCACCTCACAAGATGACCATCACCTGTGTAACCGGATGCTCACACTATCAACAGCCGCAAGTCACCGCATCAGAAGAACACACTGGTGAGAAAATACTGTTAGCATCCAGGCCTATCGGGGATGTCGTTAACACATCAACATAAATTAGACCTAAATTTGACTAGGAACGAGAGGCTGGGAACATCGCTGCTGAGTACTATATCTATGGTGTTTTGGCAACATGTACACAATGATTGCCATTTGTAAGTTGCAATCAAAACACTTAATATTCCAAAGGACAAGGTGTGTTTTCTTTGTACGTGAGTATATTAGATAAAACTCCATGTAAAAGAACACCAAACATTCCAGTTGTTATTTTATTATCCACCTGTCTTTACAATGACGACAATGTGAAACATTCTTGGGAATATTGTTGATAAATAAAAATAACAACCCTTGACAGTTTCAGATAGAATTCTAATATCAAAATTAGCCAAAACACATTTGTCAATGTGAAAGGTATCTGGTTTTGTTGTCAATTTTCAACATGCAATGAACAATTCAAAGCAAACGATGTAACAGAAACATTAATTCAATGACTGAACACATCAAAGTATGACCTGACACTAAAACAAATATGAAAAAAATGTCTTCGAAACACTGAAACTGATGGCATATCCTTGGTGAAATAATAAATGTATAATCTTATTATAGAGGACACCAACCATTTGATATTTTGAGTTTTGTGTGTGTGTGTGTAGTTTGAGGAAGAAGGTGGGTGGGGGGAGTAATGCTGCAACAAAATAATTCTGCTTACCTGTGGAATAGAACTGAGATACTAGTATTTGGCATTACAAACTCCTACTTTAACCACTCCCCCAATCGTAGCATATATGTCAAATGGCTGGTTCCTAAAGCTAACAACATGGAAGACAATACAAAGTATGCTTGGATGACAAGAAAAGTCTCTCCAATGAGCAGAAATAGGAAGATATCAACATACAAAATATACACTACATTGTTAGGAAAGTTTCAATCTTTCTTTAAGGCATACAAGTCCATACAAATCATACAAAACTTCAGCTATAACAAATAACAAAGTTATCCAAATGATTCATAGAAGAAATTCAGGAAAAATCAGAGGGCTCACAAAAGCAGTTGAAAGGCTAGATTAGCTTTTCTTGCACACTGAAAGTTGAGACAATCATATCATTGTAAGAAAAAAACACACTGCACAAAAAAATGCCCTAGCAAACAATATATGGGACACATGCATCCATCAACCATACATCAATGGCACATCTTTCGTTATCTTAAATCAATACTTTTAGAAGACATTGTTAAGAACGGTCTTAAGAGTGTGTGTGTGTGTGTGTGTGTGTGTGTGTGTGTGTGTGTGTGTGTGTGTGTGTGTGTGTGTGTGCGTGGGGGGTGCGTGCGTGTCTGTGTTCTTCTCGTAAGGTACTTTGCAATATTCCGTCTGGAAATATATTTCCAATGACCTAACCAGTTGAGGTATGATGAACACAAACAGCCAAGTCACAGAGCCTAAGAGCCCAATTCTTAAAGTCATGACCAGAATAAGTTGCTGAGGAAACATTCTAACCAAGGAGACTTGTACCCACCACATCTTTCCAGGTGTACATGTACTCAACTCAGTGATACCATGTGTAGGAACATAGCATGAAATATGTTAATTGCCTTCTGAACTATCAAGTAGTATATTCAAATCATAAATCTAAAGTATTTCAAAACTTTACATTCAAAAATATGTTTCTTTACTCTACAGTGATAATCATGTAAAGATACCATTTGACTTTTCAATGTTACATGTATTACTGTCTTCCTACTTTACAGAACCAAGTTATCTGAAACTTGGAAACCAAGTACGGTACAACAATGAGAACTACAAACAGGTATTAGTGAGATGGATGGTGATACAGATGTTGGCAGATCCCCAGATGGTTTTAGATCGAGGGGTAGCAGCACTACCCTGGCTGACTAGGCCACAGGCCATGTTAGATTGTCAAACACCCCTGAATGATGATTTTAAAAAAATTTAAACAATCAAATTCTAAAAACAAGTCTGATTCAATAAATGCACACAATATTCTTTTCTTGTTTAGTTTAACAAGTTTAAAAAATTCAGTAAGTAGTGTATTATATATTGCAATACAGGAAACAAGGAAGCGATCCCACCACTAAGTAAAGCATAGCACAGCATACAGTTCTTTCTCTTACATAACTCAATGAAGATATAAAAGACGATCGTTAAACTCAAGCTTCAATAATAAACAGCTTTCAGTCACAAGAACACATCACCTCATCTACAAATTACTTCAGCCTGTTCACTTAGTCCTGTTTCAACACTGAGGAGGTATCCATTGCAACTGGATCCCTAGTGTTCACATACACAGGTAATTAGTTTCAAGAATCGTCTCTCACACCTATTTATATTTGTTCCAACATATTTCTTTGTCACAACCATGTGGAAGTCCAAGCAGCTGATACTGTAGGCAGGGAGGCAGTTCAAGGACTGGGCACTAATTACAATCACGACAGTACAAGCCAGTGTGGCTAATTAAGATCTTTCTGTTAATAGTGGTCAGTATAAATTGTATGAGAAAAACGTGGAGCAATGTTAAATTGCAAAGAAAGAAAAAATATATCGGAATATCGGGAGCATGTCTCATGTTCAACTTCATAGTTTGACTCCCAATCACAAATGATTGTAAAGCCTCATTTCAAATCTGACTTGGATAAGAAAATACTATGCTCTAATTCAATAGAACTTTATATCCACTAGAGATACTGAGATAAAAAGAGGTTATTGAGTTTTCATTGATGGTAAAAAAGTTCAAAATATAACTTTTAATCAACTTTGTTCAAACAGGATGATAATGTAGCCATAATAATCTTTTGCTGAACCGGAGAAATATCTGAAGCATACTTGATGTAAATATCAAACAACATTAGTACAAATGATATAGAAATATAACACATTACCATGGTAACATCTTATTATTACCTAGTAACATCTTTAACAAGAATGGAATATTAAGAACTTTGAAGAACTGTTTTGGAAACACTTCTGTGTTCTAGTCCATTCTGAACATGGCCATTAGTGGGTTTAATGTCCCCATTGTTGTTCGATTCAGAATTTGTTTCAACAGACTTCCCGTTGGTGGATGGCTTGTCTGACTTTGGATTCCGTTTGATTCTAGAGTAGGGACCGATCTCAGGGTCTGTGATGAAGTCGTAGATGACCTTCACCCATGACGTATGACAGGGCAGATTGTCATAATATTCAGGGGCAATCTTTTTAACCTGAAAGAAAACAAAAGGTTATTTATTCACAAGCTTACATAGAACATGAAAGATCCAATTACAATTATGAGTTATTTGGGAAGAAAATGAATAGGAATGAACCTCTGAGATAAATATCGTCATGTCTGGTTAAATCATAAGCCAGAGCAGCATACTGTTCTTATAGCTGGACATAATTTACTTGACTTCCTCAATATAAGTTTTGTCTGATAAGAGAGAATTATTTAACTACCAATATGTGGAGTTTTTTCTCAGTGGACAAGACGTAAGTCAGTTCTGTCTGTACTATATGGTCCATAATGGAGCATGGCTATCAGATCCTTTTGTAGAAGAATATTATGAGTTGGACACAAGAAAACCCCTAATCAAGCTGACTTTAGGTGTTTGTCTTCTCCAAGTGAATCTAAATGTAAAACATGATGTGCGCCTCATCGCTTGCTTTAGGATTACTTACATGCAGATAACTAAAAGTATAAGTTCTGTGAACTCAGCAAAAGATTCCAGTCATCGGGGAAAATTAAGTGTCTCAATATTGAACTTCCTGTCAAGTTGTGGTATCATTTACAATACAGATATCAATAATGATATACTTGAATTACAAAACTGTTATCATAGCAAAATGGATGAAAACTATCATTCCCCTGATGGGCACAGTTGCTATATCTAAAGACCTTAACTATACCTACACTAAACTATCCCTTGTTCCCAGTTCCCAGTACACAATGTAAATACTACCTCCATAGAACTTGATTTTCCTTCAGTGTAAATACTACTCTCTGAATTTTTGTTAAATAAAAACCAGATAGAATAAGCAAACACACCCCACCCCCTGCCCCTTTCAGGCGAACAACAACACATTTTGACATTACTTATATTTAGAGACATCTTATGAAAACAATATTAGTGTTGTTCTTATTATTAATTAGGACAATTGGATCAAAATGTGAAGGTCTTGCCCAATATTTTTCAAGTTATTGGTGAACAAACTTTTCTAAATATTTTTTTGTAAATTGCTTTAATTCTTCAAAACATTAAATGTCATTTAAAATTTGCACTGCACATTCCCATAAGACAAAGATGATCGCCCCCAAATTTGAAAACAATCTAACCAATAGTATTCAAGTTGTTGGTTGAAAAAAATGTCCTTGCATGGATGGACAGAATGCCTTGGCATAATTGCACACATCAACCCTTTTACTTCCGGAGCATGATAAAGAGAGATGTTATTAGGTCAGAACTTCATGCAAAAATAATTCCACAAAACACAAGCAATCTGGCATGATCGGCTGCACATGTTAGTTTGGGTTGTAATAATGATACTATTAAAGAATTGGGTTTTTTTATCCGTTCCTGCTAATGGCCAATTTTTCGGTGTACATATGTAGATCTCAGTTAAGTAGACCACACATTTCAGGCTATGAATATAAAATTTCAATAGAGATATTTGATTGAGAAACGTATTTGCTTTAGTATTAACAAGCTGAATGAGTTTTACATTCAATGGGCCAGGTATCATACAATATTTGAATAACTGTGTAAACAGCTTCCTCTATTCATCCCACTATCTTACGTACACATTGTATACATAGCAGTCCTCAATCAATTTGACAGCTTTGAATAAAACGTGTGACCTAACTCCCCTTGACCGACAGTTCTAACACATGAAATGTCAACACCAGATAATGATCAGTCTTGACAAAACATTGGCCACAGAGGGAAAGTGAGTGAGTTGGGTTTTACGCTGCTTTTAGCAATATTCCAGCAATATCACCGCGGTGGACACCAGAAATGGGCTTCACACAGTGTGCCCATGTGGGGAATCGAACCAAACGACGAGCAGACGCTTTAACCACTAGGCTACCCAACTGTCATTCTCTTCCCACAGAGGTTACTTGTCATTTCTTCCTACGAACCTCTGTTCTAATACGGTCATATTTCCCGGTTCTCGTAAAATCCCCTAGCGGCATAAAATCGTAACACGAATTATCTCCCTTCTTTCTGTCCAATCAGAACACGTGTTACATCAACTTGACTAATACAAGCAAATGTTGGGTCACAAATATCCCTCCTCTGCCAGGAACGTGTGTTGATGTGACACACAAGACATTTAATGGCTAGCTTGTCCATTGTCAACGAGGGCGATTGAGACGCCATTGATCCGCCATTTACATGACTGAGTTTTGTCTATAAGAAACGTTTGTGTATCGCGCAGGGAAAGAGGTTCTAGTTTTCCCGAAGCATACGGAAATACCCGTGGCCTTGTGAATGATCGCTTTTGAAACAACGTCGCTGATTGCACAACTAAATCTGATTGCAACCAATCACGAATCCTGAACACTCGCACCATGAAAGGGCCGTATTAGAACAGAGGTTCGTAGGAAGATGACAAGTAACCTCTGAGGGAAGAGAATGCCCAACTGTATAAAGGGGAAAGATAGAGGTGATAATAATATATGAATCACAGATCACTGAAAGCAGGTGCTTGTTTCCACCAAAAATACTGGCTCACTAAACTTATGAATTGATTATTTTAGAGAGTAACTAACGATTTAAGTCCTCTTTCAAAGTCAAGGAACCTACCTACAAATATTCTAACCCCAAAGTAATAAATGTCACAATTATAATAATCAATTAATTCAACAAAACAAATCCTGTTTGACATCATGCACTCTTATAACCAGCGAGGTTGAAACCATACAAATAATATTCACCTGTGGCAGGTTGCATCCTGGTATGCTGGGGAAGTCATGGTGTTCATTGTGGTAGCCAACATTGAAGGTGAGATAGTTGAGGCAGCCGTAGTAGGAGTATGTCTCGTATCCCTTGATGAACATGTAATGCTCCGAGATGAAGTGGCCTGCCAGAGGATGCAAGCCGGTAGCCATGAAGGTTCCCGCCACAAAATACACCAGAGATTTCACTCCGAAGAAATACGCAATTGCAGCATTGAAAGAAAACTGTATGACAACATTAATAACCTCTAAAGCTGTCAATGGCTTTGGGTAGACGAAGAGAGGGCGGAGAGCATAGAACCAGGGCTGTAACACAACCCATATAAACTTGGTAATGGTGTTGGTGAAGAACTGTCCCTCCAATTTGCATGGGATGTCGACATCCCGCATGTCGTCCCCCTGATACCTGTGGTGCTCTAGATGGTACTTCTTGAAGGAGATTGACATTGGCACACCGATAGGAAGATTAGCCCAAAATCCTAGTATTCTGTTTGCTAGTGGTCTGCAATGTCCGAATGCCAAATTGTGGGAAATTTCATGGACAGCAAGTGTCAGTGAGTGGTTGATGGTCCCGCCGAAACAGTAGGCCAATAACACTACAGTTACCCACGATGCATCTTGGATGAAGTATGCTGCTAGAATCTGCACCAGTACCATCAATGTCACGATGTACTTCAGGTTTGGATTAGGGCCCATCAACTTCTTCACCTGGGGATACTTGGCTGAAAGCAGAAGCGGGGGATAATTGTAGCTCATTATGATTAATAGTTTTAATGAGTGTTGGTCGTTTTGTTAAACACTTAAAAGGGATTAGGTTTTGAGAAATTACACAGAAATAGATATCTTCATATTTTCAAAATGACACTTTAATGTTGAGTTAGGAAGACCAAAATTTTCCGTTTTCCTAAAAAAGATCAATGTCATCAATAGATACGATAGTGACTTTAATAGTGAGTGAGTTTAGTTTTACGCCGCACTCAGCATTATTGCAGCTACATTGTATATGGCGGCTGTCTGTAGAGAATCGAGTCTGGACCAGACAATCCAGGGATCAACAGCATGAGCATCAACCTTCGCAGTTGGGATACAATGACATGTGTCAACCAAGTCAGCGAGCCTGACCACCTGATCCCGTTAGTCGCCTCTTACGACAAACATGGGTTACTGAAGACCAGTTCTAACCCGGATCTTCATGGGTCGATATGATAGTGAACACTAAGAAATGAGGATTTTGAAACATTAAATAGAGATTTTTACTATCAGTTTTTATTGAAGGCTACAAGAGCCATGAATTAAGAACTTTGCAAATAGATGAGATTATATATACACAGGCTATTTCATACTTGAGGTTAGGTAACAAGTAGATCCAGGTATAAAACCACCATGTTTAATCTTCCACTACACACTTCACTCCGAGCATTGTGATTGACCCTGACCTGAATCACAGTAGAGGATCATGCTGCATGTAGGCCTTACACTACTCTGTACAAACAAGATGTTGTCATTCCACTTCCGCCTATCATGTCAATTTTGATTGAGTGACCTGAGTGACTGTGTAGGCCTTACACTACTCTGTACAAACAAGATGTTGTCATTCCACTTCCGCCTATCATGTCAAATTATTATTGAGTGAGTGAGTGAGTTTAGTTTTACGCCGCTTTTAGCAATATTCCAGCTATATCACGGCAGGGGACACCAGAAATGGGCTTCACATATTGAAACCATGTGGGGAATCGAACCCGGGTCTTCGGCGTGACAAACGAACGCTTTAACCACTACGCTACCCCACCACCCCAATTATTATTGAAGATAAAAACAATGAAATGTCCTGATGCCATATATCTCTATTAAAGTCATTGCATATCAGATGCTGATACCCAGCAATAGACATTCATGCTGGGAGAACTGTTAGTGTTCTTTCCATACCACTTGCCAGAGAACTTCGAAACTGACATGCGTCTTTAACACATCTCTTAATGATTACTTTCACATATCAGATCTGACATACTATACATCCTGGTTGCATAGAAACACTGAAAAGGGTTCATCCCCACACTGCACTAGTTTGTCCGAAGTTTATTTTTAACAGTCCAGTTTGATAACACTTGAATATAACCTAACATCATATTATCACTGATTGCACGTTGTATACTAACACACAACAACAGAGGCAGCAATATATGCAAACATACAACCCATTCAATCAATAGATAGAAACCATCCAGTAACCATAGCAACCATTTCAATCAATACTTGTCCGTCATAAGGTTGTGTCATGTACATGTTTCTCTGTAAATCAATCTCTCATAAAAACAGTTCCTGATTGAACAGAGGACAGACATTTATCACACGTCAAAACAGGGGACAGTCATTTCACTCCACAGACATAACATTTTGACAGACAGTTCATTATCACACATGTCAAAACGGGACAGACATTTTAGCACATTATCACACATGTCAAAACAGGGGACAGACATTTCACTGACAGCATTACAGCACATCAAAACAGGGGACAGACATTTCACTGACAGCATTATCACACATGTCAAAACAGGGGACATGTCAAAACAGGGGACAGACATTTCACTGACAGACATTTAACTGACAGCATTATCACAAACAGACGGGACAGACATTTCACTGACAGCATTATCACACATGTCAAAACAGGGGACAGACATTTCACTGACAGCATTATCACACACATGTCAAAACAGGGGACAGACATTTCACTGACAGCATTATCACACATGTCAAAACAGGGGACACATTTCACTGACAGCATTATCACACATGTCACTGATGTCAAAACAGCATTATCACATGTCAAAACAGGGGACAGACATTTCACTTCAAAACAGGGGATTTCACATTTGACAGCATTATCACACATGTCAAAACAGGGGACAGACATTTCACTGACAGCATTATCACACATGTCAAAACAGGGGACAGACATTTCACTGACAGCATTATCATGTCAAAACAGGGGACAGACATTTGACAGCATTATCACACACATGTCAAAACAGGGGACAGACATTTCACTGACAGCATTTCACATGTCAAAACAGGGGACAGACATTTCACTGACAGCATTATCAAAACACACATGTCAAAACAGGGGACAGACATTTCACTGACAGCATGTATCAGGGGACAGACATGTCAAAACATGGGGACAGACATTTCACTGACAGCATTATCACACACATGTCAAAACAGGGGACAGACATTTCACTCACTCAAAACAGGGGACAGACATTTTATGACAGCATTATCACACATGTCAAAACAGGGGACAGACATTTCACTGACAGCATTATCACACATGTCAAAACAGGGGACAGACATTTCACTGACAGCATTCATCACACATGTCAAAACAGGGGACAGACATTTCACTGACAGCATTATCAAAACACACATGTCAAAACAGGGGACAGACATTTCACTGACAGCATTATCACACATGTCAAAACAGGGGACAGACATTTCACTGACAGCATTATCACACATGTCAAAACAGGGGACAGACATTTCACTGACAGCATTATCACACACATGTCAAAACAGGGGACAGACATTTCACTGACAGCATTATCACACATGTCAAAACAGGGGACAGACATTTCACTCAAAACAGGGGACAGCCATATCACACACATGTCAAAACAGGGGACAGACATTTCACTGACAGCATTATCACACATGTCAAAACAGGGGACAGACATTTCACTGACAGCATTATCACACATGTCAAAACAGGGGACAGACATTTCACTGACAGCATTATCACACATGTCAAAACAGGGGACAGACATTTCACTGACAGCAGTATCACACATGTCAAAATGGTGTATAGCCATGTTTAGATCAATACTACGGCATTTTATTTGTAAAACTGAAGACATATACATTCTGCAACATTTCACTGACAGCATTATCAAGATTAAATCAAGGCCAAGTACTGATCAATAATGTCTGCACCTAGCCAATAATGTCGCACCTAGCCTGTCGCCGTGTTATTCTAATTTAACATACTTGTTGCTGTACGAAATATCTGTGTAATGGTTTTCTCAGCTTGCTTCGAATTACCATTAATCTACACACCTGTTGCAGTTCTGTATAAACCTGAACATAGCAATTCAATATCCCTTAGCCAACCCAACTAATCGACAAATTTTGTGATTTACCAGCTGCATTTGTCATAACGTGTGTCAGTTGTGAAGAGGTTTTCTTTGTAGACCTCCATCAGTATTGTTTGTTCAGTTTTCAGGGTATTTACGACCATAAAAATCTATGTGTGAAATTTCTGAAATACAGCCAATTGTAACTGTCCACATAATTTTTTCCAAGCCTGGACTTTTACATAAAAACGCAAGAATGAAAAAGACAATTTTGACATTAACTATGTGTTTCTTCATTACTTCGGTCAAATTTATCTACACATTTGTCAAAAGTTTGGCAAAATGGAGAGAGAACAGTTTTCTATGTAAAACACTGTAAGTTTAGTTCCTTGAAAGTACATCAAATTACACCAAAAATGTTTAAGTTAGCAACTGATGAGGATTTAATGCTGCTCTTAGCATAATTGCAACTATTCCTTTATGCTAGAAAGCATATACAGGCAGAACGTCACCATCAAGACCAATGCTTAGTCTCTGAACACATAATTTTGATAGTAACAAATAAACCCATTTAAATTGAAAAGGATCCCCAGTCGAATGGGAAATTCAGAACCTGAGGGAATCTAGACTTGCATGATTTAGGGCTTTAGCATTGCAGGGAGGGCTTGGCAGTAGGGAAAATAACTTGGTTCAGGGACTGTGAGACAGACTAGAGTATACCATACGAGGAGTCAAACCAGAATTCTGCTGATCTGCTACTACAACATCTCTGGGCTGCCATACTGAAGTACTACTTTCTCAAACATTGTGTACAGTGGGCCAAGGTCAAAATGTGATGACTCAACATTCATCTATTTTTCAAAAACCTGTTAGCACTCATAATTATTGATTTGACACTCAGGATGAGACACGCCACTACACCTGTAACATTTCAAATTACATTAAATTACAATAAATTAAATTGTATCTGTTCCACAATCTTACATTGTGTGTATGTTTGTTTATACAGTGAAATATTGCCTTACAACGATCAGAGTTATTCAGATTGTTTTGTCCCTAAAATGAATTTAAAAAGAACGGAATTTCCATTTCCTTGAAATACGTATCATATCTTCAAAACATTTTTAGGACAGGTGCATTTAATTGTCACATATACCCAAAAGAATTCCCAACAATTGAAGTTCTGCGTGTGTGTTGGCCATCGGTGACAAAACCTTGCGAATCCGGGCGTGCTGACGAAAACTGGTCACAAGGCATAGACAAGTTTTACTTATCAAATATACAAACTGAGTCAGATGAACATAATATACGTGGTAGTTTGTTCTTTTATCGTACGATATATAACAAATTGTCGATCTGCTGTTCACTGCGACCTCGTGAGCTACTTCAAGGCGACATCCCACCCGTGACAAGTTTGACGTGTAACAACTGGGGGTGTGAAGCGCCTTGCAATCACGCTTTGTCGTCATCCTTTGCGTAGATCTAATGTTTTCATTTTAAGTTGTTTCGGGGCTAAAACTATATCTAGCAAAGGCACAGGGTTACATAAGAAATATATCTATTCCTCTCTGGTCAGAATAAATTCAGTGACATGGTTGAAGATCATAAGACTTGCGGTTATGAAAACCGGTCACAAGTGATGGAGGGATCGGCATCTCGTGTGTCTCACCTAAAATTTCCTTCCGGCGTGTTGCATGAGGCTCCTCTGTGTATGACCACTCGTAATCCGTCCTCGACACCTGAGCACCCATGACTGTGCTCTGGTTGTGTGCAAGACTTGTCTACGACCTTACCACAAACGCTAGTGTGAGATACAATGTTCGTCGAGCTCAGCCCTGTTCTTGTTATACTTCCCAGTAAGCCTGAGAGGTGGGGGATTTAATCATTACTTCCCTTGATCCGTAACCGTAACCCAGTCCAGTCGATATGCTTTACCGGCTGTGCTTATTCAGGTTTATCGTACCATACGATTTGTAAGGGTATGAATATTTATTACTACCACGTGATCAGTTCGGGCGGGATCGGACAACTCCGAAAACGAGGAAATAGCCAATGAAATGCTTCCAGAACTGCGTTTTTGAGATTGTTTCTGTGTTCAGAAACACAACCACGCCAAACACGTTTAGAACATGAATTTGAAACTTTTATGATGGGCAAGGTGTAAATGGGCCTAGTAGCCTGAACACATATTAAACTTTTAATGATCAATCAACCAACGCCCTTAAATGAGTTCGCTTCTTACACTGGAATTTAAAATGAATACCTATTACAATCTGGCAAGGAAATCTTCTGAACAATGGTCACACATCCAACACACATAAAATATGAAGGGCCCAGAGAGATGTTTTTCATAAAGGTTGAGACCATTTGTGATCACAGTTATATATATTTTTATATATACGTGCAGGATGGACGCAAAGGAGCAACTTGCGAATTTGGTAGTCTTTCAGTTTTGTTAAAGGTATTCCTATACGAGTTAGTTATATTGATGTAAATGCGTTAACATTCATCATAACCAATAACCTTGTATTATAAACATGTACGTCAAATATATGTACACTTTTGTACTTAATAACAGTAAGAACAGTAATCCACCTGATTTCATAAGTGTTAGAATTGATCTCCAGCAACCAATGCTTGTCGTAACTACCCGGATCACTTGGACATATTCGGCAATGGTTGCACAAGAAACCCAAATGCCTTAAAAACTATGTTGTTAAAACCAGTCTACCAAGCAACTCTTAATGATGTTGGCCTCACTTAATATATCAGACATAAAACCTTTGGGGCTTCCGGGAGACTTTAACCCGACACTAAAAGGGCGGCTTATAGGCTGATTCTATAATCCGTGAACAGCCAAGCAATAATGAGATCCGGATTTGGATTAACGAACGAGATGAGTCTGAAGGATTACCTGGTCATATGACGTCACGCGCGTTGCACGTATGTACAGCAGAACATAATGCTAAAATAATTTTTAGTAATTTGGAGAAAAGGTCTCTGGTGCATGTCCCCGCGGGTCATCATGGCGGCGGGCGGTTTTGTACAAAATGTCCGGAATACCACCGTTAGGTTTACTTACTGCCTACGTCGACTGTTTGAAAAACCCAGCCCTTTGTGTTTTCAAGTTAAAAACGTTTGACAAAACACATTATCATTCCCGTCATAAAAGGTAACATTAGTGGTGGCTGGTCGTGCGCGCTGACTTTATGACGTGCCACAGTGCCCCTGCAGCGCGGGACTCCGTTCATGGCATGGTATATTCCCTGATAGACTAATGCTTAGTCTCTGAATATATATAATTTTGATAATAACAAACAAGCCAATTTAAATTGAAAAGGAGCCCCAGGGAGACCAGAGATCCTGAACCTGAGGAAATCTAGACTTGCTTCATTTAGGGCTTTAGCACTGCAGATAGAGCTTGGCAGTAGGGAAAATAATGTGGTTCAGGGACTGTGAGACAGACTAATTCCCTGAGTGACCACCGTCCTCTTACATAATAGGGGAATACAGTGGTCACTCAGGGGAAAATGCATAGGGGTAATTAAGAGTGGTGGTCACTCAGGGACAAAGTTAGATGAGCAATTAAGTTACTCTACCAGAACAAGGCTGTTGTTGTGTTGATTTAAGTAACTACTGTGTCAAGTGATTATGGTCATGGGAACCACTTGCTGTTTTGTCTCGTCCAAACTACCTCGATTATTTACGATTCTTGGTTATGTAGATGCAGGGATACTCTACAACAGGGCCTTATATAGTCTCCCTTGTAGATGGAATAGTGCAGATACGACGTGAACACCTGACGCCGGGAACACACAGGTTCATTATTGGACCATGCATACATTTGTTGAGGGTCAGTAGCTCGGGTTTAGTCTACCTTACAGTCCCTGAACCACATTATTGTATATCTACCACCCAGCCCTCACTGCAATGCTAAAGCCCTAAAGGAAGCAAGTCTAGAATTCCCCAGGCTCCCTGAACTCACTGGGGCTCCTTTTCAAATTAAATGGGTTTATTTGTTACTATCAATATTATATATATTCAGGGACTATAAGCCTTGTCGGGTTGTGATGTTCTCACGCAGCGCTCAGATCATACGCAGTCGTGAGAGCACAAGATATAACCAGGGAGACTATGTTGTAGAGTATCCCTGATATAACTAATTCGCACCTCTAATATTGATAACTCGCTCTTTTGGGGCCAGGTTAGCCTTGCTCCTAGGCTGTACTGCATCCTAAGCCCATGGATGAATAGTAATTCTATCCTTCAAATCAAGCAAGTTTACATACGCGGACAGACGCCAGTCTTTTATTTATATTTTTATAGAAATTTTCATTTAAACTATTAATTATGACCTTAGAGACTTGTGCATGTCTAGGGCCAGGTCAGCGCTTTTACTCTGAAATTATATGTTGTATATATGGATCAAGTAAGAAATAACCTTCACTTTTGTATGGGATAACAGCTATCCTGGTTCATGGACTCCAGGTTATACAAAACACGGCCGCCAGGATCATAACTCGTTGTCCTCGAACAGACCACATCACCCCCAGGTTAAGAGAACTGCATTGGCTACCTGTTGCTAGACGTATAAAATTCAAGTTGCTTACCATCATCTACAAGTGCCTGCAGACCAGCACTGCTCCATCTTACATGTCTTCTCTCCTAAACAACCATAGACCAACAAGAACTCTCAGATCACAAGATAAAGATCTGCTTATCACCAGACCATCCAGTAAGAAATACGAGGACCGCTCCTTTGAATGTGCAGCTCCAATGCTATAGAACAACCTCCCTATGTCGCTGAAATCCGCTCCAAGTCTACAAACCTTTCGAAAACATCTAAAGACACAGCTATTTGAAATGAAATAGACTGGGACTGCCCAAGCGCCTGTAGCAGCCTAGTTGGAATTATTCGGCGCTATAGAAGTAGATTATTATTATTATCAACCTTGCTGACACCGCTGACTTTCACCATTCCGGCCATAGGAATGTTCATTATACAAATAAAATATATTCCATGGTGACCTTTTCGAAAGATATCCGCTTACAAGCAATAAACATTGTCATTGAGTTCAATCACGTGGTTTCAGTTCCGTACAGAATCGACAGTCAGGTGAGTGCGAGAGTTATATTTAGCAAAGAACGTGGTCATTAGCGCTTTGAATACTGCATTTGCGCGTTTATGTCTTTCAGTGATGTTTATGTATGGAATCCTGGAAGGGACATTGTCGCGTTGTCGCCCCCTCAAATACAAGCAAAATGAGGACAAAATTAACCAAAACGCGACACGCGACATTTCGCCCATTTGTCGCATTGTCGCGATGTCGCGTGTCGCGTTTTGGTTTATTTTGCCCCACTTTACTTTTTTTGTGAGGGCGACAATGCGACATAGCGACAATGTCCCTTCTCGGATTCCATAGTTATGTATATAATCGACACACTATACTGAATGTAGCCACTCGCTAATGATATGCATCGCAAGCAGAATGTATGTTTCGTTAAAAGTGCACTTTGCAATTTTGTGCATTACTGTAAGTAATACAGCTGGCTTGAATAATCCTGGCGATATTTCGTGTTTCCATTTCTAATGGCGTTGACTATATATATATTTATCTTCGATCCAGGCGTGGCAATATGCCATCCCAAGCAGTTTATTGATGAAATGAATATAGCACGGCAGACCAATTACTTTGAACAAGCAAAATGAAATACACTCTTTGTCGTTAATTGAGTGAGAGAACAACAACCATTCTGCTACTGCGTCTGCGCGGAACTATACAAACACCAGCTGTTACAACGGCAATGCATATTCGTGAATACATAATACACAGCACAACTGTAGGCTGCTTGTCTGGTGAGGACTGTAAACAGATCCTGCATAGACTGGTGCACCGTCTTTCAGACAGCTGAGATATATGGGATCAACTCGAGACATTTTTGGTACATCCAACAAAACAACTAAATACCGTTGATGTGCAATACTAGACACAGGGATTGTAACTCAACATGCTGCGATCCAGGTATATATTGTCAATGACGGGGTAATATGGTTGATAAAAGCTAGTTGATAATGGCCAAAAATATCGTAAATGTCACACTGTGACTCATTAGTAGAAGCGTCAAAACCCTTTCCACATTCACAAGAAATATCTGCTAAAAGCAGAGTCGATTGTACAATTGTGACTATGTCATGAGCAGATATTTGTTTCTGCAGTGTTACAGCTGTATGATGTTGTTTGTAGACAAATCGAGTCTGGTCCAGACAATCCAGTGATGTCACCATGCGATACGATGACAGAGCATGTGTTTATGAATCACTATGACATAGTCATGACAACAGATATTCGCGAAACGGCGAGCGGATTGTGCTCCACAGGTGGTGCACTGTGTCAATCTCAGGTGAGATACTATAACAGACATTAGAATGTGCAACAGAACACACACCCACACACACACACACACACACACACACACACACACACACACATGGTATTCATGCTGAATATCATTACACACATATATATATATACACCAAATTAAGATAAAGCCATGAGAACATGACTCTGTAACGCTAACTCAAATGTTCTGAAACCAGCTAAATGTCCTTCACTAATTCTGATCAGATATCAACAATATAAAAGAGTCACTGCTGCTCTGCTGAGCAGAGTTAACTCAGATGGACATTTTGGTCACTGCCAAAGGTTACTGGTTATAGATTTTCCATCACATTAGAATGTGCAACAGAACAGGTGGATCATAAACGTATGCAAAGTCTAGTCAGTTGTTCACCTGATGCCCTCGGGAACGTATGTTACAAATCAAAATAGGAATTACATCGGACATTTTGGTCACTGATGCATCACAAAGCACACATGCCCTTAAAGATTTGAATGCTGTATATAGATACAGATATATATATATAGATATATATATATATATATATATATGTATATATATAGATAGATATACATGACACAAAGCACAGATATATATAGATACAGATATGCATGACACAAAGCACAGATGCCCTATATATACAGATATACATGACACAAAGCACAGATGCCCTATATAGATACAGATATACATGACACAAAGCACAGATGCCCTATATAGATACAGATATACATGACACAAAGCACAGATGCCCTATAGATACAGATATACATGACACAAAGCACAGATGCCCTATATAGATACAGATATACACAAAGCACAGATGCCCTATAGATACAGATATACATGACACAAAGCACAGATGCCCTATATAGATACAGATATACATGACACAAAGCACAGATGCCCTATATAGATACAGATATATACAACACACAAGCACAGATGCCCTATAGATACAGATATACATGACACAACAAAGCACAGATGCCCTATAGATACAGATATACATACAGATATACAGGACACAAAGCACAGATGCCCTAGAGATACAGATATACATGACACAAAGCACAGATGCCCTATAGATACAGATATACATAACACAAAGCACAGATGCCCTACAGATACAGATATACATGACACAAAGCACAGATGCCCTATAGATACAGATATACATGACACAAAGCACAGATGCCCTATGCCCTATAGATACCCCTATAGATACAGATATACAGGACACAGAGCACAGATGCCCTAGAGATACAGATATACAGGACACAGAGCACAGATGCCCTAGAGATACAGATATACAGGACACAGAGCACAGATGCCCTAGAGATACAGATATACAGGACACAGAGCACAGATGCCCTAGAGATACAGATATACAGGACACAGAGCACAGATGCCCTATAGATACAGATATACATGACACAAACTATAGATGGGGGATCGGGTGGGGGGGAGGGTATGTGGTTTCCTTCTTATATTTATGTAAACAAGCTCGCACTGTCGGAAAACCAAAACAGCACTGATATCAGTACTTACATCACGTGGCTGACAAAATGCACTTGGTAAGAATCATACTTGTGTTTGTAACGGGCAGGCTACATATTAATGAATCAGCTTTAAATCTTGACTCTCCAAACTGGACAAATATATTTCTCCAGTATAGGGTTGTACAAAAGATGTAAAACTTTTAGAATTTAAATTTAAATTTCTTCACCGCATAGTTTACACTAAGAGGGAACTAAAGGTTATGAACCTAGTAAACGATGATATCTGCACTTTTTGTAAAACTGACCGGGAGGACTTAGCTCATGTCTTCCTTCAATGTGAATATGTAAAACATTTTTTGGTGAGTCTTGAACTATTTCTGAATACCCACATTAATATGGGTATAACTCTGGATACAATGCAGTCCTTTTGGCTATCCAGACAAATATAAATTGCTGAATCACCTAATCCTACTGAGCAAAAGGCATATTTTTCTATGCAGTGTAAAGGGCAACACCCTATCAGTGGATAAGGTTATAAATAACATCAGACAAGTTTATGCCATTGAAAGGTTCATTGCTTGTAAGAACAACAAATATAATGCCTTTGATAAGAAATGGTCTCCACTCACAAATAGTTTTAAACTTTAAGTAGATGTCATATAGATGTTATTTAGTATTGGCTTTCAGCCACAGTTACTGCTCAATGTAAACAATGTACAATCACTGAACTTTGTAGTTCAAACACACCTGTACAATTTTAATCAGATAAATTATGTATGATTGTTGTTTATTACTGTGACTGCAGCTACTGACTGTCTTCTCTCTGAGGATTTTGTACTACTGCTGAGTCTTAGGATCCATAACCTGTAGATTTTTAGTCAGATAAACTACATCTGATGGTGTTTACTATTGGCTTATAGTTATATACTTACCTCCATTTGCAAACACTATGCCTTTTTAACCTTTTGCAGGTCAATATGTTTACACATCTATAGTCAGATAAAACACACCTGATATGGTAGCCTATTAGCTCATAGTCATAGAGTGACTCTTCTTGCAGACTTTCTGCCACTGTTCAATTATTGTATTTTCAAACATGCTTGTACATCTCTAAGCTGACAAATTACATCTGATCGTGTATACTATTGGCCTTTTGGTTTGCTATTAGCCTATAGCCATATGTGCCTTTCTTGAACTTTGCATCTCAAACAGTCAGATTGTCTGTCTATATCTGATTTTATGTATCACTGGCATACAACCTTGAAGTTTACATTCTCTGTCAAACATTGTGCCAATCTTGAACCGGATTGTACCAGCCGGAGATAGAGTATATCTGGTTTTATACAGCAGTTTTATATAATACTGTATATCTGTACAGCCATAGAATTACTTCATTACACTTTTCAATGTCCATCTCCTTGAACTTTGTTATGAAGCTTGTACAACAAGCTGATGCCTGTTCGTACCCATGTGTCTGTACCCATTATGCTGGAATAAAAAAAAAAAAAGGAAAGAATTGATCTTCCTTGTTAAATAACGACACATGTATAACAACCAGAACGTGGCGTGATTAAAGAAGCGATAGTGCTTCGTGTATTGCAGCTGTGGTAACCGAATCTGTTTGCTGCCTTCTCAAGACGATTGTGACATTGTTGAATTGTCACTGCATGGGCCACTATCAATCAGTGCTTTTTTAATAGGTTCTCAATTCAAATCTGCACCGCACTATATATGCTATCATTGCAGGCGTCGTAGGGGCGGTGGGGTCAGTGGTTAAAGCGTTCGCTCGTCACGCCGATGGCCCGGGTTGGACTCCCGGCATGGGTACAATTAAATTAGACTTAGGCTTAGTCTCTGAATATATATAATTTTGGTAGTAACAAACAAGCCCATTTAAATTGAAAAGGAGCCCCAGGGAGACCAGAGATTCAGAACCTAAGGAAATCTAGACTTGCTTTATTTAGGGCTTTAGCACTGCAGAGAGGGCTTGGCAGTAGGGGAAATAATGTGGTTCAGGGACTGTGAGACAGACTAGGGTACAATGTGTGAAGCCCATTTCTGGTGTCACCCGCCGTGATATTTCTGGAATATTGCTAAACGCGGAGTAAAACTAACTCTGTCAGTCATTGCAGGCGTTGTGATCTAGCGACAGATGGATGGTACATGATTTATCTCTCTGTCCTTCAATTAAGCCGGTATTTACATTCCCGATCTGACAACACTGTATTTAGTTATAGAGTTGAACACCGGACCGGTAAAGATGTTCATGCACATTAGAGCTCAGCGATGGCGGTCAAATATCAGGATCGTATCGGTGATCTCAACATGATCAGTTTGTTGCTGTAGTCGTTTACCGCTGCACTCACCAATATCCCAGCCATATACATGGCGACGGTCTATAAATAATCGGGTTTGGATGAGACATTCCATTGAAAGACACCATGAACCCAAAACAAGGCAAATGGAATACGAAGACATGCGCCATGCAAGTCTGCAAGCATGACCACTAAATCCGCGTTAAACGCCTATTGTATGAATACATTGGTTGCGATAGACCAATACTAACCCGGCCTCTAACACAATAAAGCTTAGACATTTCCTTGATGGATATTTGAAGGCAGGTGTTTTCGGATATAGATATGAATATATCTCTTGTCAAAGATGAGTTTGTGTGCTAATTGTCGTATATGAATTTACAGGTCGCCAAGAGTTGAATGTGTGTAGCCTACACGTTGCGCTTAGATATGAATGTATTTGTTGTGAGAGATGGATATACAGGTTGCCAAGAGATGAATGTGGGTACAGGTTGTGACTTATGAATATACTGGCTGTCAGAGATAAATATTGCAATTTCTGAGGTACGAATACATCGGTTGTCAGAGATGAATATGTGTACAATTGGTGAAGTGTGGCTATACAGATTGTCAGAAATGATTATGTGACCAAGTTGTGTCGAAAAGAAGTTAAGCATGTTTTTCTTTAAGATCATGTTTTGACTACAAGAAATCACAAAAAGGACAGTTTCCTTCAATGTTCTAATAATGGATATGGCACAACACACAAATCAACTGTTTAGGCTTACAAGGATGATTACCCATTGACACCCATCCCGTAGACACCCGGCGAAATGGTAACTACATATGGTGCTTCAGAACACTGCTTGTGGAGAATGGTTATCGTCGACTGAGCCTCATTAGTGCCGTGTCTCCACGATCTGACGTCACCCATCACGCCCAGAACGTGGGCGATGCATCGCCCCATTGGTTTCCCTGTATTTTCAAACCAAACGACTGGCAACTGTGGCAAATGTGGCATTAATTTTTCAACCAATTGCTTTAAAGGACATGCTGAGAGTTATGCATACCAATAATTTGCCATCTTTGGTCATAGCGGCAGAAAAATGATTGAACACTGAAACCCGTGCAGATTAAATTCCGACATAAACACTGCACTTACGAAAATTCGTTGGTTTGCTTTAAGGGTGCTTAACAGCTTTTCAGGTGTAATAGTAATAGCATATTTGTTACGCGCATATATCCATGCTAAACCATGCTCAAAGCGCACAAGAGAAATATGAGATTAATGGTAAAGAGCTACAGTTCAGAGGCTATCTTGAACATGTGTGTTTTTAGATTGGATCTAAAAGAATTAAAGTCACAACAGTCTCTGAGGCTCTGCGGGAGACTGTTCCAGGCTATAGATCCTGCATGGACAAAGGACCTGTTTCCATACATCACTGTCTTTACTTTGGTAACAACAAGCAAGATCTTATCCTGTGAACGGAGAGATCGGGAAGGTGTGTACACGGTTAGAAGATCGGATAGATAAGAAGGTGCAGTTCCAGTACTGAGGCAGCGGAAAACAAGGCATAAGAGGTGTACATATATACATGTATAGTGTTGAGGTGTTGAGTTTTCCATTATAATGTTTTTTGTCTACACGGAATAAATGCAGAGAACAAAGAGGCATCTCCCGACACTTTCATGCACGTGTCAATGTGCATGAAAATATCTTTGAGAAAAATTGCTTCACAGTTATGAGGAATCGCTAGCTGGGGCTTTGCCTATAATGTATAATATTTCGCTATTAAAGTGTCATTGACAATGTGTAGCTGAATGAAAATGCTGTCAGTGGACGTCAAGAGAGTGTTGCAGTTGCACGTCACCTCGACGTTCATCAGAGCACCATCGGTCGTTTTGGGAACAGATATCAACACACCAGTGCTACGCAAGATGGATCACGAAACAGTAGATTACCGCTGCAAAACAGGATTGTTACATCCGGGTACTTCATTTGTGGTATTTTACAGTCACAGCACTGTGCAACTGCAAGTAGAGTGCTGGTTTGAGAATCAATTTAATGTTATCATTTACGGAAAGATAGAGAGGGGTAAGGGTTCATATCCTCCACGCAGAGATTTAGCCTCGTGTGACTTCAGGGCCAAAATTGTAAGGATTCACATGGTTCCGATCATTGACCGCCGGACGGAGGTGTTCTAGCAAGCTAATGTCCAACCTCACACAGCCTATGCCACTATTTAATATCCGCAGAATGAGAACGCAACAGCGGTCCCATGACCTTCCAAATAACCCGACCTCAACCCAATCGACCATTTGAGTAATGACCTCAACTGGCGTGTTCGTGAACGCCAACCGGCGCCCCATCAACTGTCGCAACAGGTCAGAATTCCACAAGATCGAACTCAAAGACATATTTAGACTAACGCTTAGTCCCTGAATATATACTTCCCATCAAAAGTTTAGACTCACTAGTGTAAATATAGCCACTTACTTCAGGCAACTGTACTGAACTAAATATTGCAAAATATTCCATACTGTTTAAAGGGTACTGTTTACACATGAACTGATGTATTGTAAAACAAATTCGTAACGTTGAAAAGATAATTGTCATGAGTTCAGTAAATGATAAATATCTGTGAAAATTGGCGAATTCTTAACAAAACATTACACCAAAACGCACATGCTTTTCAGCAATTTGATGCATGATCCTTGTGCAATTCATCTGCATAAAGTTTGCAGTTGGTTCCCCCAAGTTAGTGGAGAAATCAATCTTCGATGTAACCACATATATATGCATAACATATAGTGAGTGTTTTAAGTGAGTAAACTTTTGATGGAAAGTATATATAATCTTGACAGTAACAAATAAACCCATTTAAATTGAAAAGGAGTCCCAGTGAGTTGGGAGACTCTGAACCTGGGGACAGCTAGACTTGCTTCATTTAGGGATTTAGCATTGCAGGTATAGTTTGTGTCAGGTATAACCAGTAGATACGGCATCTGCAGTTTGTGTCAGGTATAACCTATATATACATCTGTATAGTTTGTGTCAGGTATAACATATATATCTACTGGGCATATGTGCTTTGTGTCAGGTAAATACCTATATATACGGCATCTGTAGTTTGTGTCAGGTATAACCTATATATACATCTGTAGTTTCTGTCAGGTATAACCTATATATACATCTGTAGTTTCTGTCAGGTATAACCTATAGATACGACACCATGCAGGTGATACACGTGTCATGTTGGCCCGACACTTCACAGCTAAATGCAATACCGTCTGTATGTTCACTTCGTGGGGTATCCAGTCCTTTTACGATTGCTTCTATTGCTTTTGGAGGCGCTTTCGGAAATTGTGGAGATCCCCCAAGAACATGATTTTCTTTTTGAAAATATATACGGAAACAGAACTGTGAAAAACATTTGACGCATTTAAATATGACTTTGATTTTTCGATCATTAATAATCATGTGTCTATGATGTGGTCCTTTGATTTGAAACCCAGGGCCATTGAGATCAGTGATGAAAGGCATTGTATACTCACATCGGAGATTACATGGAGTTTTCTATTAAGTCAGCGTAGACTAACAAACATAGGTCCAGAAACCAGGCTTCGTATGACGAGACTAACGTGATCAGGGGGCTGATTGACTGTCATCGTAGTCTATTGCTTAGATCCATGCTCATTGTGTATCACTGGATTGTGTGGTGCAGAGTCAATAATTTACGAACAGCATCAAATAGCTGAAATGTTACTGGTTACCGCGCTGAAAAACAAAGTTTGCGGCTCAAAACAGTACAATGTATTATCCTGATTTGAAAAATCAAGTGTGAAGAAGTTTTGTTGATGTGGTGGTATATGAGCACGTAACATCCACGGTAGCACTGGCGTACTGTTTGAATACATGGTACTCAGTAGTGCCGTATGGTCGTCTAGACTTTGAACACCCAAGTCAGCCAGTCAGCCGGACTTGTGTGTTTGTGTGGGTGGGGAGGGGTGGACGTGGGGAGGGGTGGACGTGGGGGTGTGGAAGTGTTGTACTAAGACACTTACACTTAAGTACGTATGCATTCGTGAGTGGTGATGCCACGACTGAAAACGACTACTCATTCAAGTCACGAAATGAATGAGAGTTTAATGAGAGTTTAATGAGACATAGACCATACACTGATATAGTATGATAGATAGTATACCGGTAAGCATAGCCCAAAGACGTACTTACCTTCCTATGTACCTACCCATCTATTTATTTATGTAATAATATTTATTCATAGCATTGTCAGTGAAGCAGGCTGAACTTAGTTATGTTATATAGAGTTATTTCACTCGAGTGATTTAAAGTTTCAGATAAACAAAGAGTGAGTGAGTTTGGCTTTACGCCGCTTTTAGCAATATTCCCGCAATATCACGCTGGGGACACTAGAAATGGGCTTCACACATTGTACCCATGTGGGGAATCGAACCCGGGTCTTCGGCGTGACTAGCGAACGCTTTAACCACTAGGCTACCCCACCGCCCCTAGATAAACAAAGAACTTCAATAGTCATTAAAACTTCAGTTTTCAAACTATCTGCAGTTGAAGACAATCAGGGGCGTAGCTACCATAATAAAAAAAAAAGCCCGGGCTTACACGTGATTGTTGCTACAAAGGTTGGGCAAACCCTCGATACTAGCTTAATAAAAACCTTTACACAAAAATGGCTTGCTACGCGTCTGACAACTGAAGTCTACACACAGCAGACTTTATGGTAGTAGCATATGTAACGACCATTATATTTACACATTCAGATATTGATCTGTGCAGGAGTCCCTAGATATGGATAAAGTGTCAATTTGCATATAACCTACGAAGGTAAGTTTCAACACTCTTAAATCCCCCATGGCTGAATGGGAATGGTTATCCAAAAGATATATTTTAAATCAGGGATAATCTACAGCGTCTTCTATTCTCCCTGGTTAAATGCAGCTTCGAATTCTTCTGTTGGAAGACGCCGGGTTCGAGTCATGTTCGTGACATTTGTTTGTTTCTGTCTACATATGGCATAAACGCTCCGTGATATATTTACAAAGAGTTTTGATGTAGAAGTTTAATCTGCATCGTGTATATACGTAGTAAAATGTACACACAATTAAAAACACGTATGACTGGCGAGTTGTTTTCATTCGTTTGTGACTGTTCGCATAAAGTTGTCAGAAAAACATGCATCCTGGTCCACTTATCATATCGCCAAAACACAGTCACGGAAACACCCGACAGGTGCCCGAAATGTTGCTTCGTTGTCAGCCATCACAAGCCTGCCATTGAAGGGGAAACCAAGATGGCGTCCGTGATAGGCTCCGAAGTGGAAATACAACATGAAGTGGAAGTCGAAGCTATTCCAGTGGAAATGCAAATAGCAGAAACAATTGAAACAACAGGAGAAGTGTCAGTACAACCTATGATAGCTCTACAACCACTGCCAGAGTCAGCTCATGAGGAAATAGTGTTACAAACACGAGAGGAGGTTGTCGGTGAAGCGAACCTCGTGTATGCGGACGGCATTCCTGTTCCAGCTCCTGAAATTGAAATATCTACAGAGGAAACGACAACTTCGCGTAAGGGAAAGGGTGGGAAAAAGAAAGGAGGCAAATCAAGAGGCTTGGTTAGTTCAGGAGTGCTTGGATCAAGCGAATTCAGTCTCGGGGACTCCACATCTGCAAAGAAATGGGAACAAAAGCAAGTGCAGATCAAAACCCTGGAAGGAGAGTTTTCCGTCACTATGTGGGCCACGGGTAGGTGTATTATGCTTTCTGTTAACATGAGAATTCGCATGACTGTTGGATGTATGGTATTTTCAGTCGCGTGTTGATATATGCCTAGTACTCTTTCCCTCGGCTGTCACCGGAGGAAAGTTCCACAAAAAAGACAGTAACAGGCATGTGACGTAAGACAACCTTACTGGAGTGCTGCATTTTGCATCTCATTTCCAAAGAGCCCCTAATCTTTTGCTGTATGTGGTTATTTTCAATCAAATTGTTGGAAATTCATGTTTGTTTTGAAAGTGTCGTCGGCCATCATGTTTTTCATGGGCGCCGCCATATTTCGTTAGAACATGGCGGAATTTAGCAATGGCGACGGTCAGCCATCTTTGTTCAGACCTGCCAAAGGGAGCTCCGACGAAGATTTTCAAAATGTCACATTTAGTGAATATTTTTCGCAGATTATCACATGCAAACCCTTTTAACATCAAATAAACTATCGACATATTTGAACATCTACACGTATTGTGGTCGCTTACAATATTTATTGAGCAAAATGTCGATTTGACCTTGAAACAACCTTGAAGCACTCCAGAATGAATGCGCACTCGCTCTTTGTTTGGCCTATAGTCGTGTGATACAGACAGTGACTAATACACAACATTTTGTAAACCTGAAAATCTCTCAGGTGATAGGATTTTAATGTTTCTGACTGAAAATTCTCCTTTCTCTCGTACATTTGCGTCATAACCAAAATAATATCCATCTTTCCAATCGGATTTTGACAAATTGTTGACAAAGTTCACATTTCTTTTCATTAGAGGATTTTTTATGTTGTATGTATGAATTAAATTAATTGCTTTCGGGTGACAGAATAGGTACATCTGTTTATTCTCTTTCTAATTGTAAAATTCATGGTCTTGTGTCAACAGTTTTAACTGGAACTAGGACAGAGGGTTTTTAGTGCTATTAATAGATGTGAATACGACACAACTCGTTTTGGATGGTGTACATTTGATGCTTCTCACAGAATGGGTAAATCTCATCACATGGGTTCTATAATGTTAGTTCTTAATGCCATATGTAAAGAAACATAAAATACAAGAGTTGTTAAAACAACTGGAATAAAAAAAATTAAAGACTATTTTGGTGCTTGACATAATGCGTTTCTCTTTACCCATCAATTTTGTGTTAATAGTAGGATGGCCTACATGACAGTATATACATCAGTTTTATGTTTACAATAGATATTTTTACTTAGCAACCATTTTTGAAAGTAATGTGTGCATCCTTGTCTGTGTCTGGATTAATGTACTTAATGCTAAAATTATGTGACTCCAGTTATTATGTGCATTTTCAGGTGCAGAAGATCAGGGAAAATTAGATGATGATTCAGTTACGGGGGATTCCGATGCAGATTTTACAGAATACATGACAGGAAAGAAACTGCCACCAGGAGGAATACCAGGACTTGACCTCAGTGACCCCAAACAGCTAGCAGAATTTGCCAGGTACTGCCTTTGTCAGCTCACATGGTTTATGTCGAAGAAATCTTGAAGAAATGTGTTGTTGCTGGTCATGTGGAAGGTTTTCCTGCTAATTCCTGTGGATAGTATTTTTGACACTTTTCGCTTTTGATGCTTTTTGGTGTTTGTATACTCTGTTTTTTCCTTTTAAAAAGGCAAACTGTCTTGACAATGTAAATATTAGTATTTGTGGTTTACATTATGATGTGTACACACATTTTCTTCCTATGGTGATAACATCTTCTTTCGCATCCAAAACTACCAAGTGTCTCAGGTAACAAAGCTGAAAGCACCACTTGTTAATTTATTCATTATTTATCATGTTTATGAATTCAATTTGCAAATTGTAACAAGGCTAGGATTTTAATGGAATGCAGCTTCTGTGTAAAGCGTAACATGTGTTTTTATGAGTGTTTTCAGTCCACGTTCAGTGATGCTTTCCTTGTTAAAATTGAGTAGTCTCTTCTTGTTCCTTGATAGAACAGTTTTGTGTTTTATCTGTAGCTAATCAAGTATTCCTATGTAGTTGATCATGTTAGTGACAGCTTGAAGTAAGCCTTAAAGTATGTCATGTGTAAAACAGGGCTATGTTTCTCTTGTTCCGTCAGATTTTTCCCCTCTACTTTGTCTCAAGATGCATGTATTTGTCTGCTTGGTGCTGTATCATGAAGTGTAAGATAATTTCACATGGAATGAAGAAAAAGATTCAGTGCACAGTCTGTATGGAAGGGATTTAATGTGTCTAGACTATATTCTTAGTGTCTTAAATTCCGAAAAGTGAATCACTACAACCCAAGCATACTGTTTCACTGACTGATGGTTTCGCATAGGTTACTTGGAAAAGAGATGAACACAGACCTTGTTGCTAGCTTTGATTTACGAGGGAAACATTTGAAGTACATGTATGTTGTTTGCTGTTCTGACCACGAGACTGCTGCTGTCAGATTGGTGAGCTGGTCAATGCATTGCTGGCTACTTGATGGAGCCTGCAACCAAGTGTCACCTACTTATGCTGTAATGATGTCCACTATTGCAGGAGCAAGAGCACGTTTTCCCCACAGTCCAACTTGCTGCCTGATTACTCTCAAGGCCTTGAGTGTAACTATGAACAGTTAGCCCACAGGTATTTGCTCCTATATCTTCCCTTTATAACAGCTGATAACTAACACCCTCCTCCAGCACTCCCATCTTGGAAACCATAACTCTCACGTCAAATGTTGAATATCACAAAATATTTACAAAATTACTCCCAGTTTCTATTTGTACACCGTTGAAATTTGTGGAAAGAAATTTCCCACTGCACTTTTAATGTTCCTATTGAAATCTCATCGAACAATGTTCAACTATTATCTGCCATTATATTTTGATCGAGTTGCCCAGATCATTGTGTAAGTGTGGAAATGCTTGGTCAGGTCTGCTATGTTAGTGAAGATTGTATAACAAGTTTTAATCTCCCACAACACCTTTGTTAACACAGTAGCTCTTCTGATGCTCATAGCACGAGTAGTTTAGTCCAGACTTATATACAAATGTATGTTGGCATCACTCAGTGGTCCAGTAGCAGTTTTAAGATTTGGATGCCAAATCTTACACTTCATGATATAGACTTGGGTTATCTATGTCATTGGTGTTGGTACTTTTTTGACAGTGTGTTTTGTGATCAGATCAGTAAGCTGGGATTCCATGTTTCAGAATCAAGCCAAGGAAACCTTCTGATGATGTGCCAAGAACAGTTCCATGTCCTCATAAGGTAAAGGTGATATTAATGTGAATGTGAATGACCACAGGACTGGTGCCTACAAGACATTTTTTTGTTTGGTCTTAGCTTTGTACCGAGTTTAGAATCCTTGAAGTTAAAAACAAATCTTATGTTGATTCCAATAACATATCTGATATTTCTCATATATCAGTGACAGGTGAAAACAGGCTGGGATCAAACTGTTGTAAAGTTTGAATTGACTGAGTAAAGAAAAAAGTTTGATTGTGACCTTTCTTTATTGCCAATTTCTGTAACACAAGGTATTACTCTGTAAAACAATTTGCTGTGATATTTCTTTTGTGGCGTCAGATTTCATGAGTTTGGAACATCCACTTAATATTTCCTATGCTGTATTTCACAGTGCTTATGTATACATCCAGTTGTACAAAGTTTTCTATTGATGAATACAAAGATTGATGAATAACATAAGGATGCCATGTCTTGATACATACTTCACAATGTCATGGTATGTTTTGTTGCAGGGGTGTAATAAAATGTTTCGGGATAACTCGGCCATGAGGAAGCACCTGCACACACATGGTCCCCGAGTGCATGTCTGTGCTGAGTGTGGCAAAGCATTTGTTGAGAGCTCAAAACTCAAACGACATCAACTTGTACACACAGGAGAAAAGCCTTTTCAGGTAGGATTCTGCACACTCTAATGCAACTCAAAATACGCTAGTGATTTAGATATAAACTTTCACTGTTTTGGATGTCAATTAATGTTCAGTGTCATTATTAATGGTTTATTGGCAGGTCCCCAGGATTAAAGTAGTATTTGGATTTTTTTTTAGTAGTATGAATACCTGCTGCATTCAGGAATACTATATGCACTCTGTATTTTGAATCTTTGAATTGGACAAAGGGATATTTTTTACTTATGGCTTTATGTTTCAGTGTACGTTTGAAGGGTGTGGCAAGCGGTTCTCTCTTGACTTCAATCTTCGAACCCATGTGAGAATACACACAGGTGACAGACCATATGTGTGCCCATTTGATGGATGTAATAAAAAGTTTGCCCAGTCCACCAACCTCAAGTCTCACATATTGACTCATGCAAAAGCAAAGTAAGTTGTGTTCCCATCCTAGTGTCTTTGAGCTTTAGTCTTATTCCCTGTCAGGTTAGGTCTATTTATCTTGCATTCGTTATTGAGATCATTAGCTGAAATTATTAAGAACATACACATACATGCATCATACTGATCAGTGCCAATCTTAAATTGTTCATGACTGAAATAACATTTTCACTTGCATTTCCTAAGTAGGAAGATTGAATATATATGTTTTAATTCTGATTGTTACAAAGATCTTGATGGTATTTTATATTAGTAAAGCCAAATAAGTACAGGAAATAACATTGTCAAAACATTTACTGTGTGGTAATCTTGGAAACATTTTCCAAATATTGTCTTCCATTCCAAAGGAGATTATGAAGTCTTGTAACTTGTTGTTCATTCCGTTAACCTATGTATTGTATTGTAGGAATCAGCCTGCCTACCAGATCCCGGGGGTCCAGTAAGTAATATTTACACACATCTCTTCCCCTTCCGCTTAGGTGGGGATTCCTGAACTGTCAGTTCCAACCTTGAGTAAATACAGGGTGCCATGATATAGGTGGAATATTGCTGATTTCTGCATTAAGTAACATCAGCTACATACAACATGGTCCTTTCTTTACTGTTACATAACTCAAGTTTATGGTAAGAAATGCTTTTGAATACAAGTTTCTATTGGATCTAAATCAGAGTCTGTGTCAAGACATCGGTCAAGCTTTATGCTATTCAGCTAGCCTGATATAAGTAAAGTGTGATGAGGGCAATCAAAACCAATTATGGTAGTCCATAATGACTAGTGGCATTTATGGTTTGAAATTCTGAACTAGTTCAGTTGTTTCATTAAGTTTTGTTTCTTTTTCAGAGAAGAAGAGGTTGAAACTATTTATCAAGTGAACTTACTGGATCTATGATATGTGACATTTAGACCAGTATGCTGGTTCAATGAGAATACAGATTGTCAAGTGGTGAACAGTTATGTGGAGTGTGTTTCCCCAAACAGAGGGGAGATAACTCACATGATACGTGTAAATGTGTCTTGCTCTTTACCTTGATGTAAAGAGCATAGTTTGAACACAAGTTCAGAACTTCCATGTTGGAATTTGTCGGTGCACCAGTGTTGAAGTTGAAAAGCAAGCAAGTTGTTACTTTATCCCATGGGGATCATGGTTTTACCTTACCAGAAAATTGTCTGGAAATGAAGACGATCTACAAATTCAGAACATGTTCCTGTGATGGAACTGATGGAAATGAAATGGAGAAAAAAGACTCAAAATACACTTTGAATTTTCACAGAAATTAGTAGGGGATGGTTTTTCAAACACAAGTACAGATAAAAGGCTACACATGCCACTGCTAATGATTGCAGTGATTAACTGGGCCCTATCTTATGTTTCTCGGCCAATTGGTCATCAGATAGGGTTTACCACAACTATGGTTCTGGAAGACAGGCAGTGTCAGCTTCACCTGAAGCTGGTTCTAACTGCTAACATTTATGTAAATAACGGATTCATGCATATATTGAGTATACTTGTTTTGGCTTAATGCTTGGCATCTGTGTAATTTGTTCATTTTCAAAAAAATGTAACGTAATAGTATGTAAATAAAATGTTACTAAATATAGGCCATGTGTTGTCTTTGATATGACAGTAATACAGTTTTATGGTCATTGGGGGAAGATTGGGATTCCAGGTCAAGTTGGTGTACATTTCCCATTGCTTGTCTACGAGATATCATTAATACTTTGGTACAGACAGTACTAGATTGCGATATGGTATAATCAGAACAGGAACTGAAAAAGATACCTACATAATGGCGGAGGTTCTCCAGCCCCAGGTGTGAACAAGAGGATCTGGTGTTAAAGAGGACATTTACACTGCTTTTAGGTCTTCAATTTGGGGAAATTGTGTTTTTGAAAAATTCCTGAAACAGAATAAGCTATGCAGATAGAGCAAAAACCAAAGAAACCTCTCCAAGTCATTTCATCATGTCTTAATATCTATTTTGGTGTATCACGTTACTAGTGGTATTCTGGTATCTTGGGTACACATGGTGATGTGTAGTGCATCAAGAGACGTCCGCAGTCATCATTTATTTCCACTATCAAATGAAACATGTAGGTCTTAATGTGGGAGGAAATCCCAAAGTGATGCAAATCTTCATCATTTACTACGAACCACAAGATGACACATTTTACTCAGTACAAAGAGATTGTTAGACACAAATGACATGTACAGTACATGTACAAGGACTTTGTGTACCCCTCTGATAATGTGATATGTGTATATTGGTATGGTTCCCACGTCCGAAAGCTATGAATAGACAATGCCATTTAGAAAGTGGTCCAATGGAACATGTTATATTTGGGATTACACTTAGTAAATTTACACTTATCAGAGGGGTACACAAAGTCTGCTGTCTTCACTACCATTTGTCCGACTTCTATTTTTGTGGAAGCCGTGATGGCTGAGCGGGTTAAGTGGCTGACTCAATCCCCAGATGGGACTCAACCCAACAAAAGTACTAAAGTACTGTCGGAAATAGAAAAAACTGTTTTGGGGTTGTTACTCTATCCCTAAAATTTAGACAACTGCAAGTAGCATATGTTGAAGTAACCCACATCGGCCTATCTGGGCATTCAGTGGGATGTGTAATAGGATATCCAGAAAAGCATGTTTACACGTAAAATAGGGCAAAACTTAGAAAAAATACGAATAGCTGCTAAAAACGATAGATCAGACTATAGATGGCAATTAGGTCGCTCAGCCTGGTATGATGACGGACCTGCGACTCACCTGGCAAGAAATGCACGTGCTGCCAGGCACAAGGGGTCATCTCAAAGACATTTTATGCTTTTTTCTTGTGTATTGAATATGTCTCGTCTATTGATTATCATCTTACGTGTCTTTCATAAGGTTTATGTTGAGATATGTAAGAGAATATGATACCCATAGAAAAGCTTAAATCAACTATCGTCTTAAATGTCTTAAAATATATACGTGGCAAGACCACCCCAAGATCGACAGGACTGGATATTATTTGTAAATGGTTATGACATGCCGTTTACTTCCCCCAGTTTAATTCCCCTAAAGGATTATCTTATCGTAGCTGATATCTCTATCCCCCAGTACGACCCCCAACCACCGTCTGCGACACCCGTCCTGGTTTTGCTTTTCAGACGACCCCTCCTTTCTTTTTATAGTGATATTGAGGCTCCATGGTAGCTACATCCTTAATAGTTTCAGTATTAAAGTTAGTATTTTTTACGTCAGCTATCATTTATAATGAAGCTGAGTCTAGTTTCAAAATAGGCATTTAAAAAGTGTCCTTTGAAATACAATATCATTGCACACTAATTTGCATAAAGCCATGGTCTGTTCTAAATAAGTTGCTTTGGACTTAGGAAAAACCCGCATTGCTCATTTCTGCACTAATCTCTCCTCAGTAGAGTCATTTCTTTACGTTTCCTATCGCCCTACCACTGAGACTAGCTAGGCCGAATGTAGTTTCACAGATATTTCACACTTTCACATTTTAACTTCATAAATTGTAGATATATATGTGAAAAAAGTTTTTTTTCTATTTCCGACAGTACTTCAGAACCTGTACTTCACTGAGAAAGTGTAATCCCAAATATAACATATTACATTTGACCACTTTCTAAATGGCATTGTGTATTCACAGTATGTTTTATGTTCATCCTCATTCCTGAATATTCAGACAACAGGATTCTTAAATCGAGCAGGGGAAAAGGATATCCTTTCATGTTTGTTGTTCAAAATCGCACACAGCAATATTACATGAAACGCAGATTTGTAAATATTCATGACTGGAACAGACAATCCAGTGATTCACATTGTAAACAGAAGGAATGGTGATTCTGTATCAGTGATTTTGTGAAGCTTGACTACCCAATCCATATGATTGCTCCTTGACCAGAATAGGTTGCTGGGTGCGTGTTTCAACCTGGATTGGGGCAGTGGGGTAGCCCAGTGGTTAAAGTGTTTCCTCTTCACGCCAAAGGCCTGGGTTCAATTCTCCAAATTGGTACATTGTGTGAAGCCCCTTTCTGGTGTACCCCCACCATGATATTGCTGGAGTATTGCTAAAAGCAACGTATAACCCAACTCAGTCATGCATTACACTCAGGTGAATGTAAGAGATAGAGAGAGAGAGACATGAACAGCATCACTGGCCTGTCAGATACCTCTCCTCATAGAGAATCACAACAATATTGGATTTAGATGAAGATTTATTGTTTCCCAGGATTTCTGAGAGCTTGTACAGATGTGTAATGTATGAAAATGATACTAAATAACCCCGAATTAATTACTTCTCTATTTTACAATTGTTGCATGAAGTAAATGCATGGATGAAGAAAGAAACGCTAGGGCAATATACACCACTCAAAACAATTTACAGAACTCTGTACTGTTGAGTTGTAATACACATCAGCAATTAGCTATAGTCCACGAAAGAACTGGGGGTTCTTTATCTGCTTTTGAGTTGTCCATAAGGCATGATATGCCTCACCATAGTAACAATGTTGCCTGTTTTCACATATCCTACTCAAATTTTACTGAACAAAATATAATTAGAATTCGAAACATGAAGGATTTGGAAGCATAACTACCACAGACATCAATCATAAAACATTTCTTTCTAATGTCAATTCCCAAAACATAACTGAACAAAACTATATCTTTAGGTAATACTGACTTAAGGCATAGAAAGTCTGTAAACCAAGCTTGCTAATAAGAAGAAATATCGGTATTACTAATGGTCTCCCTGGATTATGAGTAGACCTTTATAGCTGCACAATTGTTCCCAGGAGGAAATATGATGTACACAAGATGTTTTCATTGAAAACTCTGAGAACGTAGAGATGATTCCAGGAAATTGATAAGTACAAAATTCCAAAATAATATGATAATATTGTCAGAGAAGAAACAATATGATAATATTGTCAGAGAAGAAAATCTAACCTCTGCTGACAGCAACCTGACCTCCGAATCATGACCGCCAATACCTGTGTTCCTTGTACCCTAACCAACTTATTTCTTATCCTGATATCTCATCTGAGTCTGGTCATAAAACAGTTTTGTTTGCTGGTTCATATCCAAACTTTACAATATTCCAGCTACATGACAACTGCCTTCAGATAATCAAGTCTGAACCAGAACTCAATTTTGTGGTCAACGATCCATGTCATCACAGTACAAAGACTCGCAATTAACTGAGTCAGCTAGCCTGACAACCTAATCTATTATGACCAGCAAGGGTTGCTGGGGGCCCCTTCAAACCTTAATACATGTAGGGTTTAATAATACATTGATAAATTGATATCTTCATACCATTGTGCAGCTTAACCTTGTTAATCCAGATACAACCATATTAAGTGAAATCGTCTAGAAAATGAAATTCCACATAAAGGAATGATGACTGTGGGGTAATGTGGATATATACATATGTTACAATGAGACTGTTCAGGTCCAGACTATCCAGACAGGTTTCTGGATTAACAGGGTCTTGATTAATGGGGTTTCATTGCAGGGATGTCATCTGAAACACAAGTATTCGGTCACTGGTTTAAAACCGACACGCGCCATCCGTAGCACTAGTTCAGTAGCTCTTGGCCTGCTTATACAAAGTAGAAACCTGTTTTCTAGGCTGTCATCTGGTATGAAATGGTCACTCTGGTTTACACTCCTTCCTCGTTCTGTCTGTCATCAATCACTGTCTGACCCTGACCCGCTGGATGACCCGAAGATCTCTGCCTCGTCCTTCTTCCCTGTCACCTCCCGCTCACTCTCACTGCTGCTGCTTCTACCGCTACCACGCCCACTGCCGCTACTTGAGCTGCTGCTACTGCGACTACCACTGCCACTGCGGCTTCTACTGCGGCTGCTACGGCTTCCACTACGACTGCGGCTCCTACTTCTTGATCGACTGTGACTGCGATTTCGACTACCGCTGCCACTTCGACTCCGACTGCGGGACTTGCTTCTGCTCCTGCTGCGGCTTCTGCTCCTTCGGCTTCCCCCGGACTGGACGCTACCTCGGTCGTCATCACTCTTGTTGCCCTCATCATCACTGCCTCTAGCACTCCCTACAACATGTCAGTCTTAGTGTGAGAACTCGCAAATAGTACATAATGAAGTCCATAAATATTTATAAGGTTATTTAAAAAGGACACAACATGGTTCAAAGATCCGCACACACACCCATGTCCAATATGTCCAAGATGGTGATCATAAATAAATTTGTAATTGCCAACAAACTTGGTGAAACTTTGGCAAACCATTCCTCCTCATCAAATTAAACCATTAGTTCCAGAAATACCAAAACCCAACAAGAAAAGAAAGCAATCAATTTTAACTCTGATAATGGTGAAGGTTACAATGAAAGATATCTCCATGAACTAAACACTGCCCTAAGGGAAGCTCGTGAAACTGCTGATGGAGCTGATAATATTCATTATTGAATAATATTCATTATCAGCTCCTGAAACACTGAATTAAGTTTGGAAAAAATTACTCAGTACATTTGTTGAAATTTGGAAACGGGTGTAATGCCTTGATCATTCCTTTACAAAGACAGGCTGTATCATTAACTAGCTGTGTTTGTAAAACCATGGAGAGCAAAGTCAAAATCGATTAATCTTGTACTTGGGAGACGAGTAATCTTCTTAGTACCATCCAATTTATTTTCCCCAAAAACCCCAGAAGTATCACTGATCCTAGGATGATGGCAACATTGCCAATGCCACCATCTTTGGGTCCAAACAACTCCTCAAGAATCCGAAAGCATAACACATGTTACATTTGACCACTTTCTAAATGGCATTGCGTATTCATAGCTTTCGGCTGTGGGAGCCATGCTGATTTAGACTTATCAGAGGGCTACACAAAGTCTGTGGTCTAGACTACTAGTTGTGTGAACACCCAAGCCTCTCACCTGTCTCCAGTGCATCGGGAGCAACAACCATCTCCTCCTCCTCTTCTTCTTCCTCCTCCTGCGGTGGCTCCAACATCATCAACCGTGCATCCTGCAACACAACCACGTTCTCCATCACAACAGGAGGGACATTTTCAATACTGCAATAGGTTGTTTTTGTTTGTTTGTTTGTTGTTTAACGCTGCAATATTCCAGCTATGTGGCGGCGGTCTGTAAATAATCGAGTCTGGACCAGACAATCTGGTGATCAACATGACTACAGCAACAGTAGTTTGATAGTTAAAGCCACTATTGTGATACTATTCCAGTACAGATCCAACTGTTTCCATGGTAATACGATAGTTAAAGCCACTATTGTGATACTATTCCAGTACAGATCCAACTGTTTCCATAGTAATACGATAGTTAAAGCCACTATTGTGATACTATTCCAGTACAGATCCAACTGTTTCCATAGTAATACGATAGTTAAAGCCACTATTGTGATACTATTCCAGTACAGATCCAACTGTTTCCATAGTAATACGATAGTTAAAGCCACTATTGTGATACTATTCCAGTACAGATCCAACTGTTTCCATAGTAATACGATAGTTAAAGCCACTATTGTGATACTATTCCAGTACAGATCCAACTGTTTCCATAGTAATACGATAGTTAAAGCCACTATTGTGATACTATTCCAGTACAGATCCAACTGTTTCCATAGTAATACGATAGTTAAAGCCACTATTGTGATACTATTCCAGTACAATGCCAACTGTTTCCACTATTGTGTACTATTCCAGTACAGATCCAACTGTTTCCATAGTAATACGATAGTTAAAGCCACTATTGTGATACTATTCCAGTACAGATCCAACTGTTTCCATAGTAATACGATAGTTAAAGCCAATATTGTGATACTATTCCAGTACAGATCCAACTGTTTCCATAGTAATACGATAGTTAAAGCCACTATTGTGATACTATTCCAGCAAAGGAGCAACTATGCAATTGTATTGGGACAGTTTGCTGAAAGCCAAGGCCAAGACCAAGGTGGCAGCTCCGTAAGACACTAGAGAGTTAGTGGGGGTTAACTCTGATTATATTATGATATTCATTTCAGAATCTTTCAAAATGGATCCCCTAAGATCTCCTCAAGCTTTGTGTAGCTGAGATTCAAAGCTAAGAAAAGCATCCCAATCAACCTTTTGTTACACATATCAATGCGATCAATAGTGCACCTTGGACTAATGGCAATCATTTTCTACTACTGATGTGGACCCATCTGTAGAACCAATGATTCAAACATGCCTGTGAGAGTGTTTGTTTATATGTTTAATTTTTGCTATATTCCATGTACATCACAACTATACTTTAACTAGGAGATAAACGTACTGTGTTTGGAAAATAGATGAATGTTAGACCGAATTGATAGTCTCTAAATTTCAAATAATTAATTTAGAGACTATCAATTCGGTCTAACATTCATCTTATTTCCAAACACATTGTATGTTTATCTCCATTCTACCATAACCGATTTAACATCGAACTTCCTCGTCCTGCTTAAGACACTGTGTAATCCGGCATGGGACGAGAGGCGAATTGAACTCGTCTGTGAAGGGATTGGTAGGCGCCATTCGTATTTTTGTTAACATTGCAACATAAAAAGTATTCTGTCCAAAGAAAACAAACTACTGTTTATTCAATGCAATAATGTAACACCTAAGAGCTTGGTTTTATAATCATAACTCCACACGACCGAAACCAGCCTATTGTTACTGTACCCCCTTGGCCACACTATAATGGAATCGTCTGATCTACGTTTTTTCTTGGAAGTAGACAGTTACGCAACAGTTTGAAATGGCGGACGAGCCAGTGTTTACATCTTGTGAAAGGTTGAAATTCGCAGTGACAGTGGGAAATACTTGACTGACTGTCGAACCTGAACCCTGCAGAATCGAAGAATACATCCTTTTCTGATCGACCTATGATCTGTAACTTATTAAAGACTGTTGATTTTTATGACCGGCGAGTGTCGATTATGATTTCACGTACGAAAGAGTGACAGTGCTGCTTTGTGTACATGCGACTAACTTGGGATTCCTTGGAACATTGTTCTCATCATTTTGGACTGGATTGTGGCCAAGCTTTTCAAAGTGTATACGAACATAGCAGTGACAGCCTTGCGGGGAAGGTGGCAACGAGCGGAATTCTCATGGTTCAAATTTGACATTTGGAACGATGCAATAGGACATGATGGAGTATGAGTGGCAAATTGTGTGTTTCGTCTGACCATTATCTTGCGAATTTCCCATTCTAAACGGAAACAAATATACCATTTACCAGATATGTAAATGTTTACGAACGTTTTGCCGCACAAATAGGGATAGATAGGGATGTATTTTTACAAGGTTTTCTGATTTATATGTTAGATATTGATGGTGATATGTTTGGGGCTGTCTATTGTAATTGAGTTTGAATATTTTTATAATAGAAGGTAATAATTATGATAGTGAGGTTCCCTAATAATTGTGGAGGAGATATCGTATAATTGTATTTTTCGAGTTTCATCAGCATTCCCATCATGTCTGTTGTGTTGATATTAGTCATGTTGGTGGCCAAGCTGAAGTAGTGCGGCAGTGTTGTATACATGCGCAGTGAAGCGCCGTGAAATCAGAGGCATTTTCAATACAAATTGATACCGTCTGATTTTATGGATTGACCAATCAAATTCGAGCATTTCACGTAGCCATGGTAGAATTACCTGTAACATGTTCCAGGTATTTCACAAATAGAATGGTTTACAGAATCGTATATTACTCTCCAAGATCCATATAGAAATATCCTTACCTGTGCAGACACTTCCTTATCGTTGAGGTCCCTGTGTTTGACAACGAGGCGGGACTTGGCCACCTGACCTCCACCTGTCTTCCTTCTCTTACTGAGACGAACTCTAAGTAGAAAATAACATCATCTACAGTCATGGACACCATTAGAATGGATACAAAACCACAGAACTGTAGCACTGAGAACTGGTTCAGAATGGTTGCACTGCAGTGTAACTCGTGAATGACAACAACCATCACATGCTGTCTACTAGTCCTCAGGACAATTTAGAAGTCTCGGTCTAGCACATCATCATCAGTATGGTTTTACGCCGTTTTTAGCAATATTCCAGCAATATCAACGGCGGGGACACCAGAAATGGGCTTCACAAGTTGTACCCATGTGGGGAATCGAACCCGGGCCTTCGGTGTGACGAGCGAACGCTTTAACCACTAGGCTACCCCACCGCCCCTCTCGGTCTAGCAGACCGATGTGAATTTCAGGGATTACATGTCATACATTCAACAGCACATCTCTTAGATTGGTTTAGTATTTCAATCAGCAATGAACACACGTTTGCTGATAGCTTACAGCTTAAACTGAGTAATGGGGAATATTCTCAAATCTGCCACTGACCGTGTTTCCAGCTCATCGTAGTACACGCCCGATTCTCTGAACACAAAGAAATATGTCTCTTCGTATCCCTTCGATAGCTTGTTCTTCACGTTCCAGTTGTACTCTCTGGCCAGCATGTACTCGTACCTGCCACACAACGTTTATAATACATGTTTGTGTTTTCAACTATGCTGTAAGGTATATATGTGGTCAAAGGGAGATAATTCATAAAATCCAAAATGTTCAATTTCACAGAACAAACTTGAATAAATACATTATTTGTTCTTGCGAACAATAAACACTGTTCATATAATCTGTACTCATTCAGAGAGCGATGTTACAGTGATGCTATTGGAGACAAACCACATTAGGCCATTTTCATGACTTTTTCAAGTTATAATTGGACATTGTTCTGCAGCATTACCAAATTTGAGAAACATCTTGGGTGACAACAGTCACTGTCAAATCAAATTAACTCATAGGAAACCTTGTGTGCAGTCTACACTTACATGGTAGTGCCATCCACACCACTGTGAGGTTTGGTCTCCATCTATGTGGGAATCCAGCCTACACTTACATGGTAGTGCCATCCACACCACTGTGAGGTTTGGTCTCCATCTATGTGGGAATCCAGCCTACACTTACATGGTAGTGCCATCCACACCACTGCAAGGTTTGGTCTCCATCTATGTGGGAATCCAGCCTACACTTACATGGTAGTGCCATCCACACCACTGTGAGGTTTGGTCTCCATCTATGTGGGAATCCAGCCTACACTTACATGGTAGTGCCATCCACACCACTGCAAGGTTTGGTCTCCATCTATGTGGGAATCCAGCCTACACTTACATGGTAGTGCCATCCACACCACTGTGAGGTTTGGTCTCCATCTATGTGGGAATCCAGCCTACACTTACATGGTAGTGCCATCCACACCACTGTGAGGTTTGGTCTCCATCTATGTGGGAATCCAGCCTACACTTACATGGTAGTGCCATCCACACCACTGTGAGGTTTGGTCTCCATCTATGTGGGAATCCAGCCTACACTTACATGGTAGTGCCATCCACACCACTGTGAGGTTTGGTCTCCATCTATGTGGGAATCCAGCCTACACTGGGAGAGCAGTCAACACACACGTGGAAGGGGGCACCTACATCAGAGTGCAATAATATAAAATGTTGTTTACACTTACTCCTCCTCTGGCGTGTAGTCAACACCCTCTTCTCCATCACGCTTCCTCTTCCCAATCGTTTCATCTGTCGGCAAGAAATAGGCCACAAACTGCTCCCCACTCTCATCAACGGCTCCTCTGTAATCATGAAATACATACATAATCATAACAGTTCCTGTCAATGTGAACCTCCTTGGCTGAGACAACCCTAGCAGTAGATGCAACAAGTCCTGAATTAGCACAGCAGATGAAACACGGTCATCTGGATGTAACATTTCATGGCATCAATGATTGGGCAGTTAAAATAACATCTTGTGGATGAAGCATATCAGTGCATCAAAGAAATCATCAACTTTGACATCACTGAATGCATCACTGACCTGATCATGGCCTGTGACATCTCCTCCATCTGTGCCGGCAGGGTCTGTCCCTTCGGTGCAGGGTCCGAGTCAAACAACACCTGGGCAAACGGATGTTTCCACAGCTAAAACAAACAACAGTTTCAATGTCACTTCATCCTCAAATAGCATGCCTTCCAAATCATTGATTCATCCATATTTAACAGGAACAACAGAAACGACCCAAACAATAACAAACCTCAAAGTCTGGGAATATGGACAACACTTCAACTGGAGTGACATTGGGCTTGCTGTAGTGCTTCTTGATCTGAAAACAAACATGATATATAATATTTCTGAGTCACAGCAAGCAAGTTCTATTTTTTTGTTCCCCCTCATTTCTTAATAAGTGTACTACCCCGTCACCGCAATACTTTAGTTGTGCATGCGACGATAAATAAAGCAAATAACAACAACAGCAAGTATATATATGGGTATTCTAGCCACACACTGTAGGTATATGGCTATCATAGCAACGCAGGACACACACACATATATGACTATAAACCTTAAAGCGCCTAACAGGCAGCTTGGGTTATCCGGGGTTGTTAGCGCTGTGAGCATACCTAGTGTGGAGTTTGGCGCTATATTATACATTATTATTATTGTTATATGGCTAACCTAGCTGAATGTATACTGAATGTGTCCAATTGTGTGATGACGTAATGTAAGCGGATGTGGTGAAATGCACATCTTTGGGTGTTTATAAACATGAGCATGTGTTTTGTTAAGAGGAATTTATTGTGTTTGCTGTAAAGAAATGATATGTAATTGTCAGTAGAATGAGAATAATTGTAGGAATTCAGGAAATGCATGGAGCCAAATAATGCTAAATGGAATTATTATTATTGTTATATGGCTAACCTAGCTGAATGTATACTATCAATTCAAACTATACACAACATGAATGTGTCTGTCCTTGCTCTGGGCAACACATATGTCCCCATCCTGGATGTCCATACCGGTATCTTGGCCTTCTTGAAGGTGTCCTCAATGGCCTTGATCTGGGTGTCCCTGTCCTTGTACATGTCCTCCTCTTTCATTATCTGCTTGATCTTGAAACCCACCCTGAAACACAGCAGAATGTGGTAAGCGAGGTAACTCACCCTGAAACAGCAGAATGTGGTAAAGGAGATAACCCACCCTGAAACATAGCTGAATGTGGTAAGGGGGATAACCCACCCTGAAACACAGCTGAATGTGGTAAGGGGGATAACCCACCTGAAACACAGCAGAATGTGGTAAGGGAGATAACCCACCCTGAAACACAGCTGAATGTGGTAAGGGAGATAACCCACCCTGAAACACAGCTGAATGTGGTAAGGGAGATAACCCACCCTGAAACACAGCTGAATGTGGTAAGGGAGATAACCCACCCTGAAACACAGCTGAATGTGGTAAGGGAGATAACCCACCCTGAAACACAGCAGAATGTGGTAAGGGAGATAACCCACCCTGAAACACAGCAGAATGTGGTAGGGGAGATAACCCACCCTGAAACACAGCTGAATGTGGTAAGGGGGATAACCCACCCTGAAACATAGCTGAATGTGGTAAGGGAGATAACCCACCCTGAAACATAGCTGAATGTGGTAAGGGGGATAACCCACCCTGAAACACAGCTGAATGTGGTAAGGGAGATAACCCACCCTGAAACATAGCTGAATGTGGTAAGGGAGATAACCCACCCTGAAACACAGCTGAATGTGGTAAGGGGGATAACCCACCCTGAAACACAGCTGAATGTGGTAAGGGAGATAACCCACCCTGAAACACAGCAGAATGTGGTAAGGGAGATAACCCACCCTGAGAGATAACCCACCCTGAAACATAGCTAAATGTGGTAAAGGAGATAACCCACCCTGAAACATAGCAGAATGTGGTAAGGGAGATAACCCACCCTGAGGTGTATGAAAGTTTAGGACGAGTGAGGAGGGCCTTATATCTGTAAAGCAATACACTGGGTTTCATTCAAACATTGGAATCAAACTCAGGTCTTCTCTGTGACAAGCTAACATTCACCTACAAGTCTTATTACTGTAAGACCATGACCTTACTTGGTTTCAGACTGGTCCGACTTCTGCTGAAATCGGTTGTACTCAGTAGAGATGTACTCTGTCTTCCGGAGCCAGGATACTGTCGTGTTGTGATGGCGAGACCTGCATAGCAGGCAAAATACAGGCATCAGTAACACTTTCTTTACAATAGTACACACAAACATACAACACATCCTGCACAGTATGTAACATATATTTAATAGACAACAAATATATTTTGTAGTTAAACTTTGCATGTCAAAGTGAAACATTCCTTCTGACAGTTATTCCCCCCTTCGCTAGGGTTTTATCCAAAATGAAACCCCCTTCCCAAAGCTTGTTAGAAAGATGTCAGCGTCACCTCTTGCTGTCTGCAGGGGTGTTGACCTCTTCCTCCAATAGTTTTTCATCCTCAGGATCTGGGTATGCTGCAAAGGGAAAATCAAAGGTGATTATTGGCATCCATATTTTCTTCTCATGTTCACTGTTATATATAGTTATACACAGATGTCGATGTTGCCATCTTTGCCTCACCATTGTGGTCGATCTTGTAGGTTTCTGGATTGATGAGGTCGATGGTCACCCCAAGGTCATGTTCCGTCAGTAAATCATACTTGAAAGATCTCTCCAGTGATGTGGGGTTGTACTGGATGAATCTGTGAATGAAAATAGGGTAAATTATGTTTATAAAGAACATGCTAAGAACGAAATGATGGATATAGCGATTACTTGGTGGTCCCATGTGTCCTCTGCCAAAGTTAAATTCACAATGAACCGTTAATCTCTCTTCAAACCTGACATGACAGACAATAATTGAGATTTTACTGCTGACTGTCTTAATGTGTATCAATATATGAGATAGACATAGCGTGACAACTCTTGTCAGAACCATCTAACAGCATCTATGGCAGCATACTGATGTTATTCGGCAAAGTCAGAACAGTAACAGACCGTAAGTTGAACTGAGATTAGCAAATAACTAAGGATTTGCACCACTCCATGATTGTCAGATTAGGATAGGTCCCCACCAACACATTCTGACTTTGCAAGGTGACAATGTATATGAAACATAGTTATAAATTCATAAATATTGCTTTAGAACAAAAGACTAACACACTACCTGTTTGACTCAAAAGGGTATGTGATGAACTTGGGATCAAATGGTATGTCAGGTAACGTATTGTTGAACTTGACCCGGGGGATATCAACTCTGACCTGAATGCAAAACAAATATACATCAAAAGTGGCAATATAACAAAATAATCATATTGGTTCAGTTAAAATCCTCAAGCCTGGTTGCAAAACAAATCACACTTTCTCAACAATCTGGTGAAGTCTCACATGATCATCTACCTGTCTTCACCAGTTCCTGGAGAGTTGCCATGACACCATTCAGTGGAACCCTTTATATTTTTCCTTTGTTTAAAACCTTTCCTGGGAAATATATTTTTGAAGAATAATGAGCTTAAAACATGAAGGAGTTGAATTTACTTCCTTAGTCACTTTGTTTCTTAAATTAAATATTCTGTAAGATGCAATCTCCCACAGCATTGTGAAACTTGTTTATATTTTTCTTCTTCTTTAGAAACAAAAAGGGTCCTGACATTACATTTGGAACTTAGATGAGTACACGAACATGTTAAAGGTCGCATGCAACCAAAAAAGCAAACATAATTAAAACACAATTATCACTTATTCATGACATATAATATACATTGCTGATTGTGAAAAAAACAAATAAACAAAATTATAAGCGTACAATCGCGAATCAAAAGTGCAATATTTTGTACTGGGTTTACTTCCCTCGAAACGAAGCATCCGGGAGACCGAACCAAGTCAGAGTGGGTGGGTGTGCACTCAAGTGTAACAAGTCTCTCATTGGCTGGTTCATTTGCCGATACCCTGAGGGCTCATTGCATGTGTGTATATAGAGATGATCTGTTTGATTGGCATTTTAGAAGTATGGTGAGTAATAAGAAAGTAAGATTCTTTTTGGATAACAACTTCTTTTATTGTATATGATGCAACGTTTCGGTATGGATTCTTATACTGTTGTCAAGCAAGATTGACAATGGTATAAGAATCCATACCGAAACGTCGCATCATATACAATAGGAGAAGTTGTTATCCATAAAGAATGTGTATAGAGATGTTGGGTTTTGAAATACATGCTCTCTGCACTTGTGTTCGATCCAATCAACAAATATTGAGATGGTGAACTACTGCGTGGCTGGAAACTGTCGTTCGTCCAAGTACAAAGCAGGACTTGAAACTGACAATTTAAGTAATCTAACAATAATTACAAAAGCATATGCATTGGAATTAAAACTGGCATTTATTCTTCCAGGCTGAGAGAACATGCAACAGGAAATCAGTAGGCCAACATGCGGTGGCTCACAAAAAGGAGTCAAATCCCCCCACACACACACTAGTAAAGTCTAACACGTGAAATATCACATAATGCTATATAGATATAGATATGAACACGTAAGTATGCCTATTGTATACTGACCCTTAAGTATCTTGTACACGCCACGCCAATATTACTACTGGGAGGGTGGGAGGGATTTTTGTCAAGTGCAAAGCAGTGCAAGCGTGCCCGTCTTGTCGCCTTAGCGTAGGTGATAGCGGCGCCGTTTCAAGGGAGCTAACCCCATTCTACTGTAGATGTTATGTACAAGGTGAAAAATGTGGTCAAAGGGAGGTAACTCTTGTCCTAACTCAAAATACATTTTATGACATAAAATAACACGCCGAGTTTGCACCGGTTTCCGTCCGATCCAGTCATCGATGCAGTTTGTTTGCCGAGTTTGCACCGGTTTCCGTCCGATCCAGTCATCGATGCAGTTTGTTTGCAACCCACAGACATAATAACATGTCATGTGTACAAGTATCACACCTTCCTGTCTGTGTAATTACATAACGTGACATAGACAGAACTCAGGTGCACGAGCCATAAATCAATGTATTTTGTTTATGGTGTATCGCCTGATAGGTGTTAAGTTCCAATTGCATGTGGTCAATGATTGAAGTTGTGTATTGCATATTGTCATTAGCAGACAGGCAGGCAGGCAGACACATAGGTGTCAATAAAACAGCCATTGAGTTTTGTCTGTGACAGAGACTGCTTATCACAATCAACATATTTTTCTATGTTTCCATAGACATGTATTAAAACATTTCAGTTTTCAAGCTGAGCAAATTTTAACAATGAAATTAGTATTTCTAATGCTACACTTTCTTGAAAACTTGGTTTGCAAATCTGCAACCAAGTATGGGACCAGTGTATTTTTATTACTGCAGACCCAAGATGCTTGTAATCACAAGAAACATCTTTTGTTCTCCAACTCCGACCACAGCAATAATCCTTGCAAGCATCACTTGCTGTGTTTTTACGAGTCGCCTTCCCGGTTCAAGCCACGCGTACCTAATCACTGCGCATGCGTTATGGGCGCAGCGCAGCACAGCTGTTGAAACCACTTTTCACCCCAGCGCTGGGGTGAAATTTGTGAATCGATTGAACTACGATTTCGCCGGGGGGTTTCATCACATTATTTTTCAACTTTATAAGTTGAATTTGCATTTTTTATAATTTGTTATTGTAAGTCCATACCGAAAGGTATCAGAATCTGCAAAGTTGTGTTTTGCGTTACATGTGACCTTTAACTTGATGGTGTTACTATTCAGATTAATTGATAGATTATCCTGCATGTAGACTTGTACCCTGTTGCATGTGCTTGCTGAAGATAAGTGTTAGGGCAGGGTACCTTACATTTGTGTAAGGGTAGGTAATTACAAATATAGTTTCAAAGCACACACCATGTTTAAAAGTTAACACGATTACTGTCCTTGCCTGAGGGCAACAAAATAATATTTTCTCAATTGCCTGTACCTTTATTTTCATGGGTCGATGTAAATATACTAAAGTGAACACCCGTGATAACATGTATCATTATAAAGGCCGCCATAAATTCAAGTTTTGTACTATTACTTCTAGTGGGAATCCTATTATAGCAGGGAGAAGTTGACTTAGCAGTAGGCTGCAATGTTGTCTGACAGTCGAGACTGTCAGGTCCCAATCACTGCTCTCTGCTAAATTACTTAAAGTTCTACTATATGTCATCTATGTTATGAGACTGAGTATAACCATAATCATAAGGCATGCTTCAGCAGGTTGATAAATACATGAAGGCGAACTATTTATTTTGTCGGTCACAAAATAAACACATTCATCAGAATAAAAACAGAATACTCAGCAAAACTGCATAGTGCTTTACAAATTTTCATGAAGAAGATTAGTCTACAAAAGGCCTAGATCTAATAAGGAAAGAGCTGTTGGATTGTGTACAAAACGCAGTTTACCTTTTATCCCCAGGTCTTTGTCTTTTCTCTCTATCATCCCGTTGGCCAGTCTGTATAGTTGGCGGCATGGTTACAGTTTAGCTGATCGGATAGTAAATCACAAAACTGTAACAACAACGTCCAGCATGTCTACATTCTTTTGGGTTACTCAAATAAACCGGAAGTTGTCCGATGCGTGAAGTTCCAAATAATAACAAGTATCATCAGTGGTAGATTTTATGCCGAATAAGTCAATTAAAATAACGTGATTCCTCATAGTTGAACCCTAAATTATATTTCACATTAAGTCAATAATAAATGACCATATATAAAAGTAATATGAAATATAGAGTGCTTTAGCGCCTCACGGATAATTGCGCACTTCTTCAAAATGGCCGCCCCTGTCGCTACAACCGGTGCATCGCATATGTCACAAGGGCAACCTCAGCAACAGCCACAACCACCCCAACCACCACAGCAGCCAACAGATGTTGACCCTGTTGCTAAATTTAAATCCTTGCTTTTACCTCGTCTGAAGGAATCATTAGCTGTAAGATGTTTGTGATCGTTCGTTCCCCAACCTAAAACTCGATTCTTCATTGTCTTCAGTTTAAAGGGACACTGATCTCTGACAATTCACTGGGACTGGTTGTTGCCTTTGTTGTTTTTTATAATATATTTTTGTGCCGTGTAGGCTTGATGACATCTCAGAAATCAGAACTATTTTTAGTTCATATGAATAAACTCGTATTCCAGCGCAAAGACTAGTTATATGCTGGACTAGACTATTTTGCGACTTTGTCACTTTTATTGATAGTATAATGGCATGTCGTCACCTGGATAAACAAAAATAGAAACAGTTTTGTTTTTGAATTTTAACTGAAATGTAGGCATCTTTTAGGGATCGCTTTGGCAATGGTGAAAAAGTTTTGATAAGTCACTTGGTATTTAGAATAACACAAACTAATGATTTCACCTCAATATTGCTAATAAATCAGATAGTGAGTATATATGTTACAGCAGAGACCAGGCACACCTACAGGATACCAGATACCTACCATCCATATTGTTTAGTGTCACATCACCCTAACCCTATACCTTCTCTAACCCTAACCTAACCATAACCCTTCTATGCACAGTTCTAAAGTACACTTCAAAGATGGCGGAAGGTATCCGGTATTTTGTAGTCTTACCAAGAGACCATACAAGACTCTGGTCTCTGGTTACAGGCAAATGGTGTTATTATCGCCTTAGTTAATGTAATAAAAATCAGGATTATATATTTCTTATATATTTTCAGTTGACTGAAGTTTAATATTCATTTCTCTTGTAAGTAATGTGGCTTAAAGTTGGTAATTGTTCTATGCAAGCATGGCAATCCCAGCTGCCCCGTTTGACCAATAAACTGAAGCTACTCTCTATCATTGGGAAAGACTTCCGCCCATATCCCCCCTTAAATTTCATTCTAGTCAAATCATATCACCTGAAAATATATTCCTCATCTGATACGGATGAGTTTTAACATGTTTCTTTATTTGTATCTGAACATACTGAAAGACACATCCAACTTCTAAACATGCCACTCAAAGAAATGTTTCCTCATCATTAAAATTTAGGGGGGATACAGGCGGGAAGTCTTACTCAAGTAATAAATCTTAATAGTTTTAATATTAAAAAAATATTCAAATCATTTTTCCTGGAGTGATGAATTTGTTGATGTAATTTGCATATGTAAATTGGCTTAATTTCCCACATGGGTACAGTTTGTGAAGCCCAGTTCTGGTGGTCCCCATTGATATTACTCGGATTGCTAAACATTGATATGACGCCTGGTTAATGCCCAGAGGTTGATTATGTTTCAGACGTTATTCAAGGTTGCTGGTCAAGCCTTCAATCAAAATGCACAACAAGATGGTGGATTGTGAGTACCTAAAAACATTGAATTAACAGTGTTTTTACAAATACAGGCAAGGTATTTCGTTTTGTGAGACTTTTATTGATTCATCAGTTCATGGTAGATTTGATATGCAGATTTACGTTACACGGACTTGAGACAGGGAATGATCTGCTCCTGATGGTTCAAATCTCAGATTCTGGCTGATTATAATCCTTAAAAATATATACAAAAAAAACAGTTAGCAAAAGACTAGTACAAACAAATCCTTTACCCTTTGTGACTGTGATCTCTTGCTTAACATGGCGAGTGGGAACTATTAAAAGGCTAAACAGATTAAATACAGGAATGGAACTTTAAACTTACATGAAAATATCAAATATCAACTTCATTTATTTGAAACTCAGCCTTTCGGTTAATTGTTACAAGTAGTTGGAGTCTTCTTTACTTGAATGTAGCACAGAGATGATTGGTATTTAAGCAAGGTTACCTCTTCATTCATAAAACTTATCCTTGCAAATCTTATCACCTAAACTGTTGGTACCATGTCATAGAGAAGTCATATTTTGGAACAGAAGTAAACTGTAATAATTTGAAGAGTTTAGATGCTTTATAGAATTTAGGGTTGTAGGGTCTGTTCCTATTTTTCCAATTATGTCTAATTTATAAGGTAGTAATACAAGACTAGGTGTTGCAGCACTATGTGGCTTAGATACTGCCAATATATAACATTCAATTTTTACTCGCTCACTATTAAGTTTTCATTTCAAAACTTGAAGCTTAGGATCTGTTAGGATTTATAGAGAGCAATCAAAATACTTTTGATAAGCCATGTTTGTTACCCAGAGCAGGGTAGGTCCCAAGTACCCAGTGCTCCTCTGGCTATAGATGTTCACATGTGTCATTGTACACAATTACATGTTGGTCCTGCTATCAACACCTGGTTGACTTGCTTCGCTGTACTATAAACTCCCTCATTCTTCGCAGCAAACCAGCCGAAGGACACCAGCAAAAGTTTGAGAAGAGTCTCGAGGAATTCTATGGTGTGTGTGACCAGGTCGAGGTGTCTCTTGTGAGTAGCACAGAATGGAGTTGTTGACTTGCCGTTGCTGGTGGTGATAACAGGAATTTGGGGGAAAACATAGGAATGGAGTCTAGATCAAGTTCTTTGGGGTACAAAAAGTACATGATTCAGACTATTAGTTGTCCAACTTTCATTTTTGTAGAAGCTGTGGTGGCTGAGTGGGTTAGATCTCTGACTTTCTGTGTCGATGATTAGGATGAGAGTGTGGGGTTCGGATCCGAGATGAGACTTAAACTAATAAAAAAACTAGAATCTGTATTTTACTGTGAAAGTGTAATGCTAAATATAGCTTGTTACAGTTGAACACTTTCTAAATGGCATAGTGTATTCAAAGCTTTTGGCGACGGGAGCTGTACACAAAGTATGTGATCTGGGCTACCAGATGTTTAACTTCCATTCCAGCTTGTACAATATGTAACAATGTAAGCAGGACAACAGTTACAAAATGAGAGCTGAAAAACTAGGGCAATATACAATTTATTTACCTCAGCCTGTTATCACATACTGCTTTATCATTATTTCATCTCAACACTTGACAGAAGCAAAAATACTTGTTATGTCACCTCTGAATACTTGCACACTCCCTCCAAGTCTGCCATTCTTCCTTTTGTGTTCTGTCAGACTTCTGAATGGATGTCTTCTGAAGCTCTCTTATTGGTCTGCTGTTCCAGATCTATTAGACACTACATGTACTTATCTCATGACTGTGCTGCTCTATGTATGCCCTACACTCCAGTGTTCCTGTATTACATGCCAGTAGACCCCTGAAGATCCGGGGTAGAATAGGTCTTCAACAACCCATGCTGGCCACGAAAGGCGACTATGCTTGTCGTAAGAGGCACCTAACGGAATCGGGTGGTCAGGCGTGCTGACTTGGTTGACACATGTCATCGGTTCCCAATTGCGCAGATCGATGCTCATGCCGTTGATCACTGGATTGTCTGGTCCAGACTCGATTATTTACAGACCGCCACCATATACAGTAGAACCACGGATATAGCGAACTCCAAGGGACCCGCGAAATATAGTTCGCTATATCCGGTGTTAGAGTTATTCACATTTGACCGCCATCTTGGATTGTAGAGATGTAGAGACACGTATATGCTGAGGCTACAAATATTTATTCTTGTACATGTACATTGACATAACATTAAAATTCTGAATTTATCATTCACAGACATTAGCTAGAACATGTTTAACAATCACAACAATCTCAACAATACATGTATATAAGCTTAATTCGTTTAACAAAGACCACAATTTTGCTCTGCACACCACGCCGCCAACAAGGTTGATGTATACCGCTAAGTGGCTGAGCTGACACTGACTGAGTTTGCTAGTCCGCGTCGTTAGTTGGGCTTGGGGGTAGTAAATCAGTTAAGCTATAGCCGTTAATTAAGCTACTCCACGAGTTCGTTATTGGCGTTTAATTTTAATGATATTATAAAGGACTGTTGCCGGGACTTTTAAATTTGTTTTGCTATATCCGTTTGTAATGCGCTATATCCGTGTTCAAGTTATATCCGTGTTCTACTGTAGCTGGAATATTGCTGAGTGTGGTGTAAAACTAAATTCACTCACTACATGCCAGTATGACAATATGTACACATGAGTCATCCTGAAACAACAAGCTCCATGGATCTCGGCATGTCAACTAATGTGCATCCACACTTGTTCCACTACTATGGTTTCCCATTGGAGTTCAACTTCAACTGTATTGACAAAAATAGGTACAATTTCTAGATCATACTTTGGTAGCCAGGTTCTTGACATACAGTCTTCCCCCAAAGTTGCAGCAAAATCTTATAACTTCTCCTGGTCACGTACAGTATCCCTATTACCAAGTTAGACCAAACACTTACCCATTGTTTATATTTCTCTGGCAGAGTAATTGGTGCCTCAAGGTTGACATTCTCTTCCCACAGAGGTTACCCCTGTCATATCTTCCTACGTAACCTCTGTTCTAATACGGCCCTTTCATGGTGTGACCGTTCAAGACTCGTGATTGGAGGCAATCAGATTGAGTTGTGCAATCAGCGACGTTGTTTCAAAAGTGATCATTCGCAAGGCCTCGGTAATTTCCGTATGCTTCGAGAACTAAACTTCTTCCCCTGCGCGATGCGAAAACGTTTCTTCTAGACAGAACTCAGTCATGTTATGGCGGATCAGTGGCGTCTCCATCATCCTCGTTGACAACGGACAAGCTAGCCATTAAACGTCTTGTGTGTAACATCAACACAAGTCCCAGGCAGATGGGGGGATATTTGTGGCCCCACATTTGCTTGTGTTAGTCAAGTTGAATCTAAGTCGATGTAACACGTGTTCTGATTGGATAGAAAGAAGGGAGATAATTCGTGTTGCGATCTTTTGCCGCTAGGGGATTTTACGAGAACTGGGAAATATGGCCGTATTAGAACAGAGGTTCGTAGGAAGATATGACAAGTAACCTCTGTGGGAAGAGAATGCAAGGTTGGGGGTCAAGATCTTTTTTTGTTCAAGAATAATGTTAAATTTGACCAGCAGGAGAGTATCGCTAATAATAGTATTCACAGGATGAATTTACTACTGTGGGAGTTATGTATGACTGTGTCCTCTTGTTTGTCTTTTGTGGCAATCAGGTGGACATTGACAGATCAATCTTAATGTAGCTGTTGAGCTCCAGTACCTCAGAACATTGTCATTCTTTTTATGTCATACAGATATGAAAACTTATAATACGTTGTCCTCTAACTTTCCAGCGGTTAGCCCTTGAGAGTCAGTCCCAAGTATCAGACAGCAACAAGTTCACCCCCCAACCCGTGCTGCAAGCCAAGGGGGACACACCGCCGACAGAGGGCCAGCTCTACCCTAACTACCTCGCCACAATCAGGTCACAGATCACATGTGCCAAGGAAGTGCATGATATGCTACATGAATGTGTGCGGAAACTTTCAGACAGACCTTGATGTGCCACACAAACAGGGACACCATGACACCATATGACAGACAGACCTGTGATGTGACCAGATGACACCAAACTGTGTGAGGATGACACCCATGACAGATGACACATGTGACAGTGTATGACACCATTGTGACTGGATGACCAGATGACACCATGATAACTGTGTGACCAGATGACCATGTAACAGTGTGACCAGATGACACCATGATGTGACCAGATGACACCATGTGGCTGTGTGACCAGATGACACCATGATGATGACACCATGTATTAGTGTGACCAGATGATGACACCATGTGATGACACCAGTGTGACCAGATGACACCATGTGGCATGTGACAGTGTGACCAGATGACACCATGTGACAGTGTGACCAGATGACACCATGTAACAGTGTGACCAGATGACACCATGTGACATTGTGACCAGATGACACCATGTGGCTGTGTGACCAGATGACACCATGTGACAGTGTGACCAGATGACACCATGTAACAGTGTGACCAGATGACACCATGTGGCTGTGTGACCAGATGACACCATGTGACAGCGTGACCAGATGACACCATGTATTAGTGTGACCAGATGACACCATGTGACAGTGTGACCAGACGACACCATGTGACTGGATGACACCATGCGACACTGTGACTGGATGACACCATGTGGCAGTGAGCAGATGACACCATGTGTTAGTGTGACCAGATGACACCGTGTGACCAGATGACACCATGTGACAGTGTGACCAGATGACACCATGTGACAGTGTGACCAGACGACACCATGTGACTGGATGACACCATGTGACATGACTGGATGACACCATGTGGCAGTGAGCAGATGACACCATGTGACAGTGTGACCAGATGACACCATGTGACGAGATGACACCATGTGACAGTGTGACCAGATGACACCATGTGACGAGATGACACCATGTGACAGTGTGACCAGACGACACCATGTGACACTGTGACTGATGACACCTGAATGACCGTCTGTGACAATGTTACACTGAGGGTACAGGTGGCACACAGGATTATTTTTGTTCTAAACTCATGATTCAGGTTTGATGGGAATATATCCTTAACTGTGGTATCTCATGGGATTGGAAACTGTAATAGTAATACAGGTGCTGAGTTCATGTTCGATGAGGAACATCTGTCAGTCGACACCTTGCCATGTTTCAGTCATTAGGACAGGGTTACCAAAATAAAACGGCGTGTTCTGCGTGAGGATCAAATTCTGTAGCACTGCTGCCCCATCCCTCATGTTGTGATGGAAGTAACTGGGAACTTAACCTGTGGATATAGCACAGAATCTGGAGGAACTGCTAAGACAAGCATAAAGGGCATAACTTAAATATTACTATTTGTATGTACATTAATCAAAATTAGCTCACCACCTAGAAATTCAAGATAAATTTCCAGAATGGTACCGACCTACCTCTTGTCATATGGCACAGGAAGCATGGATGACCCAGAACTCATAGCCACCGTCGCTTGCTGTACACAATGACATCATGTCAGAATTTGCTGTTCGTGGGTTCAAGTCCCTGACTATGATCTTGGTTTGCCGGCAGCAGCTATGACCCCTGACACTCCAGGCTGATTCGCCATGATATCACTGCCATGTGGTGACGTGGATGGTTGCTCATATTGTTCTGGTTAAGACTGGTTCAGGTGCGGACTTGATCAGTTACAGACCATCTTCACAAAGCTGGAATAATGTGGAGACTGTGTTAAAGAACAACCAACACTGATGTGGATTGTTTGTTTGAACTAACCAGATGTCTTTAACATTTGGATTGTGTATTTTGTCCAATACAGAACCTCCATGTGTATAACCATGTATTGTAAGGTAAATGCTTACCCAAGTTTTTATTGTGGGCTGGCATTGCATTTTCAAGAACTGATGATACTGTTCATTCTGTTTCTCATTTTTGTTTCACATTGAGTAAAGTCTCTACATGTTTTGTACACATTTTCCACTGATTGACATCATCCACTTCGGGATAACCTTATGTAGAGCAGCAGTCTCTAGACTCTCTACCAATGCTAAGGTCATATCCAAAATAGTTGTGGAATTCTTTTGATACAAATGAATAAATATTGTATGAAGAAAGATGTGTTGCGTTTCATGTGCGCAGAATTACTGACAGTCAGCTCACTGTTGTTCTTCACGTCACACAACAGAGTTGTTTCCCTTTGTAGATAGTCTAAACAAGGTATCCATAAATCTTGGGCGGATCCAGGAATTTTGAAAGGGGGGATGGGGTCAAACCACCCCCCCCCCCATTGGCTCCGCCAGCGCAAAAAAAATCTTCAATGTGGTCATTTTCTGGGTGGGGGTGGGGGGAGTCCGAACCCCCTGAACCCCAACTCTGGATCCACCAATGCATAAATGATGTACCCATGGAAAACATTTGAAGAGTTTAAAAGAAAATTTTCTTTGAAAGGGACTGAAAATACTTTGAAGGTATGCTCCTCAGAAATGGATGGATGCACTCTGGGACACAGATGACTGTTAATTTGTGTGTAGACTGTTTGGGGATAAACAGTTTAAATCTGAACTACTTCAGTTCAAGTTGGGAAACTGTAAGAAAACATTGTGACAAGTGAACACTTATGTGAATATTTTGAATTAAAGCAAGAAGCCAATGACTTACATAGATTACACAAATTACAGGATTATTATTATAAATTCTGTTCTACAGAGAGTAGGAACACACAATGACAAATCTGTTCATTTAGCGAAAATGAAAATGAAATACACATTTTTCTCTTACAACCAAGTACAGGAATTAATATTGTAATTTGTGAGGTGAGGTGAAATGCGTTATACCGTCGTACTTGAGAATATTTGCCTCATATGAGGTGAGGTGAAATTGGGTTTAACGTCGTGCTTGAGAATATTTCGCTCATATGACGACGTGCATGTGTGTGTATGTGTATGTGCGGCTGCTTGTACTCGCCCAGACTTCAGTTGGTTTTATAGTGCTAGCCCACTGAGATACCATGCCGCAGTGAAGCATGAATACCCCACTCAGACACATTATACTGACTCTTGTACCCATTAATGCAGAGCGCCAGACAGGGACCATATTTACCATATTTTAACGTGGTCGGGGATCGAACCCGCGACCTTCCGCTCTCCGGGCGGACGCTCTAACCACTACACCACGGAGGCGGTTCCCTCATATGAAGACGTGCATGCGTGTGTATAGTATGATCAGAAATTATTGAGAATTTTAGGAATATGTTTAATTGGATTTCTAGTATAAACAACCTTGATCAGCTATCAAGTGCTTGGTTTCATTTAAGAGAGACAACTCCGTTAATCCTTTTTCATTAGTTTGTGAAGAGTTATCCCCCTTTGTTTACTTGCTAGCGGACGACATTTTCAGTGATCCTCAGTATGGATGATTTAGAGAAGAGGAAGTTGATTTTAGAGTATTATAACAAGGACATCAAATCAGCTAAAGTGATTTCAAGTAGAACAAGCATCCCTTTGTCCACTGTTTATCGTGTTTTGAAAAATATTGCAAATGGACATGGCATTGAGCACCAGGGAGGCGCAGGTAGGCCCAGAAAATTGACTGTCGGTGACAGGAGGCGGCTTGGTATTCTTGTTTCTAAAAACAAACGAAGGAGTTTAGAAAACTTAAGGCTGGATATGATTGATAGAGGAACTGTGGCTGTCTGTAAGGAGACAATTAGAGCTGAGCTGCATGCAATGGGTTGGCAGAAAAGTCGAGGAATTCCATCACCGATCATGAAACCTGAACAAAAGGAGCGAAGGTTGAACTGGTGCTTACAGCATATAAATTTTAACTGGGACAATGTGATTTTCTCAGATGAAAGTTCTGTGTGGCTGTTTCCTAATACACTGTAATTCTGGACCAAACAAACTGAAAAACCTTTGTATCAGCGCCCAAAGAACAGTCCGAAATTTAACGTGTGGGGTGGCATATCTGTGTATTTGACGGGAATATGAACAGTGAGCGGTACACAGATATTCTCGAGGGACGTTTACTTCCATCTGCTCAATTTGTGGATTTTCCAGCAGGACAACGACCCAAAACATCGTTCAAAGCATTCACAGGCCTGGTTTCGGACCCAAAATATGACATTATTAGATTGGCCAAGCTATAGCCCTGACCTAAATCCAATAGAAAATGTTTGGGGACTTATGAAGGAAAGTGTCAATAAGAAAAATCTGACAAATATTGCTTAAATGAAAGAAGAGGTGGTCCGATATTGGGACAGCATGGACCACGACTTTGTAACTTCTTTGATCAGTAGTATGCCCCGCCGCATTGAAGCCTGCATTGCTGCCCATGGTGACTTGACAAAATACTAACTGTCTTTGAATCTGGAGTTATGTTCTGCTAATATTCACATTTAACACGTGAGTAATGAGTGAAAAAATTAAATAAATTACAATCTTTAAATTTCTTAATAATTTCTGGTTGAACTGTATGTGTTGCTGCTTGTACTAGCCCGGACTCAAGCTAGTGGTTCTAGCTCACGGAGATACCATGCTGCACTTATGCATGAATACCCCACTCAGACACATTATACTGACTCCCGAGCCGACCAGTCCTTGTTGTACCCATTAATGCCGAGCGCCAGGGAGAGACCAACACGTACCATATTTTAAAGTCTTTTGGTATGACGTGACCGGGGATCCGGGCGGACGCTGTAACCAGTACACCATGGAGGCGGTACTTGTAATTTGTGAAATGATACAAATGAAGGTATCGATTTTGATTGAATGTTTTATATGTGGCAGCAATGTGCTATAAAATCAGTTCTGTGTTATCACCAAATACATATATAGATGTTAAAGTACAGAAACTGAGTTAAGGTTTGAAGAAGGCGCAAAAGAAAGTTTGATTTTTATCTAATTGAAATTGGAAAGAAGTGTTGTTCTGTGAACTGTTTATCCATCGCACATTCCTGCGACCAGTAAACCGTAATAGATGTAGAATCAATTGTTTCAATGAAGGCGGGGCTAAGAAATGTATTTTCAACTACAAGAAAGATGGCGATTGTAGCAGAAGCCTAAGATCACAATCTTAAGGATTTACATTTTTTGTCAATCTAATATTGCTCTGTGCAAGTGAGCCCAGTAGACTGTTTGAAATCTCCATTTGAGCAGGAGAAAGTAAATATCCATTTTCTAAGATACGATGTCTAACATGCCTATCAGCAGTTTTGTATTGTGCTACTTCTTGTAATTATATATTAAAAAATGTTTTCAAAGTTAAGTTTTCAAATATAACCATGCATATGTATTCTTTAAGCTCACTAAGCGCCAGTGCAGTTCGTTTTGTAATATGCTATTGACAGTCACAGGTGCCGTTTCTTTTGTACCCAATCTATCTGCAGAGTTCACTTCTGTCTGTCCCACGGGGATATATTTTATTGCGATAAACTTGTCAGTGGTGGGATCTAATGTGATCAAACTTCTGTCTGTCACACTGGGATACATTGTATTGCAATTAACTTGTCTGTGTGGGATCTAATGTGATCAAACTTCTGTCTGTCACACTGGGATACATTGTATTGCGATAAACTTGTCAGTGTGGGATCTAATGTGATCAAACTTCTGTCTGCCACACTGTGATACATTGTATTGCGATAAACTTGTCTGTGTGGGATCTAATGTGATCAAACTTCTGTCTGCCACACTGGGATACATTGTATTGCGATAAACTTGTCAGTGTGGGATCTAATGTGATCAAACTTCTGTCTGTCACACTGTGATACATTGTATTGCGATAAACTTGTCAGTGGTGGGATCTAATGTGATCAAACTTCTGTCTACCACACTGTGATACATTGTATTGCGATAAACTTGTCAGTGTGGGATCTAATGTGATCAAACTTCTGCCCCTCATCTTCGTCAGTCCCGTCAGTCCTGTTAACTCTTCTACTATTATTTTATTTCTACGATTGTTTATTTGTCTAAATCTGTTGTATATAGACAATATTTATTATTAAGTGAACAAAGCCCTAGAAATATCGGGCCACGGCTACAATCCATGTAAAAAGTCCTTTTGAAAAATATCGGATTTGTACCTTGCAAACCGTTAGATGTTGCTCACTCACTCACCCACTCACAGCTACGCTCGGACACCCCCTTCCCATTAACTCTCTCTTACATTTCTTTTCATGATTTTTTTCATTGAAAATGCGATATGGCTGAAATACTGCCGTTGTGACTTAAAACAGCAACTTCTTTCGAATTGGACACCCGAAGGATATGATACAAATCAGGAGAAGAATTTTATATTCAGAGTTATCCCCCTTTGACCATAACACCATTTCAGCATTAAGTTCGGGGTTGGTGCAAGAGATGGACTCGTAGATTTCTGTTGAGAGGTTTCTAACAAAGATGGAATGTGGGGTTCAACCTCACTGGATTCTAGGCTGCGGCTAATAAAAATCAGTGTTGTTTGGACAGATATATACAACTGAGATGTTTTGAAATGTAATATCGGGCTTATTAAATACACACTCTATTCCGAAGGTAACAAGAACGAATGTGAACACAAGACCTGAACTAGCACATGTTATCGAGATTTATCTACATTTTGATATCTTGATTAAAGTAAACGTGCTCCACTGCAGTGCGATAAATAGCCATAGCGTGAGGCAAGTCAAATGAACCATTGCATAGTGCGATCCAATAGAATTGTTATGGCAGTAGTACGTCTCCTCACTTAGTACATCCACCACCCTTGATAGTAGTACATCCACCACCCTTGGTAGTAGTACATCCACCACCCTTGGTAGTAGTACACCCATCACCCTTGGTAGTAGTACACCCACCACCCTTGGTAGTAGTACATCTCCACCCTTGGTAGTAGTACATCTCCACCCTTGGTAGTAGTACATCTCCACCCTTGGTAGTAGTACACCCACCACCCTTGGTAGTAGTACATCCACCACCCTTGGTAGTAGTACACCCACCACCCTTGGTAGTAGTACATCTCCACCCTTGTTAGCACCTACCACCCATCACCCTTGGTACACCCACCACTCCCTTGGTAGTAGTACATCCACCACCCTTGGTAGTAGTACATCCATCCACCCTTGGTTGTAGTACATCCACCTCCCTTGGTAGTAGTACATCCACCACCCTTGGTAGTAGTACACCCACCACCCTTGGTACTAGTACATCCACCACCCTTGGTAGTAGTATATCCACCACCCTTGGTAGTAGTACATCTCCACCCTTGGTAGTAGTACACCCACCACCCTTGGTAGTAGTACATCCACCACCCTTGGTAGTAGTACACCCACCACCCTTGGTAGTAGTACATCCACCACCCTTGGTAGTAGTACACCCACCACCCTTGGTAGTAGTACACCCACCATCCTTGGTAGTAGTACATCTCCACCCTTGGTAGTAGTCCATCTCCACCCTTGGTAGTAGTACATCCACCACCCTTGGTAGTAGTACATCTCACCCCTTGGTAGTAGTACATCCACCACCCTTGGTAGTAGTACACCCACCACCCTTGGTAGTAGTACACCCACCACCCTTGGTAGTAGTACACCCACCACCCTTGGTTGTAGTGCACACCCCTTGGTACTAGTACATCACCACCCTTGGTAGTAGTACATCCATCACCCTTGGTTGTAGTACATCCACCTCCCTTGGTAGTAGTACATCCACCACCACCCTTGGTAGTAGTACACCCACCACCCTTGGTAGTAGTACACCCACCACCCTTGGTAGTAGTACATCCACCACCCTTGGTAGTAGTACATCCACCACCCTTGGTAGTAGTACACCCACCACCCTTGGTAGTAGTACACCCACCACCCTTGGTAGTAGTACATCTCCACCCTTGGTAGTCCACCACCCTACATCACCCCACCCTTGGTAGTAGTACACCCACCACCCTTGGTAGTAGTACTACATCCACCACCCTTGGTAGTAGCACATCCACCACCCTTGGTAGTAGAGCACACACCCACCACCCTTGGTAGTAGTACACCCACCCTTGGTGGTAGTAGCACATCTCCACCTTGGTGGTAGTACACATCCACCACCCTTGGTAGTAGTACATCCACCACCCTTGGTAGTAGTACACCCACCACCCTTGGTAGTAGTACATCTCCACCCTTGGTAGTAGTACATCTCCACCCTTGGTAGTAGTACACCCACCACCCTTGGTAGTAGTACACCCACCACCCTTGGTAGTAATACATCCACCACCCTTGGTAGTAGTACACCTCCACCCTTGGTAGTAGTACATCTCCACCCTTGGTAGTAGTACACCCACCACCCTTGGTAGTAGTACACCCACCACCCTTGGTAGTAGTACATCTCCACCCTTGGTAGTAGTACATCCACCACCCTTGGTAGTAGTACATCCACCACCCTTGGTAGTAGTACATCTCCACCCTTGGTAGTAGTACATCTCCACCCTTGGTAGTAGTACATCCACCACCCTTGGTAGTAGTACACCCACCACCCTTGGTAGTAGTACACCCACCACCCTTGGTAGTAGTACATTTCCACCCTTGGTAGTAGTACATCTCCACCCTTGGTAGTAGTACATCCACCACCCTTGGTAGTAGTACACCCACCACCCTTGGTAGTAGTACATCCACCACCCTTGGTAGTAGTACACCCACCACCCTTGGTAGTAGTACATCTCCACCCTTGGTAGTAGTACACCCACCACCCTTGGTAGTAGTACACCCACCACCCTTGGTAGTAGTACACCCACCACCCTTGGTAGTAGTACACCCACCACCCTTGGTAGTAGTACATCTCCACCCTTGGTAGTAGTACACCCACCACCCTTGGTAGTAGTACATCTCCACCCTTGGTAGTAGTACACCCACCACCCTTGGTAGTAGTACACCCACCACCCTTGGTAGTAGTACATCCACCACCCTTGGTAGTAGTACACCCACCACCCTTGGTAGTAGTACATCACCACCCTTGGTAGTAGTACACCCACCACCCTTGGTAGTAGTACACCCACCACCCTTGGTAGTAGTACACCCACCACCCTTGGTAGTAGTACACCCACCACCCTTGGTAGTAGTACATCCACCACCCTTGGTAGTGGTACATCACCCACCCCTTTGTAGTACCCACCACCACCCACCACCCTTGGTAGTAGTACACCCACCACCCTTGGTAGTAGTACATCTCCACCCTTGGTAGTAGTACACCCACCACCCTTGGTAGTAGTACACCCACCACCCTTGGTAGTAGTACACCCACCACCCTTGGTAGTAGTACACCCACCACCCTTGGTAGTAGTACATCTCCACCCTTGGTAGTAGTACATCTCCACCCTTGGTAGTAGTACATCCACCACCCTTGGTAGTAGTACATCCACCACCCTTGGTAGTAGTACACCCACCACCCTTGGTAGTAGTACACATCTCCACCCTTGGTAGTAGTACACCCACCACCCTTGGTAGTAGTACATCTACCCTTGGTAGTAGTACATCTCCACTTGGTAGTGTAGTACACCCACCACCCTTGGTAGTAGTTATATTTTTGTCCACCCTTGGTATATATTGCATTAGCAACCAGATCGCACGTTAGGGAAAACGCTCTCTCTTAATGTGTTGTCTAAAACAGCAAAGTATATATATTGCATTAGCAACCAGATCGCACGTGGGGATAACACCTCTCTTAATGTGTTGTATAAGGACAGCAAGTATATATATTGCTATAGCAACCAGATGGCACGTGAGGGATAGCACTCTCTTAATGTGTTGTCTAAAACAGCAAGTGTATATATTGCGGTAGCAACCAGATGACACGTTAGGATAACACTATCTTAATGTGTTGTCTAAGACAGCAAAGTATATATATTGCTGTAGCAACCAGATGGCACGTGAGGATAGCACTCTCTTAATGTGTTGTCTAAAACAGCAAGTAGATATATCGCATTAACAACCAGATGGCACGCTAGGATAACACTATCTTAATGTGTTGTCTAAAACAGCAAGTATATATATATTGCGGCAACAACCAGATGGCACGTTAGGACATCCTTATCTAAATGTGTTGTCTAAACAGCAAGTACATATATTGCATTAGCAACCAGAACGCACGTGAGGACAACCCTATCTTAATGTGTTGTCTAAAACAGCAAGTATACATATATATTGCATTAGCAACCAGATCGCACGTGAGGATAACACTCTTTTAATGTGTTGTCTAAAACCAGCAGCAAAGTATATATATTGCATTAGCAACCAGATCGCACGTGAGGGACAACCCTATCTTAATGTGTTGTCTAAAACAGCAAGTATATATATATATTGCATTAGCAACCAGATCGCACGTGAGGGACAACCCTATCTTAATGTGTTGTCTAAAGAGCAAGTACATATATTGCATAAGCAACCAGATCGCACGTGAGGGACAACCCTATCTTAATGTGTTGCCTAAAACAGCAAGTATATATATTGCATTAGCAACCAGATCGCACGTAAGGATAACACTCTCTTAATGTGTTGTCTAAAACAGCAAGTATATATATTGCAGCAACAACCAGATGGCACGTAAGGACAACCCTATCTTCATGTGTTGTCTAAAACAGCAAGTACATATATTGCATTAGCAACCAGATCGCACGCTAGGACAATCCTATCTTAATGTGTTCTTTAAAACAGCAAGTACATATATTGCATTAGCAACCAGATGACACGTGAAGATAACACTCTCTTAATGTTTTGTCTAAAACAGCAAGTATACATATATATTGCATTAGCAACCAGATCGCACGTGAGGGATAACACTTTTTAATGTGTTGTCTAAAACAGCAAGTATATATATATTGCATTAGCAACCAGATCGCACGTGAGGACAACCCTATCTTAATGTTTTGTCTAAAACAGCAAGTACATATATTGCATTAGCAGCCAGATGACACGTGAGAGATAACACTCTCTTAATGTGTTGTCTAAAACAGCAAGTATATATATTGCATTAGCAACCAGATGGCACGTTAGGATAACACTATCTTAATGTGTTGTCTAAAACAGCAAAGTATACATATATATTGCATTAGCAACCAGATCGCACGTGAGGATAACACTATTTTAATGTGTTGTCTAAAACAGCAAGTATATATATTGCATTAGCAACCAGATCGCACTTGAGGACAACCCTATCTTAATGTGTTGTCTAAAACAGCAAGTATATATATATTGCATTAGCAACCAGATCGCACGTGAGGACAACCCTATCTTAATGTGTTGTATAAAACAGCAAGTAGTATATATATATATTGCATTAGCAACCAGAACGCACGTGAGGACAACCCTATCTTAATGTGTTGTCTAAAACAGCAAGTATATATATTGCATTAGCAACCAGATCGCACGTAAGGATAACACTCTCTTAATATGTTGACTAAAACAGCAAGTATATATATTGCATTAGCAACCAGATCGCACGTGAGGACAACCCTATCTTAATGTGTTGTCTAAAACAGCCAGTACATATATTGCATTAGTAAACCAGATCGCACGTGAGGACAACCCTATCTTAATGTGTTGTCTAAAACAGCAAGTATACATATATATTGCATTAGCAACCAGATCGCACGTGAGGATAACACTCTTTTAATGTGTTGTCTAAAACAGCAAGTATATATATTGCATTAGCAACCAGATCGCACGTGAGGACAACCCTATCTTAATGTGTTGTCTAAAAACAGCAAGTATATATATATATTGCATTAGCAACCAGATCGCACGTGAGGACAACCCTATCTTAATGTGTTGTCTAAAAGCAAGAAGTACATGTATTGCATTAGCAACCAGATCGCACGTTAGGATAGCACTATCTTAATGTGTTCTCTAAAACAGCAAGTATATATGTTACAGCAACACTCAGATGGTACGTTAGGACATCCCTATCTTAATGTGTTGTCTAAAACAGCAAGTATATATGTTGCGGTAACAACGAGATCACACGTTAGGGCAACCCTATCTTAATGTGTTGTCTAAAACAGCAAAGTATATATGTTGCAGCAACACTCAGATGGTACGTTAGGACAACCCTATCTTAATGTGTTGTCTAAAACAGCAAGTATATATGGTGCGGTAACAACGAGATCACACGTTAGGACAACCCTATCTTAATGTGTTGTCTAAGACAGCAAATATATATATGTTGCAGTAACACTCAGATGGCACGTTAGGACAACCCTATCTTAATGTGTTGTCTCTAACAACAGCAAGTATATATGTTGCAGCAACACTCAGATGGCACGTTAGGAGAACCCTATCTTAATATGTTGTCTAAAACAGCAAGTATATATTTTGCAGTAACAACGAGATCACACGTTAGGACAACCCTATCTTAATGTGTTGTCCAAAACAGCAAGTATATATGTTGAGGTAACAACGAGATCACACTTTAGGACAACCCTATCTTAATGTGTTGTCTAAGACAGCAAGTATATATGTTGCGGTAACACTCAGATGGTACGTAAGGACAACCCTATCTTAATGTGTTATCTAAAACAGCAAGTATATATGTTGCGGTAACAACGAGATCACACGTTAGGACAACCCTATCTTAATGTGTTGTCTAAGACAGCAAATATATATGTTGCAGTAACACTCCAGATGGCACGTTAGGACAACCCTATCTTAATGTGTTGTCTAAAACAGCAAGTATATATGTTGCAGCAACACTCAGATGGCACGTTAGGAGAACCCTATCTTAATATGTTGTCTAAAACAGCAAGTATATATTTTGCAGTAACAACGAGATCCACGTTAAGGACAACCTATCTTAATGTGTTGTCCAAAACAGCAAGTATATATATTGCGTTAACAACCAGATTGCACGTTAGGAAAACACTCTCTTAATGTGTTGTCTAAAACAGCAAGTATATATGTTGCAGCAACACTCAGATGGTACGTTAGGACATGCCTATCTTAATGTGTTGTCTAAAACAGCAAGTATATATGTTGCGGTAACAACGAGATCACACGTTAGGGCAACCCTATCTTAATGTGTTGTCTAAAACAGCAAGTATATATGTTGCAGCAACACTCAGATGGTACGTTAGGACAACCCTATCTTAATGTGTTGTCTAAAACAGCAAGTATATATGGTGCGGTAACAACGAGATCACACGTTAGGACAACCCTATCTTAATGTGTTGTCTAAGACAGCAAGTATATATGTTGCGGTAACACTCAGATGGCACGTTAGGACAACCCTATCTTAATGTGTTGTCTAAAACAGCAAGTATATATGTTGCAGCAACCCTATCTTAATATGTTGTCTAAAACAGCAAGTATATATATTGCAGCAGTAACAACGAGATCACACGTTAGGACAACCCTATCTTAATGTGTTGTCTAAAACAGCAAGTATATATGTTGCGGTAACAACGAGATCACACGTTAGGACAACCCTATCTTAATGTGTTGTCTAAAACAGCAAGTATATATGTTGCGGTAACACTCAGATGGCACGTTAGGACAACCCTATCTTAATGTGTTGTCTAAAACAGCAAGTATATATGTTGCGGTAACAACGAGATCACACGTTAGGACAACCCTATCTTAATGTGTTGTCTAAAACAGCAAGTATATATGTTGCAGTAACAACTCAGATGGCACGTTAGGACAACCCTATCTTAATGTGTTGTCTAAAAACAGCAAGTATATATGTTGCAGCAAGACTCAGATGGCACGTTAGGACAACCCTATCTTAATGTGTTGTCTAAAACAGCAAGTATATATGTTGCGGTAACAACGAGATCTCACGTTAGGACAACCCTATCTTAATGTGTTGTCTAAAACAGCAAGTATATATGTTGCGGTAACAACGAGATCACACGTTTGGGCAACCCTATCTTAATGTGTTGTCTAAAACAGCAAGTATATATGTTGCAGCAACACTCAGATCACACGTTAGGACAACCCTATCTAAATGTGTTGTCTAAAACAGCAAGTATATATGTTGCAGCAACACTCAGATGGCACGTTAGGACAACCCTTTCTTAATGTGTTGTCTAAAACAGCAAGTATATATGGTGCGGTAACAACGAGATCACACGTTAGCAGACCCCTATGGTTATGCAATGGAGTACCGAGCACCTGAAGCCCTTTCATACCCGGAGTCCAAGCGCCATGCTAGGGCGTGAACCCAGCAAAGGAGGCATTTTGTAAATGTGTTTATTTCCGCCCTAGCGGCTGTAACGAGGTTTTACAAGAAGCAATGGTTTTCTGATCACAAGAGCACCTCAAGCGTTCCTCTGACATGGAGTATAACAGCCAACAGCTCGTCATCCATGAAGACATCATCTCTTAAAACTTGACTACTTTCCTTCATGATGGTTTGTGAAAGACAAAGCCATCCGAAATAAACCTGAGGTTTCGCTTAAAATAACAGGATTATTCGTGCACGTTTTGTCCAACCCTCATTGAATCATAACAGTCTTGCAAGTGATCATCCACCTGAGAACGTCCCAAGAATGACTAAGAAGAATAAATCTGTTCTCCATCACCTGTGACTGTGCCCGTGCACCGATGTGCCACGCGCCACTCCCTCGCTGCTTCTTTCATCTCATCTTTAAAGCAAATCACCAATCTCCTACCGTCTTGTGATCAAAACACCTTTCCCTATTAATGTACGAAAATTAAATCTTAGCTGGGCTGAAGCTTGGATAGCCATTTCCTGTTATCGAGTCGCTGGGGTATACAAATTTTCGCCTGAGAGCTAATAACCTTTAACAAGTACGGCAATTTTGTGCCTTTTATTTCTGCCAAGCTACAATTAACCTTTTAAGGTAGAAGAAATGACTTCGATCTCAGGGGTAAGATGCAGAACGAACAAAGAGCTAGATTGCAGGCCGTTACATCACTCGATTGGTCTTTGTTCGACGGTTGTTGAAGCGAGGAGGGAGGGAAACTCACCTATCGGAGTTGGCACACATCGATACCTGCCGGGCAAATCTTTCGTAATGCAAATCATAGGGCACTCCTACAAGCTGACAGCATGGCTCTACTGCTATTACCTCAGTTGTCAAGGTTGTCGATGAGGGTTATGTCATGGGTTTGACGTCATTGTCGCTGGCCCTGTAAACATCATCTAATCAAGACCAAAATATTGACTACGGGACAAGAAGTTGAATAATTGCGCTTTTATCGCCAAGAAACAGATCGATAGCCACTTATACTTAGTGAGACGTGATTTGGTTTGGCATGTCTACGAGAGCAAGAGCTTAGTTGTCCATTGAAGGGGGGACGGTACTTGACGAAACTTTTTATTTGTAATTATCAATATTCTTTCAATTAACCTAATACATGTATAAAAAACATTATTGTAGAAAAGGTTGAACGTGTTTATTTTTATACACTATATTCAGATGTATTCTGTGACAACTATTTTTGTGTGGATTGAAGAAATAAACGATGATTAATAGTGGATGACCCTGGTTTAGTTTTACTATTTCAGGAAGTAAGATCTACACAATTTTGTTGTCTACAACCAGTGAATGATGGGTAGGTCCCCAAAAATTTGACAACCCAGGCGTTAGCTGTACGGTCGGTTCTAAATTCGAATTGTCGAACATAGTAAGATATTGCAATCATGTATATCTCGTTGTTAACATCATTATGAACAGATATACAATGTCTGAGACGGAGGGAGGAGGAAATGAACACGTCTAAATGTAAAATATGGAAATGCTGTGAACATATTTGTCCGTATGAATTGCGTTGAGAACTTTCTGTAGTGAACGTCCGCCACTAGGATTCCGACACATTGACCTTGAGACGTCGACCTTGCTCCGATTCATGATCAGCAGGGCGGTTAGCAAGACAGGAAGTAAAGCAGATACCACTACTCGAGTCAATAGGTCGAAAAACATGGGGTTTTTCTCTTGTTTTTTTCTACAGAAGGGATAGAGTCTAAACACAATGATGTAGTCATTTTGTAATGTAATATAATTACTAAACAGCATTTGCTTGATAGCCGTGTTAGGATTTGCACCGACACGTCGCATCTATTGAATTAAAGAAGTTGTCTATCCATAAAAGTGTTCCTCTACATCATACCAGCTTCTACATGCCACTTAAGGAAATTAATAAACTCAGTGGGAAAAGACGGTATATACTTGAAAAATGGATTTGACAAATGTAATAAAAATGTAAAAATAAATATTACCAATAATGCCAAAAACTAGGCTGAAGACACCGCAGCTATGATTCAATATACAACCTTATATATATCGTCTGTCGGTCTGTCTGTCTGTGGGTCGGTCTGTCTGTCTATGTATTGTTTTTTTATAATTGTATTATATGTCTGACGTCTTCTTTCAAACATACATCATGAAACTGTCTAGAGCATTATTTAGATTTATGATGATATATGAAAATATGTGTCAGCACGAATGAAATATACAGAAAGCCCTGTACATGATAAGTAGCTTTAGCGTGTGATCAGCATTCGCCAAGGTCGATGTCATCCAGTCAGTTCAGCTTAGCTTCAGATCCACACTTTACCTGACTGCTAGGGAGGGGCGGGGTCGGCCACGCCCAACACTGCCTTCATACATATGTATGTAACAAGCAGCAACATATGACATGGTTTGTTCTTTGACAATACTAACACAACGGACATGAAGTCTATAATATGGAAATAGCTTTCTCTCCGGGATATATACATGTAAATCATGACAAAACGATATGTAATGATATTATGCATATACTTGTGAAATGTAAGATACAGAACAAGAGACAATATTGATGAACAACACCAGTTTCATGCATGGAAGCACGTTATTACCAATATGCGCATACGTACAGATACATGTTCAACAGTAAACAAGGTTGGAGAATATAGTACAACAATGTTACAGTGTTTGTCTGTCTAGAATATAGTACAACAATGTTACAGTGTTTGTCTAGAATATAGTGAAACAATGTTACAGTGTTTGTCTGTCTAGAATATAGTACAACAATGTTACAGTGTTTGTCTGTCTAGAATATAGTACAACAACGTTACAGTGTTTGTCTAGAATATAGTGCAACAATGTTACAGTGTTTGTCTGTCTAGAATATAGTACAACAATGTTACAGTGTTTGTCTAGAATATAGTGCAACAATGTTACAGTGTTTGTCTGTCTAGAATATAGTACAACAACGTTACAGTGTTTGTCTGTCTAGAATATAGTCCAACAACGTTACAGTGTTTGTCTGTCTAGGATATAGTCCAACAATGTTACAGTGTTTGTCTGTCTAGAATATAGTACAACAACGTTACAGTGTTTGTCTGTCTAGAAAATAGTACAACAACGTTACAGTGTTTGTCTGTCTAGAATATAGTAGAACAATGTTACAGTGTTTGTCTGTCTAGAATATAGTACAACAATGTTACAGTGTTTGTCTAGCAACTATGAATATATAGTGCAACAATGTTACAGTGTTTGTCTGTCTAGAATATAGTACAACAACGTTACAGTGTTTGTCTGTCTAGAATATAGTCCAACAACGTTACAGTGTTTGTCTGTCTAGGATATAGTCCAACAACGTTACAGTGTTTGTCTGTCTAGAATATAGTCCAACAACGTTACAGTGTTTGTCTGTCTAGGATATAGTCCAACAATGTTACAGTGTTTGTCTGTCTAGAATATAGTACAACAACGTTACAGTGTTTGTCTGTCTAGAAAATAGTACAACAACGTTACAGTGTTTGTCTGTCTAGAATATAGTAGAACAATGTTACAGTGTTTGTCCGTCTAGAATATAGTACAACAATGTTACAGTGTTTGTCTGTCTAGAATATAGTACAACAATGTTACAGTGTTTGTCTGTCTAGAATATAGTACATCAATGTTACAGTGTTTGTCTGTCTAGAATATAGTACAACAATGTTACAGTGTTTGTCTGTCTAGAATATAGTACAACAATGTTACAGTGTTTGTCTGTCTAGAATATAGTACATCAATGTTACAGTGTTTGTCTGTCTAGAATATAGTACATCAATGTTACAGTGTTTGTCTGTCTAGAATATAGTACATCAATGTTACAGTGTTTGTCTGTCTAGAATATAGTACATCAATGTTACAGTGTTTGTCTGTCTAGAATATAGTACAACAATGTTACAGTGTTTGTCTGTCTAGAATATAGTACATCAATGTTACAGTGTTTGTCTGTCTAGAATATAGTACATCAATGTTACAGTGTTTGTCTGTCTAGAATATAGTACAACAATGTTACAGTGTTTGTCTGTCTAGAATATAGTACATCAATGTTACAGTGTTTGTCTGTCTAGATTATAGTACATCAATGTTACAGTGTTTGTCTGTCTAGGATATAGTACAACAATGTTACAGTGTCTGTCTGTCTAGGAATGATCAACGTCTTTATTGTACAATGGCGACATTTCGGTACAGATACCGTTTTCAAGCATGAGGAACCCTGCTTTGTCTATCTATGCATATTTATCTGTTGGTAGATTGATCAATGGTTATAAGCTCTCTCTGTCCCTATGCTCTATGTAGTGTTGTGTATTGTGGTAGGGTATTGTTTTCATGGGGATCAGTTGGCTGGCTTTGGTAGATTGTGTGTCATCGATCCCTGCTTAACATCTGGGAAATTACTTCCATGTGAAACAGCATCCACCTACTCATTGAACGAAGAGTGGATTATTTCATGCCACTTCATTTTCCGTTTCTACCACGTCATGTTCTAAAACATATGTAGATTCAACCGCGACGGGCGCCAATACTTGACGGGGATTACAGTGGCCCAGTGGAACACGGCCGAGTAGGTCGCTGTGCAGAGGTGATTCCCTTTGTTTTGCCAGGAGACTGTGGTCTCATGATCGGATCCGTTGTATGTTAGCGCTATCGCCGTGCTCGTTGGATTTACCAAAGCGATAAACGCCCAAGACTTCTGTCGATTTGTGCAACAAAACTCACAAAATGCGATGTTTGATGCTGGCTGAAATGAACAAACAAGAAATGGTTATTCGACTGGTTATTTTATACAGTCGAATCAAAAAACGGTCGTTTTGTCAAATCCAATTTTCACGTACACAATTTTCTTGTGTACGGCGTTGGAGGTAGACATGATTCTGTATGTATGTACCTGTGTTCTGATCATATATCATGTGTGCTTCATAGACATGACACAACATGTACATATATCTCCCATACATGGGGTACGTGTGTGCTATTCACCACATACACGTGAATGGACTGGACACAGTTCTACCATGATATGCCAAAACGAGGAATGTAGACTTGAAAGCTTTATTCCCGTGACATAGACAAAATACCATAGACCTGCAGTTGTTTCTGGTTTAACCTCATTTCACCCCGGCTGGGGACATTGATATATATCTACTGACCACCGTGGCGCTGACTCCTACTCACAACCATGTTGTTGACTTCTACTGGCCACCTTGTTGTTGGCTTCTCCTGGTCATCATGTTCATGCCTTCTCCTGGTCACCATGTTCATGCCATCTAGTGGTCATCTTGATGTTGGCTTCTCCTAGTCACCATGTTGTTGTCATCTAGTGGTCACCATTGTGCTGGCTTCTCCCGGTCACATGTTGTTGACTTCTCCCGGTCACATGTTGTTGACTTCTCCCGGTCACCATGTTGTTGTCATCTAGTTGTCACCGTGTTGTTGACTTCTCCCGGTCACATGTTGTTGGATTCTCTTGGTCACCTTTTTGTTGGCTTCTCCTGGTCACCATGTTGTTGGATTCTCTTGGTCACTATGTTGTTGACTTCTCCCAGTCACCATGTTGTTGTCATCTAGTGGTCACCGTGTTGTTGACTTCTCCCGGTCACATGTTGTTGGATTCTCTTGGTCACCTTGTTGTTGGCTTCTCCTGGTCACCTTGTTGTTGGCTTCTCCTGGTCAACATGTTGATGCCTGCTCATGGTGAACATGTTGATGCCTTCTCATGGTGAACATGTTGATGCCTTCTCCTGGTCAACATCTTGTTGGCTTCTCCTGGTCAACATGTTGATGCCTTCTCATGGTCAACATGTTGTTGGCTTCTCCTGGTCTACATGTTGTTGGATTCTCCTGGTCAACATGTTGTTGGATTCTCTTGGTCACCTTGTTGTTGGCTTCTCCTGGTCGACATGTTGATGCCTGCTCATGGTGAACATGTTGATGCCTTCTCATGGTGAACATGTTGATGCCTTCTCCTGGTCACCATGTTGTTGGCATCTCCTGGTCTACATGTTGTTGGATTCTCCTGGTCACCATGTTGTTGGATTCTCTCGGTCACATGTTGTTGGATTCACTTGGTCAACGGTTGTTTCACTAGAAAAAGCCGTCTTGAAAACGGGACATCCAGTCGTTCAAGAACTACTATTGTGTTCATCAAGAGATTGTTTGCTGATGTCGATATAGAACCCGGGATACCGAGATATAGTGACAATGTTCCGAACTGGAAACAGAGACCTCCAATGTTTGAAAGCCTAGCGACATAAAGATGATGAAACATAACCAATGTGGTGGACTTTCTGATAGAGATTGGAGCATGAAACATATACCCTATGGTGGACATTCTGATGGAGACGAGATCATGAAACATATCCCCTATGGTGGACATTCTGACAGATATTGGATCATGAAACATATCCCCTATGCTGGACATTCTGGTGGAGATTGGAGCATGAAACATATCTCCTATGGTGGACATTCTGATTGAGATTGGAGCATGAAACATATCTCCTATGGTGGACATTCTGATGGAGATTGGATCATGAAACATATCTCCTATGGTGGACATTCTGATTGAGATTGGAGCATGAAACATATCCCCTATGCTGGACATTCTGATGGAGATTGGAGCATGAAACATATCTCCTATGGTGGACATTCTGATGGAGATTGGAGCATGAAACATATCTCCTATGGTGGACATTCTGATTGAGATGAGATCATGAAACATATCCCCTATGGTGGACATTCTGATGGAGATGAGATCATGACACATATCCCCTATGCTGGACATTCTGATTGAGATTGGATCATGAAACATATCTCCTATGGTGGACATTCTGATTGAGATTGGAGCATGAAATATATCCCCTATGGTGGACATTCTGCTGGAGATTGGAGCATGAAACATATCTCCTATGCTGGACATTCTGATAGAGATTGGAGCATGAAACATATCTCCTATGGTGGACATTCTGATGGAGATGAGATCATGACACATATTACCTATGGTGGACATTCTGATGGAGATGAGATCATGAAACATATCTCCTATGGTGGACATTCTGATGGAGATGAGATCATGAAACATATCTCCTAATGTGGACATTCTGATGGAGATGAGATCATGAAACATATCCCCTATGGCGGACATTCTGATTGAGATTGGAGCATGAAACATATCCCCTATGGCGGACATTCTGATAGAGATTGGAGCATGAAACATATCTCCTATGCTGGACATTCTGATACAGATTGGAGCATGAAACATATCTCCTATGCTGGACATTCTGATGGAGATTGGAGCATGAAACATATCCCCTATGGCGGACATTCTGATAGAGATTGGAGCATGAAACATATCTCCTATGGTGGACATTCTGATGGAGATGAGATCATGACACATATCTCCTATGGTGGACATTCTGATGGAGATGAGATCATGAAACATATCTTCTATGGTGGACATTCTGATGGAGAATGAGATAATGAAACATATCTCCTATGGTGGACATTCTGATGGAGATGAGATCATGAAACATATCCCCTATGGTGGACATTCTGCTGGAGATTGGATTATGAAACATATCCCCTATGCTGGACATTCTGATAGAGATTGGATCATGAAACATATCTCCTATGGTGGACATTCTGATGGAGATGAGATCATGAAACATATCTCCTATGCTGGACATTCTGATACAGATTGGAGCATGAAACATATCCCCTATGGTGGACATTCTGATGGAGATGAGATCATGAAACATATCTCTTATGCTGGACATTCTGATACAGATTGGAGCATGAAACATATCTCCTATGGCGGACATTCTGATGGAGATGAGATCATGAAACATATCTCCTATGCTGGACATTCTGATAGAGATTGGGGCATGAAGCATATCTCCTATGGCGGACATTCTGATTGAGATTGGAGCATGAAACATATCTCCTATGCTGGACATTCTGATACAGATTGGAGCATGAAACATATCTCCTATGGTGGACATTCTGATGGAGATGAGATCATGAAACATATCTTCTATGGTGGACATTCTGATGGAGATGAGATCATGAAACATATCCCCTATGCTGGACATTCTGATACAGATTGGATCATGAAACATATCTCCTATGCTGGACATTCTGATACAGATTGGAGCATGAAACATATCTCCTATGCTGGACATTCTGATACAGATTGGAGCATGAAACATATCCCCTATGGTGGACATCCTGATAGAGATTGGAGCATGAAACATATCTCCTATGGTGGACATTCTGATGGAGATGAGATCATGAAACATATCTCCTATGGTGGACATTCTGATAGAGATTGGAGCATGAAACATATCTCCTATGGTGGACATTCTGATGGAGATGAGATCATGAAACATATCTCCTATGGTGGACATTTTGATGGAGATGAGATCATGAAACATATCTCCTATGGTGGACATTCTGATGGAGATGAGATCATGAAACATATCTCCTATGGTGGACATTCTGATGGAGATGAGATCATGAAACATATCCCCTATGGTGGACATTCTGATGGAGATTGGATTATGAAACATATCTCCTATGGTGGACATTCTGATAGAGATTGGATCATGAAACATATCTCCTATGGTGGACATTCTGATGGAGATGAGATCATGAAACATATCTCCTATGCTGGACATTCTGATTGAGATTGGAGCATGAAACATATCCCCTATGGTGGACATTCTGATGGAGATTGGAGCATGAAACATATCCCCTATGCTGGACATTCTGATTGAGATTGGAGCATGAAACATATCTCCTAGAGTGGACATTCTGATTGAGATTGGATCATGAAACATATCCCCTATGGTGGACATTCTGATGGAGATGAGATCATGAAACATATCTCCTATGGTGGACATTCTGATGGAGATGAGATGATGAAACATATCTCCTATGGTGGACATTTTGATGGAGATGAGATCATGAAACATATCTCCTATGGTGGACATTCTGATGGAAATGAGATCATGAAACATATCTCCTATGGTGGACATTCTGATGGAGATGAGATCATGAAACATATTCCCTGTGCTGGACATTCTGATAGAGATTGGAGCATGAAACATATCCCCTATGCTGGACATTCTGATTGAGATTGGAGCATGAAACATATCTCCTATGGTGGACATTCTGATGGAGATGAGATCATGAAACATATCTCCTATGGTGGACATTCTGATGGAGATTGGATCATGAAACAAATCCCCTATGGTGGACATTCTGATGGAGATGAGATCATGAAACATATCTCCTAATCTGGACATTCTGATGGAGATTGGATCATGAAACATATCCCCTATGCTGGACATTCTGATGGAGATGAGATCATGAAACATATCTCCTATGGTGCACATTCTGATGGAGATGAGATCATGAAACATATCCCCTATGCTGGACATTCTGATTGAGATTGGAGCATGAAACATATCTCCTATGGTGGACATTCTGATGGAGATTGGAGCATGAAACATATCTCCTATGGTGGACATTCTGATTGAGATTGGAACATGAAACATATCTCCTAATGTGGACATTCTGATGGAGATTGGAGCATGAAACATATCCCCTATGGTGGACATTCTGATGGAGATGAGATCATGAAACATATCTCTTATGCTGGACATTCTGATACAGATTGGAGCATGAAACATATCTCCTATGGCGGACATTCTGATGGAGATGAGATCATGAAACATATCTCCTATGCTGGACATTCTGATAGAGATTGGATCATGACACATATCTCCCTATGGACATTCTGATTGAGATTGGATCATGAAACACATCCCCTATGCTGGACATTCTGATAGAGATTGGATCATGAACATATCTCCTATGGTGGACATTCTGATGGAGATTGGATCATGAAACACATCTTCTATGGTGGACATTCTGATGGAGATGAGATCATGAAACATATCCCTATGCTGGACATTCTGATACAGATTGGAGCATGAAACATATCTCCTATGCTGGACATTCTGATACAGATTGAGCATGAAACATATCTCCTATGCTGGACATTCTGATAGAGATTGGATCATGAAACATATCCCCTATGGTGGACATTCTGATAGAGATTGGATCATGAAACATATCTCCTATGGTGGACATTCTGATGGAGATGAGATCATGAAACATATCTCCTATGGTGGACATTCTGATAGAGATTGGATCATGAAACATATCTCCTATGGTGGACATTCTGATGGAGATGAGATCATGAAACATATCTCCTATGGTGGACATTTTGATGGAGATTGGATCATGAAACATATCTCCTATGGTGGACATTCTGATGGAGATTGGATCATGAAACATATCCCTATGGTGGACATTCTGATGGAGATGAGATCATGAAACATATCCCCTATGGTGGACATTCTGATGGAGATTGGATCATGAAACATATCTCCTATGGTGGACATTCTGATAGAGATTGGATCATGAAACATATCTCCTATGGTGGACATTCTGATGGAGATGAGATCATGAAACATATCTCCTATGCTGGACATTCTGATTGAGATTGGAGCATGAAACATATCCCTATGGTGGACATTCTGATGGAGATTGGATCATGAAACATATCCCTATGCTGGACATTCTGATTGAGAGATGGATCATGAAACATATCTCCTAGAGTGGACATTCTGATTGAGATTGGATCATGAAACATATCCCCTATGGTGGACATTCTGATGGAGATGAGATCATGAAACATATCTCCTATGGTGGACATTCTGATGGAGATGAGATGATGAAACATATCTCCTATGGTGGACATTTTGATGGAGATGAGATCATGAAACATATCTCCTATGGTGGACATTCTGATGGAGATGAGATCATGAAACATATCTCCTATGGTGGACATTCTGATGGAGATGAGATCATGAAACATATTCCCTGTGCTGGACATTCTGATAGAGATTGGAGCATGAAACATATCCCCTATGCTGGACATTCTGATTGAGATTGGAGCATGAAACATATCTCCTATGGTGGACATTCTGATGGAGATGAGATCATGAAACATATCTCCTATGGTGGACATTCTGATGGAGATTGGATCATGAAACAAATCCCCTATGGTGGACATTCTGATGGAGATGAGATCATGAAACATATCTCCTAATCTGGACATTCTGATGGAGATTGGATCATGAAACATATCCCCTATGCTGGACATTCTGATGGAGATGAGATCATGAAACATATCTCCTATGGTGCACATTCTGATGGAGATGAGATCATGAAACATATCCCCTATGCTGGACATTCTGATTGAGATTGGAGCATGAAACATATCTCCTATGGTGGACATTCTGATGGAGATTGGAGCATGAAACATATCTCCTATGGTGGACATTCTGATTGAGATTGGAACATGAAACATATCACCTAATGTGGACATTCTGATGGAGATTGGAGCATGAAACATATCCCCTATGGTGGACATTCTAATGGAGATGAGATCATGAAACATATCTCCTATGGTGGACATTCTGATGGAGATGAGATCATGAAACATATCTCCTATGGTGGACATTCTGATGGAGATGAGATCCTGAAACATATCTCCTATGGTGGACATTCTAATGGAGTTGAGATCATAAACATATCTCCTATGGTGGACATTCTGATGGAGATGAGATCATGAAACATATCCCCTATGGTGGACATTCTGATGGAGGTTGGACCAAGAAACATATCCCCTATGCTGGACATTCTGATTGAGATTGGATCATGAAACATATCTCCTATGGTGGACATTTTGATGGAGATTTGATCATGAAACATATCCCCTATGGTGGACATTCTGATGGAGATTAGATCATGAAACATATCTCCTATGGTGGACATTCTGATTGAGATTGGAGCATGAAACATATCTCCTAATGTGGACATTCTGATTGAGATTGGAGCATGAAACATATCTCCTATGGTGGACATTCTGATGGAGATGAGATCATGACACATATCTTCTATGGTGGACATTCTGATGGAGATGAGATCATGAAACATGTCCCCTATGCTGGACATTCTGATGGAGATGAGATCATGAAACATATCTCCTATGGTGGACATTCTGATGGAGATGAGATCATGAAACATATCCCCTATGGTGGACATTCTAATGGAGATTGGATCATGAAACATATCCCCTATGCTGGACATACTGATTGAGATTGGAGCATGAAAAATATCCCCTATGGTGGACATTCTGATGGAGATGAGATCATGAAACATATCCCCTATGGTGGACATTCTGATAGAGATTGGAGCATGAAACATATCTCCTAATGTGGACATTCTGATGGAGATGAGATCATGAAACATATCTCCTATGGTGGACATTCTGATGGAGATGAGATCATGACACATATCTCCTATAGTGCACATTCTGATGGAGATGAGATCATGAAACATATCTCCTATGGTGGACATTCTGATGGAGATGAGATCATGAAACATATCCCCTATGCTGGACATTCTGATTGAGATTGGAGCATGAAACATATCCCCTATGCTGGACATTCTGACAGAGATTGGATCATGAAACATATCCCCTATGCTGGACATTCTGATGGAGATGAGATCATAAACATATCTCTTATGGTGGACATTCTGATGCAGATGAGATCATGAAACATATCTCCTATGGTGGACATTCTGATGGAGGTTGGAGCAAGAAACATATCCCCTATGCTGGACATTCTGATGGAGATTGGATCATGAAACATATCTCCTATGGTGGACATTTTGATGGAGATTTGATCATGAAACATATCCCCTATGGTGGACATTCTGATGGAGATGAGATCATGAAACATATCTCCTATGGTGGACATTCTGATTGAGATTGGAGCATGAAACATATCTCCTAATGTGGACATTCTGATTGAGATTGGAGCATGAAACATATCTCCTATGGTGGACATTCTGATGGAGATGAGATCATGACACATATCTTCTATGGTGGACATTCTGATGGAGATGAGATCATGAAACATATCCCCTATGCTGGACATTCTGATGGAGATGAGATCATGAAACATATCTCCTATGGTGGACATTCTGATGGAGATGAGATCATGAAACATATCCCCTATGGTGGACATTCTGATTGAGATTGGATCATGAAACATATCCCCTATGCTGGACATACTGATTGAGATTGGAGCATGAAAAATATCCCCTATGGTGGACATTCTGATGGAGATAAGATCATGAAACATATCCCCTATGGTGGACATTCTGATAGAGATTGGATCATGAAACATATCTCCTATGGTGGACATTCTGATGGAGATGAGATCATGAAACATATCTCCTATGGTGGACATTCTGATGGAGATGAGATCATGACACATATCTCCTATAGTGCACATTCTGATAGAGATTGGATCATGAAACATATCCCCTATGGTGGACATTCTGATGGAGATGAGATCATAAACATATATCCTATGGTGGACATTCTGATGGAGATGAGATCATGAAACATATCTCCTATGGTTGACATTCTGATGGAGGTTGGAGCATGAAACATATCCCCTATGCTGGACATTCTGATTGAGATTGGATCATGAAACATATCTCCTATGGTGGACATTTTGATGGAGATTTGATCATGAAACATATCCCCTATGGTGGACATTCTGATGGAGATGAGATCATGAAACATATCTCCTATGCTGGACATTCTGATTGAGATTGGAGCATGAAACATATCCCCTATGGTGGACATTCTGATGGAGATTGGATCATGGAAAAATATCTCCTATTGTGGACATTCTGATGGAGATTGGATCATGAAACATATCTCCTATGGTGGACATTTTGATGGAGATGAGATCATGAAACATATCCCCTATGGTGGACATTCTGATGGAGATGCGATCATGAAACATATCCCCAATAGTGCACATTCTGATTGAGATTGGATCATGAAACATATCTCCTATGGTGGACATTCTGATGGTGATTGGAGCATGAAACATATCCCCTATGGTGGACATTCTGATGGAGATTGGATCATGAAACATATCCCCTATGGTGGACATTCTGATGGAGATTGGATCATGACACATATCCCCAATAGTGGACATTCTGATAGAGAATGGATCATGAGATATATCCCCTATGGTGGACATTCTGATTGAGATTGGATCATGAAAGATGTCTCCTATGGTAGACATTCTGATTGAGATTGGATCATCGAACATATCCCCTATGGTGGACATTCATAGAGAGATTGGATCATGAAACACATCCCCTATGGTGGACATTCTGATAGAGAATGGATCATGAGATATATCCCCTATGGTGGACATTCTGATGGAGATTGGAGACAGATCCGAGTTGCTGAGAAGTCGGGTGGAGAGTGGATCATGGTACATGTTGTAGTCATCTTCTACCTGCTCTTTAGCAACATGCGGACGTTTATTTAATAAAAAATGCACAAAGCGTTGTCTCCGAAAACGTAGAATAATGGATCTTTTGACTAAAGGTTACTACTTTGATGCACGGGACACTTGCCTTCTTCGAGCCAAAGGTACCAAAAAGGTTCTGAAAAATGTTCTTTCGAACTGGAATGTTCTATTTTTTAGTTATTTTCAATGCAAATATATAAGTCTATTCATAAACTATACAATCATATATAATTATTAGCTGTTGATATTCACTAAGATCGGTCAGCCAATAAATGTGGATCATTAGACAACTAGAAAGAAACCCAGTCAATTTAATCTGCCAATCAACGTGCATACGTGCTTGACATATGCATAGGCGGATCCAGAAGGGGCTGCAGGGGTGCGCTGTATCCGCCTCTGGTATGGGTTCTCATAGTCAACAGCCGAGGGAAAGGAAATCACTCAACGGTGACAAGTTTAATGTACATTGTAGTTGTTAATGATGCTATAAATAGTACCTGTACAGGAGATTCTGATTGCTGTTAGGCACGCCGGTTCTTCTCGAGATTTTCGTAAGGACAAACTTTAAAATATTTCCTCAAAAAGATAATTCCTTTCAGAAACAAGTACAGAGGAAAACTTAATCCTGTGAAATACTTTCCACTCAGGAAATAATTAATCTGTGAAAGTTTTGAATTACGCCGTGCAGGAAAATATGAGCGTCTTGAGATAAATGAAACTACAGAGTGTTAATCAACTCGATACGTGGATATCCGAATGTGATTCATTGCTCGGCGTTGTCGTTACATGAACAGGATTTCTCATTGTGGTGAACCTACAAATATATTAAGTTTTATGACAAATATATTAAGTTTTATATTAAATATATTAAGTTTTAGGACAAATATATTAAGTTTTATATTAAATATATTAAGTTTTAGGACAAATATATTCAATTTTATAACAAACTGCTCTATAACACAACACATTTCGACAAGTTTTCCCGGCGATGATTGCAGCAGGATATTCCAGACAAACGATGAGAAGCGAGGGGGCGTCAAGCAGACCCCGCCCCATCTAGTCAGTGTCTGCATCCGTAATCGCCCCCACGCTCCCGGGGAACCAACCAGTGATGCTTCATCCTCAATGGCTGTTACAGACGCAGCCGGGAAGCAAGGAGGTCGCTGTCAGGCAGAACCGGTGGTGGGCATCCTGGCAGTAATACCTGTAAAGCGTGGTGTTGTGTGGACAGTTTGGTTGTGTGAAGGTGTGTGTTGTTGTGTCGAAATGTGTGTTGTGTGAAGATGTGTGTTATTGAGATCGTGGTCTTGTTTGAAGATGTGTGTTGTTGTGGGGAGCATGTTGTGTGAAGATTTGTGTTATTGAGATCGTGGTCTTGTGTGAAGATGTGTGTTGTGGGGAACATGCTGTGTGAAGATGTGTGTTGTTGAAGATGTGTGTTGTTGCTCAGGAACACAGTCTGTGTGATGAAGTATGTGTTGTGTGAAAGTTGTGTGATGATGTGTTGTTGTGGGGACATGCTGTGTGAAGATGTGTGTTGTCGGAACACGGTGTTGTGTGAAGATGTGTGTTGTTGTGGGGACATGCTGTGTGAAGGTGTGTGTTGTCAGGAACACGGTGTTGTGTGAAGATGTGTGTTGTTGGGAACACGGTGTTGTGTGAAGATGTGTGCTGTTGTGGGGGACATGCTGTGTGAAGGTGTGTGTTGTCAGGAACACGGTGTTGTGTGAAGATGTGTGTTGTTGTGGGGGACATGCTGTGTGAAGGTGTGTGTTGTTAGGAACACGGTGTTGTGTGAAGATGTGTGCTGTTGTGGGGGACATGCTGTGTGAAGGTGTGTGTTGTCAGGAACACGGTGTTGTGTGAAGATGTGTGTTGTGGGGGACATGCTGTGTGAAGGTGTGTGTTGTCAGGAACACGGTGTTGTGTGAAGATGTGTGTTGTTGGGAACACGGTGTTGTGTGAAGATGTGTGCTGTTGTGGGGGGACATGCTGTGTGAAGTCGTGTGTTGTTGTCAGGAACACGGTGTTGTATCGAGATGTGTGTTATTGTGGAGAGCGTGTTGTTGTATCGAGATGTTTGTTGTTGTGGAGAGCGTGTTGTTGTATCGAGATGTGTTGTGGAGAGCGTGTTGTTGTATCGAGATGTGTTGTGGTGATCATGTTGTTGTGTCGAGATGTTTGTTGTTGTGGGGATCGTGTTGTTGTATCGAGATGTTTGTTGTTGTGGGGATCGTGTTGTTGTGTCGAGATGTTTGTTGTTGTGGAGAGCGTGTTGTTGTATCGAGATGTGTTGTGGTGATCATGTTGTTGTGTCGAGATGTTTGTTGTTGTGGAGAGCGTGTTGTTGTATCGAGATGTGTTGTGGAGAGCGTGTTGTTGTATCGAGATGTTTGTTGTTGTGGGGATCGTGTTGTTGTGTCGTGATGTGTTGTGGAGAGCGTGTTGTTGTATCGAGATGTTTGTTGTTGTGGGGATCGTGTTGTTGTGTCGAGATGTGTTGTGAGATCGTGTTGTTGTGTTGAGATGTGTGTTGTGGGGATCTAGTGGTTTTTGGGAGAGTAGTGTAGTGTGTTCTTGTGTGTAAATGCATGTTGTGCTGAGTGTAGTTTGCGTGGACACAGCAATAATACAAACTCTCGTTGTGAGTGCTGGTGCTTGGTGTATTGTTGCTGTAGTGTTTCTATTGTTGCTGTAGTGTATCTATTGTTGTTGTGAGTGCACGTGTGTGTGTTTTGTTGTCATGCGTGTTGATGGGTTCAGTGTTGCTGTTTCCACCATGGTGTTGTTGTTGCCATGGCATTGGCCCCAGATACACTTCACACCTGCAACTGCCTGACCCTGTGTACACAACAGTGGTGCACCTCGTCCTGGTCGATGTCTCCATCACTTGTCTGACCCTGTGTACACAACAGTGGTGCACCTCGTCCTGGTCCATGTCTCCATCACTTGTCTGACCCTGTGTACACAACAGTGGTGCACCTCGTCCTGGTCAATGTCTCCATCAATTGTCTGACTCTGTGTACACAACAGTGGTGCACCTCGTCCTGGTCAATGTCTCCATCAATTGTCTGACCCTGTGTACACAACACTGGTGCACCTCGTCCTGGTCAATGTCTCCATCACTTGTCTGACCCTGTGTACACAACACTGGTGCACCTCGTCCTGGTCAATGTCTCCATCACTTGTCTGACCCTGTGTACACAACAGTGGTGCACCTCGTCCTGGTCAATGTCTCCATCACTTGTCTGACCCTGTGTACACAACAGTGGTGCACCTCGTCCTGGTCAATGTCTCCATCACTTGTCTGACCCTGTGTACACAACAGTGGTGCACCTCGTCCTGGTCAATGTCTCCATCACTTGTCTGACCCTGTGTACACAACAGTGGTGCACCTCGTCCTGGTCAATGTCTCCATCACTTGTCTGTCTCCATCCCTGTGTACACAACAGTGGTGCACCTCGTCCTGGTCAATGTCTCCATCACTTGTCTGACCCTGTGTACACAACAGTGGTGCACCTCGTCCTGGTCAATGTCTCCATCACTTGTCTGACCCTGTGTACACAACAGTGGTGCACCTCGTCCTGGTCAATGTCTCCATCACTTGTCTGACCCTGTGTACACAACAGTGGTGCACCTCGTCCTGGTCAATGTCTCCATCACTTGTCTGACCCTGTGTACACAACAGTGGTGCACCTCGTCCTGGTCAATGTCTCCATCACTTGTCTGACCCTGTGTACACAACAGTGGTGCACCTCGTCCTGGTCAATGTCTCCATCACTTGTCTGACCCTGTGTACACAACAGTGGTGCACCTCGTCCTGGTCAATGTCTCCATCACTTGTCTGACCCTGTGTACACAACAGTGGTGCACCTCGTCCTGGTCAATGTCTCCATCACTTGTCTGACCCTGTGTACACAACAGTGGTGCACCTCGTCCTGGTCAATGTCTCCATCACTTGTCTGACCCTGTGTACACAACAGTGGTGCACCTCGTCCTGGTCAATGTCTCCATCACTTGTCTGACCCTGTGTACACAACAGTGGTGCACCTCGTCCTGGTCAATGTCTCCATCACTTGTCTGACCCTGTGTACACAACAGTGGTGCACCTCGTCCTGGTCAATGTCTCCATCACTTGTCTGACCCTGTGTACACAACAGTGGTGCACCTCGTCCTGGTCAATGTCTCCATCACTTGTCTGACCCTGTGTACACAACAGTGGTGCACCTCGTCCTGGTCAATGTCTCCATCACTTGTCTGACCCTGTGTACACAACAGTGGTGCACCTCGTCCTGGTCAATGTCTCCATCACTTGTCTGACCCTGTGTACACAACAGTGGTGCACCTCGTCCTGGTCAATGTCTCCATCACTTGTCTGACCCTGTGTACACAACAGTGGTGCACCTCGTCCTGGTCAATGTCTCCATCACTTGTCTGACCCTGTGTACACAACAGTGGTGCACCTCGTCCTGGTCAATGTCTCCATCACTTGTCTGACCCTGTGTACACAACAGTGGTGCACCTCGTCCTGGTCAATGTCTCCATCACTTGTCTGACCCTGTGTACACAACAGTGGTGCACCTCGTCCTGGTCAATGTCTCCATCACTTGTCTGACCCTGTGTACACAACAGTGGTGCACCTCGTCCTGGTCAATGTCTCCATCACTTGTCTGACCCTGTGTACACAACAGTGGTGCACCTCGTCCTGGTCAATGTCTCCATCACTTGTCTGACCCTGTGTACACAACAGTGGTGCACCTCGTCCTGGTCAATGTCTCCATCACTTGTCTGACCCTGTGTACACAACAGTGGTGCTCCTCGTCCTGGTCAATGTCTCCATCACTTGTCTGACCCTGTGTACACAACAGTGGTGGTGCACCTCGTCCTGGTCAATGTCTCCATCACTTGTCTGACCCTGTGTACACAACAGTGGTGCACCTCGTCCTGGTCAATGTCTCCATCACTTGTCTGACCCTGTGTACACAACAGTGGTGCACCTCGTCCTGGTCAATGTCTCCATCACTTGTCTGACCCTGTGTACACAACAGTGGTGCACCTCGTCCTGGTCAATGTCTCCATCACTTGTCTGACCCTGTGTACACAACAGTGGTGCACCTCGTCCTGGTCAATGTCTCCATCACTTGTCTGACCCTGTGTACACAACAGTGGTGCACCTCGTCCTGGTCAATGTCTCCATCACTTGTCTGACCCTGTGTACACAACAGTGGTGCACCTCGTCCTGGTCAATGTCTCCATCACTTGTCTGACCCTGTGTACACAACAGTGGTGCACCTCGTCCTGGTCAATGTCTCCATCACTTGTCTGACCCTGTGTACACAACAGTGGTGCACCTCGTCCTGGTCAATGTCTCCATCACTTGTCTGACCCTGTGTACACAACAGTGGTGCACCTCTCGTCCTGGTCAATGTCTCCATCACTTGTCTGACCCTGTGTACACAACAGTGGTGCACCTCGTCCTGGTCAATGTCTCCATCACTTGTCTGACCCTGTGTACACAACAGTGGTGCATCCGTCCTGGTCAATGTCTCCATCACTTGTCTGACCCTGTGTACACAACAGTGGTGCACCTCGTCCTGGTCAATGTCTCCATCACTTGTCTGACCCTGTGTACACAACAGTGGTGCACCTCGTCCTGGTCAATGTCTCCATCACTTGTCTGACCCTGTGTACACACAACAGTGGTGCATCACTTGTCTGACCCTGTGCACAGTCCTGCCCTGGTCAATGTCTCCATCACTTGTCTGACCCTGTGTACACAACAGTGGTGCACCTCGTCTCTGGTCAATGTCTCCATCACTTGTCTGACCCTGTGTACACAACAGTGGTGCACCTCGTCGCCCTGGTCAATGTCTCCATCACTTGTCTGACCCTGTGTACACAACAGTGGTGCACCTCGTCCTGGTCAATGTCTCCATCACTTGTCTGACCCTGTGTACACAACAGTGGTGCACCTCGTCCTGGTCAATGTCTCCATCACTTGTCTGACCCTGTGTACACAACAGTGGTGCACCTCGTCCTGGTCAATGTCTCCATCACTTGTCTGACCCTGTGTACACAACAGTGGTGCATCCGTCCTGGTCAATGTCTCCATCACTTGTCTGACCCTGTGTACACAACAGTGGTGCACCTCATCCTGGTCAAAATCTCCATCACTTGTCTGACCCTGTGGCACTGTGCCCATGCAGATACATTTCAACCAATGATGGTGAGGTACTCAGCATGTGGCATTGTGCCCATGCAGATACATTTCAACCAATGATGGTGAGGTACTCAGCGTGTGCCACTGTGCCCATGTCTCAGCGTGTGCCACTGTGCCCATGTCTCAAGATCTGTCAGCACTATACCCAGGCCAGTGAGAGAGTTGGGTTTTTACGCCGCTTTAAGCAATATGTGGGGAATCAAACCCGGGTCTTCGGCGTGATAAGCGAACGCTTTGTCTACAGGTAAACCTCCACGAACGCTTTGTCTACAGGTAAACCTCCACGACTGGCATCACTTCATGCTTTTCTTCCACCTTAACTCAACATGCCATGGTATAACTGGAATAGTGTTCAAGGCAGCTATAACCCCAACTCACAATCCAGCAGAAAGTCGGTATGAATATTATCTCACATTTATATACCAACAATCAGACATAACTTCCTACTTCCACGACCCAACAACCAAGTCATAACAAACACAAAGCCAAGATTTATTTATAAGTATTTATTTGATAACAGCTACAATATTATCATGTAAAAGTTAGGAAAATATAGAAAAGGTGGAAAGGCAAATTTCTCCCAGTCACAGTTGACTGACCACACCCAATTTGGAGGAACCTGGTCAACACTGGTAGACGATGTCACAGTGGATGCTGTTTACAACGTTGTAGTACTGATGTACCCACATGGTGTAGAGCGGGGAGGCATCAGCTGGACAAGAGTGTGGATGCCGGGGATGTCCGGCTCTCCACATGACCAGGGAAGGAGGATTGAAGTTCTACACAAATAACCAACTTAATTTAACTGGGAAAACAATTTGGGTGAATTTTACACCGCTTTCTTTCATCCGATAACCTGATGGAAAACAAAGTGCTGTTGACATAATTTCATCCTAGAAATAATTATGGCACATATATGTATTCAGTTTGTATGGCAATGTACTGCATGACTGGTGTTTCAGCTTGATGTTAAGATATTTGAAACAGTTAAACAATTCAGGTCATCCGAGCCAACTTCATTCATAAACCTTTGCTCACATGAAATAGGGATAGACTTTTGAAAATACAATCTTCTGAATGTGCTTTTAGAAAAAATTATTAAAATGAAAGTTCATCAATCAGAAAATAATCACAAAGGTTGAAAATATGTGTCACAAACTGTAGTCTTTGTTTTCCAACAAGTTGCATGCATTCCTAACTACAAGAGTTACCTCCCCACAACCTTCACACAGAACCAGCTTATACAGGCCAGCAATAACAATACTGTGAGTAGATAATGACAGGCTTGCAGCGGCAGTAGCTGACCACTCACTGACCACTCACTGACCACCAGCAAGGAAAAGGCAACAAAAGTCTCACAGTAGTTTATATACAAAGGAACAAGGCTGATATTTAATAATACACGACTTCAACCTCAAAATATAATTTCACACATACTATAATAGTGTAAATGACATCATTTGGAATGGTAAATATCAGACATCGATTTTCAATCAGAAAATGATAGACGAATATAAAGTATTATGCTTTCTACTCTACCACAACAAAGACGACTAGTTCAATGGAATTCTCCTGATCCGTACAGGTCCGATTAGGGACAATGGTTTGATTACCGCAGTATTGAGCAAAGACTGCATGGCACCAATGGGCATTTTCACAACAAAACAATGAAGAAATAAATAAAAACAACACAGTTGAGTAAAGCATAGACAGAAATCACAGGGTCTAATCATCCCTACTGCCTGACTTGCACAATGTGCAGCCAAGAGGTGAGAACAGGTTGCATTAATCTAAGCAGAGGGATGTTGCACCAAGTGCAACCACATTATCAAGTTGCACCAATGCAACCAAACAATCATTAATTGCGATTAATTGCAAACCCTATTGCACAAAGTGCAACCAATCACTAGCACTGGTCGCACTATATGGTGCAACATACACTGTATAATATTTTCTGTACCAAGAGGCTGCACACAGTTTGTGATCTAGCAGTGATTAAAGGTTAACTCAAATCATATTCTGTTCTTGTAGTTCAATACATATATACATGAACATAGGACACAAATTACACCATCATGTCCTTCAAAGAATAATTATGCAATACAATAACTTGTCATGTACTTTCAAATTATAACCTTTGCTTAATCCCCTGGATTTGATGGAATATGAAATTGTCATGAACCCTTTGGTGTTGGAAGTCCAAACTGTTATTGCACAAGGTACATACTCATAGTGAAAGCTAGTTGCTATGGATACTGGTTTCAAGCATGAAATAAAAATGTGAAATGATCCCATATAAAATTGCTGACTCATCAATCTGTGCATGTATATATACACGTGTATACCAGTACAGGTCATTGCCTAGCAACACAAATAATGCTAGAAAAACTAGAATCTAAAAAACACATCGTAAGAAATATTTCAATATTATGCTCATTCATGCATATGATAAAAGGTTTGAACACAGTCTGTGCCTACTACTCTACATACTATTATACAGGCAGATTATATGTATTTGGAAATAAACAAATTACTGTCTACAAATGTCTACCTTTAGCCTACAGAGATCTCTGGAAAGGTCAAAAACTGCGAACATTGCACATTTCTCTCAATAACATCTGACTAAGTGATGTAAAGAGAAAAGGGACTTGGAGCGACTGATTTTGAACAAAGAATCTTCATCGGTTTTACACTGCTGAATTAACCCACTCTACAACACCTTTCATGACATTAACAATCATCTGAATGATCATCAAAAACAACTTAGGTACTTAGTTTTCAAGTCAATAATACACAAGTAAATAAAATACCATGAAGGAAAGTTTCAGTTATCTAAACATCTTTACAGTTGAGTAGATGGAAATCACTTGTCTAATCATCCCTGCAGCCTGACTTGCACTATGTGCAACCAACAGGTGAAAACAGGTTCAACTAATCGTAAACAGAGGGATGTTGCACCAAGTGCAACCACTATTTTCAAGTTGCCCCAAATGCAACCATCCTGCAAAGTTAAAGTTATTAATTGGTAATCATTTATGCTATATTTTGCCAAATTAATGAGTGTTACCTCAAACTTCTTGCTACCCACCCTCTTTCAATATAACTTTTGAAAATTGAATACTGGGGTGCAAAAGAAGGAATGAAAATGAATAATATGATGATTACATGTTCAAAATCAGTACTTGGCTGCCATGAGATGGCAAGGGAGATAGCTCCAAACATTGTGATATGAGATTATCTAACAATGAATATGTTTGAGATTATTTGTAAATTTCTGAATTGTGAAATAATTACATGTCAAGAAAATATGGTGAACTCCTTGCTTGATTTCAGCTGAAACCCTTTAGGTACCAGAAATATTTTAAATTAATTTGATCTAATTATTATGACACATTTTGATTACGTAAGATCTAATTTAAAGTGAACTTTCACATAAATTTGATTAGGTTGGTTTTGATCTTTGATCTCTATAACAACAAAATATAAACAAAACAAATTCTGTAATATCATTTGGGTCAAGATCAACATTTTTCCTATCATACTGGACATTTGAATCTAGCTTAAGTTTGAAATTGTATGGAATGTTTAACAACAGCAGATCACAATTTAACAAGTTACCATGGTTACAAATTATGAAGCTGGGTAGTAATGGCTTGTTTGCGCAAAAGAATTATCCTGAAGCAATGCAAGAGAAGCGGAGAAAACTGTAATGATTGTGAACAAAGTGATGACAAAGCTCTTTTCCGGACTAAGTGTAAACAGTTTAGTCCGAAGCATTTTGCGAGGTCAACAGAAACTATATATAACATTATGTGTATACACAGTCTGTCATGCAGATCTGAGAAATGAAAATAAACCCAGATAAATATGATGTATTGACGAACCATGACGTAGACGAACACACTGCTTGAAGTGACTAGAGTATGTAACAGCTAAACCCAGCAAAAACGGTATGAAACATTATGTCTGACTTCACGACCATTCCTCTTCACATTATGTCTGATTTCACAATCACCTCCACATTATGCTCCTTGGCCATATTTTCCACAATATTGAATATTGTTAATTATGCATTATTTCGTACAATAGTTGCATGTCAAAAAAACAGTGAAACATATTTAAAATATTAATCATAGCACTTGATAAAAATGATGGATATTATCTCTGAATTATAAAAAGAATAATAAATATGCATTTTCCATATTCTTGTTGTCACATGATAAACAAATAAATAAATATCTTTATAAACAAAGGTTTATATTCAATAATCCTTGTTCAGAGTCAATATGTTTGAAACTGGACTAGCTCCACTCGATCCAGTCACGACTCGGGAGCCGTAAATCAGGGAACCGGTATTCCTGTATCTTGTCTCACCAGCTGATCATCATAAACAGTACCTCAACATGTAGTGAAACATCTTAATTGTTTATGCATCTCCAAGACGTTCCAGCCAGTTTGCTGATTTGAAAAAGTCAGGTAACGAGTCGTCCATTCTGGCAATGACCTTGTAGATGGCCTTCTTCCAAGATGGCTCGGTATCTTTGTTGGCGGATATAGCTCGGTAAAACTCTCGTAGCGTTGATTGTACCACAATCCGAAATGTCTCAGGCACCTGCAACACAAGTAAAGATACTTGACATATCTTCCAATACCCAACTTACGTTGTGCATAGTCTAAGACACCAGACCAGGTACATGAAACAGTTGTCAGTCAGCCACAGCCAGCCTAAAGACAGAGCTTAGTGTTGAATAGTAATAAATAAAATATTTAAATATAAATAAATAATATTCCCTGCTCCTTCGTTATGAGTAAAGGTTAATCATACTTAACCTGATTTTCAGTTCCATTATAGCAATGTTCAGTCTCTGTCTGGCTGGGATATTTTAGAGGAAACTAAACAATTTTAGCTCTGTGGTATTTTACAGGAAACTAAACAATTTTAGCTCAGGGATATTTTACAGGAAACTAAAAAATTTTAGCCATGTGAAATTTGTATATGCGTCATAACAAAATTAGCTCTGTGGTATTTTACAGGAAGCTAAACAATATAAGCTCTGTGATATTTTAGAGGTAACTAAACAATATTAGCTCTGTGATATTTTACAGGAAACTAAACAATATTAGCTCTGTGATATTTTACAGGAAACTAAACAATATTAGCTCTGTGATATTTTAGAGGAAACTAAACAATATTAGCTCTGTGATATTTTAGAGGAAACTAAACAATATTAGCTCTGTGGTATTTTACAGGAAACTAAACAATTTTAGCTCCGTGGTATTTTACAGGAAACTAAACAATTTTAGCTCTGTGATATTTTACAGGAAACATACCTATATTAGCTCTGCTAATTTCATACTTAAATAAATTTAAATTAGCCTGGGGATATTTCACAATAAACTAAACTTCATAAGATTAATGATATTAAATAGGTATGTCTTACACATGCAGGACAAATTATGGTAATCTCAGGGAATTCCTAAATATCCTCCCGTCAGTATATCATATTTACAACCACTATGTGACCATGATGCTTGCATCTAACACTAGTATACTACCCAAAGAAGCTGACATCACACTGTGAAGTGTAACAAACTACTTTCGCTAAACAATGTCTCCCACGTTTGTTTGCCCTACAGTTCTGTCCCTATTTCTAAGGATGTTTGAAGTTTAGAGACAGCCATTCTTTATTCAAGGAATGAATAGCTAAGATGACAATGGCATGCAGTGATTAACCATGCCCTTCTTCAACAAGGGCTGCTCGAATGAACAGCAACAAACCCATGCACTGTTGAGCCAGTGACGCTGTTCTGAAAAGGTCACTATATAACTCATCCTTGTTATCAACCAATCAAACATATAACTAGATTTATTTTGGGAAAAATTATTTAGTGAACTGTTTGTGAGCGTGTGTCCTGTCCTGGCTGACCCTGTGTTGAGTAATGAAGCACTCTCAACACAGGTGAGCATCACACCTGTGATAAACGATTTCATTCATGACTTCAATGACAAGACGTGGTCTCCAACTGGCCATCTTCTGCCTGAGTCGTAAGTGATTTCTCATGTTCCGCCATCGCATCAAAGCTCAGTTATTGAAGGAAGTGGTGCGAGACGGCTCCAACAAAGAACCAACGTCCACACACAAGAAATTAATGAGAAACCTACATAAGCTAAAGATGACAGAATAATGTGTGCATTAAGCGACTTGAAAAACTCACAAACTCTCTGATTGCGAGTTGTATTGTGTCAAGTCCACATGCCTGAAAGGTTGCTTTAAAGACAATTGTCCGATCGATCATTGTTAGTCTTAGTAGGAGGAAAGTCATGTAAGTAGTCATTGATGTGGATTGACGATGCAATCTGACATCGTGCAGGCCGTTGAGGTGGCCGTTATTGACAACAATCTTTGATTGAAGGGCAGTCATCTTACATGCATCCAAAGGGTAGGCAACAAAATGGCTGGGGTTCTACAAGAGATATCTAATCTTGTTACGCAGAAATCCTCTTAGCTGGGAAGCTTGGCGTTACACTGCTTCAACTGACTAAATGTCTTAAGTGGATACTGAACTGTTACATCTCGCAACAACCTCACATTACTGAAGAACATGGCCCATTTTTTTATCCCTATTTTTCTTTTTTATCATTACAGTATTTTTACCTGTCAACTCTAATTCTATTCTTTCATAAGAATATAAGTCCTCTTCTAGCTCAAGGAATAATCTTGTTGATTTTCATAAAAAATATCGACATCATTTTCTTTGGGACTTTGGAATCACTGACAGGATTATGGAATATTTTGTACTTATTTCCTCATGAAGAACAAAGATGCTATTTTAGAATGTTAATCTTCCTCCAGGAATTAGAGACACAGGAAAAATTGGCCATTATGTAGGACCAGTCTAGTTTCTTTTTTTCTGCCTATATTAAATCCCATGAACAAAATAATTTTGTTTAACACATATTTGCTTAATTTTTATTTTACAAAAATACTCTTTTTTATTTTTATTAGACAGATAACCTTAAATCACCCCTGATTATTTTCCCTATTTGACTCTGCCGCGTGGTGTTTGAGCAAGAAACTATGCAAAACAAGGAATCATAATGATTCTAACAAAAACAAGCAGATTGTGAATGTAAATGGTATATATAGAATTAAATTCAAATGACCAATACAATTCTATTATTGGCAAGAATAATCTATTAGCTGGTCATTTTAGAAAACATCTGCACCTCACCTTACGACAGCCATAATAAGTTATGTTATTCTGTTTAAGAAAATTTTGGAGAATAATTTTTTTAAATTACAGAAAGACAAAACAAATCCCTATGACATGTGGAATGGTATTTTGTACATCAAGATGTAAATACCTCAATCTGGTTGTTTCGGTTATAGTGGAGATTCAGGACACGATAGAGTTCTGAGTCTGCAGTCACTACAAGGTCCTCGATATGCTTGCATCCTTCCGCGATTGACTGACGAGCAAATTTCTCCATTTGGATATAGTAGAACTCTCTGAAAATAAAGGAAAACATTTAAAAAAATATGTTTCAATCTATCAACAGTGCCAGCATTATTAATGCTACACCAATATAATTTGGGTTTTGATTATTGTACACGTAAATTGCTGTTATAGAAGTCTCTTTATATCTTTTTTTACAAATCATTCATAAATTACAAAAATAATTTAATTTCTTTATAAAAAATATGGAATGGTTTTATAAACAGTAAAATAATTGGTTATAATTCAACATTGCTCTGCATGGTGATTCAATGTGAGTGTTTTGTGTAGGTTACACATCAGTGTAGAGTGCTACAATTTATTCAGGTCTACTAAGCCCAGAAGTAGTTGATGAGACTCAGTACTTCTGTAAGCAGCTTGTATGACAAGTAACAGTATCCAAGGCAGGGCAACAAGTCAAGACCAAATGACGGGACACAACTCCCTCTGACAGCCAGGACAAAGTTAAGGACAGACTGGAATTAATCTCAATTAAGTGATAATTTTCCCTCCTCGCTTCCATGATTATACTTGATAGGGGAAGAGACATTTAACGGACATTATTTCTCTGACTGCAGCCTCTCAAGCCTCCACACAATGGTGGTGGAATTGTCTCCGCTAGCGATTAGCCCCCGCTTGTGTTTGAGCAGGGTTCTGAAGGAGAGCGGTACCCAACAAGTCCGCCTGGGAACTATGGCGTTGACATTTATCATTTCCTTCTGGCCTTTCAAATTCAAGTTCATATTTCATGAGAGAGAGGCCCTGCCGACGAGATGAGGGTCGACTTAAAACTGATTATCATTAATATAAGAAGCGAATACAGGGCTTGTATTGCCAGGGTCTCCCCCAGATAACACTTCCTGATAGCTTCTCTCCCTGTTAGGGCACAAGCAAGTATGGAGAGGCCTTCATATTGACATCATAAAATGCTAATCTTTTCCTACATGGTCCAATTATTCAATATGAGAGCAGACATTTTATCCCCGGCCCACATGGGCCTAAGTGTCGCCTCTACCGTTTGTCTGACTGAGATGGGGGGTTAATGACAGAAGATCTGTGCCGAGCAAACAAAGGGGTCTCTCTAGGAGAATATGGCTAGTCGCACAAATGCAGGACACACAGCTAATAGCGGTATAATCGGTGCAATTCGAGAAATGTTCCTGTCAAGAGAAATTCACAGAAATGAGTATTAATATCAGAAATAAAGTAGTGGTGAATAATGCAGGGGCATTAGGACTGGGAGTAGAGGAGTTGGTTCTTCTGTAAAAGAAGCATGTCTCGGATGGTGTACATACTGAAGCAGAAAAAGACACGTAATTTCACACTGTCACATTATCCAACACAGTCACATTATCCTTCAGTCATATTGTCCAAGTCCCATTATCCAACAGTCACATTATCATACACAGTCATATTGTCCAAGTCCCATTATCCAACAGTCCCATTATCCTACAGTCAAATTATCTAACAGTCACATTATCCTACAGTCAAATTATCTAACAGTCACATTATCCAACAGTCACATTATCAAACAGTCACATTATCAACAGTCACATTATCCAACAGTCACATTATCCAACAGTCCCATTATCCTACAGTCAAATTATCTAACAGTCACATTATCGAACAAAGTCACATTATCCAACAGTCACATTATCCAACAGTCACATTATCCAACAGTCACATTATCCAACAGTCACATTATCCAACACAGTCACATTATCCAACACAGTCACATTATCCAACACAGTCACATTATCCAACAGTCACATTATCCAACACAGTCATATTATCCAAGTCCCATTATCCAACAGTCCCATTATCCTACAGTCAAATTATCTAACAGTCACATTATCCTACAGTCAAATTATCTAACAGTCACATTATCCAACAGTCACATTATCCAACAGTCACATTATCCAACACAGTCACATTATCCAACAGTCACATTATCCAACAGTCACATTATCCAACAGTCACATTATCCAACACAGTCACATTATCCAACAGTCACATTATCCAACACAGTCACATTATCCAACAGTCACATTATCCAACACAGTCACATTATCCAACAGTCACATTATCCAACAGTCACATTATCCACACAGTCACATTATCCAACACAGTCACATTATCCAACAGTCACATTATCCAACAGTCACATTATCCAACACAGTCACATTATCCAACAGTCACATTATCCAACACAGTCACATTATCCAACAGTCACATTATCCTACAATCACATTATCCTACAGTCAAACTATCCAACACAGTCACATTATCCAACAGTCACATTATCCAACACAGTCTCACATTATCCAACACAGTCACATTATCCAACTGACTGACTGAGTTTGGTTTTACGCCGCTTTTAGCAATATTCCAACAATGTCACGGCGGGGGACACCAGGAATGGGCTTCACTCATTGTACCCATGTGGGGATTCGAACCCGGGTCTTCGGCGTGACGAACCAACGCTTTAACCACTAGACTACCCCACCGCCCTCACATTATCCAACAGTCACATTATCCTACACAGTCACATTATCCAACACAGTCTCACATTATCCTACACAGTGACACCATCCTACACATTGTACGTTCAGTACTAACAGATGTTGGAAGTCAATGAGTGATTCATTGTACAGTGCCAGTAGACACTTTGAATACTTCTCATAAATTCACAAACTGTCTAATCTGTCAGTGTACTTTCACTATGTCCTCATTTACTCCTCATTCAGGTACATCAATACATTTAGAATAAAACAATTTTGATTAATCAGAAAGCTAATTAAGTTTGAGGCAGTCTCTGGATGACTTTCATGTTGTGTGTGAAGGTAAATGGCACATCCAGTCTGGCATTCCCTCAGACATAACCTTTACCATCATTCATGCAAATCAAATCAATTTTGACTAAATGATCATGTGACCATTCAAGGTAGCAGGTGCTCCACTAGCACAGTGCCTGATACTGCAAGTTGTCTCCCTTACATGCATATCTAGGAAAGAAAATCAATAGAACAATTTTTTTCGATCTTCATGGTTTCATGAATAGTGTTGAAAACCAATAAAAGGTGAATAGAATGTTTGCTTGTCAGCTGGTTCAGGCCCTATCTCGATACCTTCAGACCCAGTTTCAATACAGCAGGAAAACACAGCATCCCTACAGATACATGTTTGTTAAACACTGCACAGAGAAAGGGAACTTCCTTATGCTCAAGAATATGCCCCATGGTTTCCTCTAGGAAGTAACACACAAGGCTCGTCAGTTGACCTTGCAAAATATATACTGCTCAAAAAAACATAAACAGTTGATTTGGTTTCCTAACTATAGTCAATCAGTCATGATTACAATTAGTCTACTTTTTCCATCTAACTATAATTTATCTATTAAACTACCACAACATGACAGATTAACTTTCATCACATGAAAAAAATCAACTTATTTTTAGTAGCGTGTAAAACCAGGCTTTTTCGTAGCACTTGTATACCAAAGGTTCTGTCAATGTCTACCATGGACATCCGCGAGAACAACATTTTCAAAAATAAGCTTGAACACTGAATTGTTTACAAAGGTGAGAGACAAGAGCAACATTTTACATTGCTTCCTATTCCATCCTTCCAGCATCTGTATTATGAAACCTGCGGCTGAAATTCAACACAGGTTCTTCACCAATATAATTATGATAAAACAGAAATTGTTAATTCAAAACCAAGCCCACTAATTAACCTTCACTATTGATGTCTGTTACGATGTACACTGTATTCAGACACGTGAACTCTATGTGTGTTTATGATCATAAGTTGACATTAACTGGCCGTTTACATGCTGTTGGCACATTGTGGGATATCCTCAACTCTTTACTGGAGCCCGGGGACCCGTTTCACAAAGCAGTCGTAGCGCTACAACAGTCGTAAGTCTATGTTAAAGTGTGGGAGCTACGATCACTTTAGAGCTACGACTGCTTTGTGAAATGGGGCCCTGCTCAGAGTTAGTACTGGCTATCTGAACCTTCAACAAAATTCCCATTTTTATAGTTTTGTTTATGATAAATATCATACATAAACTATGAAAATTTACATTATACAGACTGCACTTTCAATGCAAAGACAATAAAATAATGAAGTTCTTTATTTCTAACGATAATGTTTAAAAAAGCTCTTGAGTGTTCCTTCACAAAAAATATCAGTTATATAATTTGATCAAGGAAGAATGAATACTCCAAGGTTTCTGTGTGGGTAGCTTGCCGGTTGGTCATGGTTCAAATGAAGCAGGTTTATCTTGAGAATTTAGAACACCACGGTGATAGCAACTAAATAAGAATAAAACTAACTAACATCAAGTGCTTACATGAGCTAAAAATTTGAAAACACTGGTCACAGAGATATTCAGCATGGAAAAACACTAGACTTCAGTATGAACTTCGTGTGTTTTGATGTGACGATAATTTTTCTATAGTTTCATGTACCAAGTAACTATTTGAGAGACTCTTTCAAGTTTCCACCAAATTATATTAAATATTTATATATACACAAGCTTTGTTATGAAACAAGTATTTTTAATAATCGAGACACAACGACAGAGATATATGTCATTTAGTCTCTCATGAACAATGCCACACATATGTGATATGACATCTTTGAAATTCTCTCTTTAGAGGTCATTTGAGATTAATAGATTTGTTTTTAAAAATACATTTCAAGAGAGCAGAACAATGATTATTGATGGAAACTGTTTTAGAAAAAATAAAACAGGTTTGAATGAAATCTCAAAGTTCTTCTCTTTCGCTCCTCCCAGAGTGAGGGGCTTGACAACATACAGGTATAGAAGTGCCCATCACAACACCATCTGTCCATATGTAATACATGTGTACGATAACCAAAAACTGCTGCCCAAATACAGACACTGGGACAGGGCCACAGGCAGACGTGGTTTAATCCGGATGTTTGCTTTTAAATCATATGGAAAAATATGAAGGGTGACCAGAGTTGAGAGATTTATGAAGGTAGCAACACCTTCTGGACCCAGTTTATACAGTATTATATCCGCACACCGTAACAGGTGGACAACGATCCCAAAATCTATATGCGTAGGACACTGAGAATTAATATCCTTGTCAAACAAGATATGTATCTTAAGACACTTATCAACATGTGCTATTCTGTCAACAACATAGATGGTTACAAAATTATTTGGCCCAAGAGATGACTTCCTTTCTAAAGCGGCCATCTGATTTCTACTGTTTGTATTACTATCTGCCTCTCCCCAACAAAATCATTAATTGTCAAGAGACAGTCGCCACCATTAATTACCATGAATTAGATGTGGCATGAATGAATGATGGGGTTTGGTGAAAAATACAGAGCAGATACAATGGATCGGTTAATAAAATGGGAAAACGTTAAAAAGGGAATTTGAGTCTTCTCATAAATTTAAACTTTTTCTTACATGCAGCAGATGATACACACTCTGGGAGGACAACAAAATGAACTGAAAAACATGTTATTGAAATATGAACTGCTGACATGAGTCACCTGACTTGAGAGTTTGGTATAGATTTGTTCAGTGTTTGTTCAGCAACAAAGGTGACTGATGATAGAAGTGAATGTATGTACTGATCGAAGTATTCTACAACATCAATATCATATCCTTCTGTAGTAGTGAATACCTTCAGCTTGAACTCAAAATGTAGGGCTGAATGTCATCAGAATTCATAAATATGTTCGGCAGAATAATCCGCATTATTTCCCCTGCAAATTTCACATGAAACATCCTGCATACCATCAACACTGAAGTTGAGCAACAATTCAAAATCTAATCTCTTCGCATATATTTGAATAAATGGTAAAATAGAAGCTAGGCATATTTGCATTTCCATATAGTCATGCTGATCATCTTGTGTGATGACAAGAATGTGTGGTCTGGTTGGTTTATGGGACTATATACGAGATGGCATGGCCTGGAGAAACTTGATACGACATGTCACAGATGTGCAGGCCATTGTTGCTTCAGGACTCAGAAAGTGCCATGTACAATTTATGAATTCAACACCTTGGCATTCAGGAGAAACTTACACAAACATTAAATGAAATTGTTTTCATGGTTGAAAGCACAAATCTAATTGACCAACAATATCATTTTATACATTTTTTATCAAAGGAAGCTCCACAAAATAACGGGAAATTACTTTCATGGATGGATGCAAAAATACAACTGTGTTCAAAATAGTAGATTATTTAATTGAAGAATAAATTACATAAAATGTCAAGTTTGAATATGTGTTCAAACCATTACTACAAACATGCATGGGAAGATCTCCAGTTAGCACACCTCGGAATAAGCAAACCATGTGTTCTTTGTCGGACTTTCCTGGTTTAATATTGAGTTCATTTAGGTTTTTGTTTTGCTCCATTGTGAACTGGGTATAGCTACAGATAGAGTTGTTTGCCAAATATCTACCAAATCTACCCCTCTTTTGCTTTGTGGGTCGTCAGCTCAAATGTGACCCTAGTACACCAATACATTTTCTTTTACACATAAATGTAAATGAATAGACAAATTATACATGAGAGTAGTTTACAGACTAGTAGTACCATATCATACCCCCTCCATGGTTGCAAATCAGTTTGTGTTTTCAGCTCCAATATGGACTGACTCACCATTACATAAGGAAATTATAGCATAAAGATATGTTATTCATAACATCAGTAACATGTTAACCAGCTTTGTACAGACTATTTGAAATATATGACAATCTTATCTCTGGAACTTACTGTCAATTTGATATGAATAACTACAAAGTGTGAGCACTTTTTACGATCTTTGTAAGTTTCCTGAGGCCCTGAACTGGCATTTTTCAAGACCTGGTATAATATACCTAAAATGCTTTATTTCCACACAAAACTATCTCTCACCTTTTGCTTTAAGATTCATTCTTTCTGAACTAAACTCATTCCTGTTCCTGATAAAGTATATTGAATTGTCCAACCCTTAATCTATTTACCTCGTGCAGCAAATCTCAATACATGGAAAGCCATTCTTCTCACTGCTTATCTAATAACACTATTTGCGTAATATTTTCCTAATGCCCGTCATCGATGAGTTATGGTCAGGCAGACATTATTGTTGCGTATCACACACCCTTACATTTGTAGCTTTGTCATATCAATTGTAGCCAATCTAATTCCTCCTGCTAACGTCTTGCAGGGAAGCATTTATAGTTTTTTAGGGTTATGATAGATTAGAATATCCCACATAAAAATATGAACTGACTGCAAAGTTTTCATTAGTATTAGTCTTCATCTGATAGCATCTCCAAGCTATCATTTTCCTCCATAAACACGGTGATCTAAGACATATTACTTCAGACATAATAACAGGATATTATTTTCCGCACGATCATTTCGCGCATTCTTAACAGTGGTGTTTAAATCGGTTTAACATTCAACTTCATCATTTTGCTAAATTACACACATTCCTGTAAGATGAACAAATGCCACACTTTCTTTTTCTCAAAAATTTAACACTACACCAGAATTTGATTACATTTCCTGACGGATTCCCGAAACATGTTACTTATTCAGTAAAAATTGTTTAAGTGACAGATACCAATTCATATCTTTCCCATTCGGAATGGAAATTAAAGATAGATTTATTTAATATTTTAACAATTCAGTGAAAAGATACACTGGATCACTAATACCTAACACAAGTCACATTTTGAAACATTCCGTTTAACATAAAAACTCAGAAAGTTAATCTTTGGTTTATTCTTGTGTACAGAGCCCTGGGGGGCTGAGTTTACACAAGAAGGTCATCACAAAGTTGATTCGAGGTTAAGAGTTAATTCTGTTTCATTTTGTACCTGTTCTCAAGCCTGACCAGGTAATGAGACTGGGGTCAGGGCCAGGATTACAGGTAAGAATACAGCCTCACTTTGCTTGGTTTCAGAGGGTGGGGGTTACCTGTTGCTTGTCACTGTGGCAGCTCATTGCGAACAAGACTTTGGGGATACTCGGGATTGATGGAGCCCTACTCTAAATACATAGGGTGTAAACACGTTGAAACAAGCATTAAGAGAAACACGTTATGTACACAAAAGTTAATTCTCTCTTCTGTGTACTCTGACTGATTTAGCCTCTTGCCCACACAAGAGCTCGGCTGAGACCAGCCACACACCTCACACAACATGTGTCGAATGCTTGCAAGCAATCGACACACCAATTAACTTCCTCTCATATCAGTCTTAAAGACTTCATTTAATCGTGGGAGCTAGCGAACAGAGCATTTGGGAGCCAGTGAACGGAGCATTTCAGAGCCTTGACAGAACCTCAGTTAAAGGGGGAGAAAGATGATTGGAGGACGAAGCACATGGCCCATCTTGAAACGCTGATTAAGGGGGACAATACGCAATCAATAACCAAATGATATCAGTCTTTTCCAATTCTTGTCTGCAATCATCAAATCACACAGGGCCTCAAATGGAACTTTGTAATGCATTTCTCTATGGAGAAAATACATTAAAGATATGAGAATATGAAAATTTAATGTACATTAGAGAAAGTAAATGCCTCTACAATAGCTCTGACTTGACTTTGATGGGGAGACCGAGAGGTTTGTGAATCAACGTGGACAGTCTACGGAGAGAGATCGCCCTTCAGCTTCAGCTCACAATACCCAATTCCAATCTCATACAACTTTACAAATATTAGACTAGGGTGATTAAGATGGAGTGAGCAAACACTCGCATGATTTATAGATACATTGTTGCAGAGCGATAATGGCCGGATAACAATCCTAGCCATTACCTCTCATCACTGTCATCAAAGGAGACAGAAAACCAGCGCGGCCTCTAGGACTCAAATCATATTTGCACCATTAATATTTAAGAAATATGCATTCTCAGGAGCAGGGTAGTGCATCGAGGGGCTGGTTGAGAAGCATGGCATATTTGTACAATATCTCCATCACTATCTGGGGGTGGTACTGGGACCAACTGTCTCCTCATCCAATCTGTATGCCCCTGGGGACACCAACAATTGTGGCTCTCGAGGACAATGCTGGTTATTATACATAATTCCTGCACCACAATGGCTGTCTTTGTGTGCAGGAAGGCACCACTACCTGTGTCTATGGTTTAGCTATCCACTGATTCAACCATTTGTTGCATTTCGCTAATACCCTGTGCAAGTTCATTAAGGACTTAAAGACCATATCGTTTGAGTGGCCTGGCTGCAATTAAACTCTGTCTTGCACAATTTCCTACCGCAATCCAATTCCAAATATTTGCCTGTTCTGAGTTCTCATGACACTTCATTTACTGCTATCAAATCTTTGCATTGCAAATTTCTTCCCTTTGTAATGAACAAAGCAGACCAAATTCTCATTTAAATGAGTAATGGTAGGAGCTATCTTTATGATATTTCCTGCCCATTAACTACAGCCAAGTTGCTGAAATGCAGACACCCAAATCAAAAGAAACTGAAGAATGCCCATATCTAATATTGAGTCACTGGCACGACACGATGGACAGGAAGGAGTCACAAGTGTGTGCATGCATGCATGCACTCTCTTATATAATTGAGTGCATTAACCTTTCCCTTAACAAAAAGGAAATGCGATTTTTTCAAATGCATCAGGTTGTCGAAAAATGCCCAGATCATTAGAAAATTACATCCTCATTACAGCTAGCTATAGTCCTTAACCCTTCAATTTTTTTATGATTTTTAAAAATGTCCCATCAAATATAAACATATGCAAGAAGATGTGTGATGCTGGAAAAGTTAGGTGGAAATATAATGTTAGATATTGAACAAGTTTTCACTTACCTGAAGTTGCTGAACCATTTGACTAATTGGGCAGTGTTGTTTTTGTTGAACTTGATGTCTGGGAAGTAAATCTTGAGAATTGCAGAACTTGGGTAGCGCACGAAGAAAAACATCAACTTGGCTTTCCGTAAGTGCATGGGTGTTAGATTACTGGTGTAGGATCATTAAGGAACATAGATATAATCAAAAATAATCAAGCAAATAAAATTATATTTTGTTGGTTGAATGCATTGTACCTCCAAATTACAAAGATCATGAAGTACAACCATGTCTTCAGAAGGTGAAGTAGTACCGTCAAGCCAACATATTACAATCCCTACTTACACTGCACTTTCTGCACACAAGCCTACTTCATCTTATTATAATAGAAAGAATAACACCCTTCTTTCTTCATAGAGAAAAGGTTATTTCTATTTTTAACTTGAAACAAATACAAGTACTCTACTTTGTGGATATAATTCACATGCTTGTATTTGTCACAACAATTAGGCATTTGTCGAAATGACAGAACACTCGTTACAATCTGTAACTATTATCTACAAACTTAATGCCTGTATATTTTTTTATGGTAATAGCTCTTAATATTTTAGATCCTATTAGATCCTATTAATAACACTTTCTACATGGTATGTTGAGAAAAATAAACAATTGTTTCATTTGAAAGGTTCTGTTGCCCATTACGTACTGAGAATGTACTGAGAACCAAAATAGCATGTTACATAATATCATGCAAGAAAATATCATAGAAGGATATTTAATACACAACCAGGAATCTGAATTTGAAACAAAATATTTGCAGAACAGACAGTACATCTTTAAACAGTGGACATTATTCCATACCTCCGTAACTATGGCAATGCAGAAATTCTGCTTACATTGTTCCAGGGAGCTCAGTTTTCTGAGAGTCATGTAAAACATGCATTGGTCACATTTTGAACAATTTCAGAACTTTTCAACAACTTGCAAAATATTATTTCTGTTTTGTCTTTATGGAAATTAGGTACTGTATATCTAACAAATTCACACTATCTACAGATGTTTTTCCAGCAAAGACAGACTTTCAAATGATTAACTCACATTGGCATTTTGATCTAATTTAAATGTTCACAATTTCAAACTTATAAATTTTATCAGGGATTTATTCCTGAAAAGAGTTTTATTGAGGTAGAAATATTAAATTAAAGACAGTTTTTATTCTATCCTTTCATCTATTAAATAATTTCAGCTGAAAGGTTTCAAACGACTAGTGTTAACCTTCTAGTGCTATCAACAGCACTATCAAGCCATAGGTACATGCTAAACTGATTCATAAATGTCAGTCTCACTGTATAATATTATTAATTGTTAAAATTATTCCATCAAATCGCAACCAAATCAATTAAAAAATAACACTATATATTTCAGAACACTTCAGTATTTGAATAGCTTTCCACACAAAAGAAAACAATTAACAGTCCCGTTTGCAACAAATACTAAATGCTTGTGTTATGGATCAAAGTGTTCTCTTTAGCATTGCAGTTTTATTAACACCCTCCTGCATCAACAAAATGGCTGCTTGTAGCATCCTAGTGGCTGTTCATCTACAACAGCACTGAGTAAATAGTTTCACCAAATCAATATAAATATCTCTGTCTGAACAATGGTAGCAGATTTCCTTGTGCATGTTCTATTGGACTCTATCAGGTCAGTTTCTATGCTTCACTTCTTAAGTTCATTAAACAAGAGGACAAGCAATAACATTTATTGATATGGTCATAATTAAAAGAGCCCATTTAAAAGGCTCCCCCACTCCCATATCGCTCCATATGTGAAGAGCAAATCATCTCAGTGACAAGCGTTAAGAACAACTGTTACCAGAGATGCTGTATCCCGTCAGGGCTGGAGGTGTGCTACAGTTCTACCCACCCTCATCAGCCAATAAGAACACAGGAACAGGGAAAGCTACCAAGCAAATCTGAAACTGGGATCTCGACCATTATTGCCTATAGGTTGTGACGTGTTGAAATAAACACACCAACCCTCAACCTGTTACCAAACCTCATCACGGCATTGTAGACAAGACGGATAGTCCGCTCTCTCAAGTGTAACAGTCTCTCGAAGCAATTAACTACACCCATACCTCACTCGTACAAGCCCTGCGATATGACGGCACGGCTGTGCTAGGATATTAGAAATGAAACAAAAGATGCTTAAAGTCCAGCTGTTGTCGAGCGACTAAATTAAAGTGACAGTTCTGCTTATCATCCTGTTCCTCTTATTATCGTTGCGTCTGTTGGTGGGACTGGCTTGCCGTGATCGCTCAACTGTGGCAGTACATTTCATATCTTCAAAGTTCATATTTCCATAACCATCATCATTGAGTCTTTGAATATCTGCATCTAATTCCGATGTAGAGTTGGCAGACTTGCGACCACGTGTTTCAGTATCTGGCTTGCACACTTCACTGACTACCTCAAGCTGTTAGTACTGTCGACTTCAGATAAATTAAAACTGCATATATATGAGAAAATATGTTGTGTGTGATGAAACAAAAATACGAAAGCTTTGTGATGTACAAGATAATATATGAGTCTAGTACCGTTATCTACGTTCCTATTAACCATACCACAAGCTGTCTCCTATACCTTGACAGAAAATTACAGAAAAACATTTATCTTACTTGTAAATTGCAATAGTCGAGTTGCATAGATCAACATGAATTAATAACTATCAATGCAGTACAAGTTCAATGTGTTGATAGAACCTAACCTTTGTAGCTGTAATGGTTTGAAATTGTAATATCTACCTGTTTATATAACATCTTTTCGGAGAGGGTTTGATTGAAAAAGCTTTTGTTCTGCCAAACAACCCTAGTCTTCTTCAATGCTTATTTGCCTTCAGCAATAAAATAACTGATGACAAAAAACTCTTTGTTTAATGAATTTTAAAAATATTTTGAATTCTCATACATATTTAAAAGTAACCAAAAAATAACAAAACATTAATTAAAAAAAACGAAAAATGCCTCACATATTGAAACAAGAATGATTTACGAAACAATAACAATGTCATTCTAAATCTTGTCAGTCTGGAAAGAGATTCTGCTTTATGCCATAGCATCTGTCCTATATTGGCCACTGAATGTATAACAGTGATGAATGACAATAAGACCTCCAGAAGAAAACAAGCTGCTTGCATTGTCAATCGCTATCACTGTCTATTTCTCAGCTTTGACAACTGTCCTAACTCAAGTAACTACTGATATTGATCAGCATTGTGTGCAACACACACACACACCTTCTTGTAATTGTACAGTTGTCTCTAATTAAGACCGGCAAGCAGGTAGCCACCTTTGTTTAGCCCCTTGGCCAAGGAGAAATGTAATTATCTGCTTTTGTGGAGATCTACCTGTGACATTGCAAGGCATTATGGGACAAAAGTGATTTCCAGATGCTGTGCACGAGTTGGCTATTGTGGTGTGAATATTTCCAGGGAGTTTACCCACCATTAGAACGTGAAGAGATTCCAATAATCACATACCAGCCGGTAGCTTATGATCAATGGGGAGCATTTGTGGAATATAACTTGAACAGAAAGGGCTTTGTTGTCTAATGTTGCTGACATGTAATGACACTTGTTGTAGTGGAGTTACACTGTACACTTACACAGATACGTTGTTTATTTGTCTACTTGTAACACCTGCCATGTGACTTGGGGCCGGAGTCAGTACTACCTTTATTCCCCATAATTATTCTCCCACTACAGTAAGATGTAATTTGTACACAGTCAAAAGTGTTTTAACATTTTACAATTTTTCCTTTCTAACTTCATGCTAATTGTTATCAAAATTGTAAATTATTGGATAAGTAAAATAAGGTCAGATAATGCAGAGCATGATTAAATAATTCAAACAGTTCAGAAAATGTGTGGTCTCGCATTATTTGAAATTAAGTATGTTTTTAATTTCTTCTGTAAATTGACAATTTTCAATTTGATTCAAATTTCATCCATTTCAAAATTAATTGCTCCACAAACATTTGTAACCAAATCTTACATTATATATACATTGTCTTTAAGTTTCGTATTACTCCAAACAACATTAAAATCCGTCATGATTCCCCTTGCCATAAAAGGGTTTGGTCTACCAATGATAGCCTTTGGACCATAATTCCGCGTTGTACACCAAAAACACTACATGAAAGATGAAACACTTAGATTGCCAAGATATTTCCGTTATATATGAACATTAAATATGCATTACAATATCACCAAATGGCTGAGACACTATTCCTTTGCTTAAGGATAAATTCCTAAATGCTACCAAGATACAATAAAATGTAAATCTTTTGTTCTTAAGATATTTCGCCATCATAAAATTTCAAAATTAGCTTTTTATACGCTGATGTGTTTCACAATACCAAAAACAATTAATTTAGAATATGACACTTAAATAACTAAGAGAAAGTCTTGCCTTGCAAGGATTTGCATTTCAGGCAAATGCCGAATCCATATTTATTGATTGATAAAATGAAATATCATCCCTTTTTTAGTTTTTATGAGATTATCATTGATTATTAACTTGATCAAAAGAGGTTATAATTGATAAAGAATCTGAAACAGTTAATTGCTCGGTTACAAAACTGATGGCTGAATCATAGAGCTCTGCATGAAATCTTTGTCGAAATCAAGGTGAGAAATGGGTGGGGCCATATTTCAATTACTAGCTGAGAAAGGCACAAGGCAGATTTGATCATGCTCCACGCGCTGGGACAGAAGGGTATCAGGTTGCTATCTTCACGCTTCTGATGAGAATGAAAACAATGAACACAAAGGCAAAATGCACAACTCATTAATGTGAAATGCTACCAAATCAATGGAGGTAGAAAAGCCTTCGACATGGTTCAACTTAAGAAGTTGCTGGCACTGTACTACCACGCAGTCTTAATGTATTTCTCGTGTTTTCCATCACGGGTGGTGTTACCTGTCTATCGCTTCCACAAAAGATGGCGGACAAGGGGAAATCACGTAGGAAATTATGAAATCTTAGCCGAACAAGGGCAAAGAAAAATTGCATCTGCAGGAAAACAAAGCATTTCTCTACTTGATGAGTCTAATGGCTTCTACCGTTAATGTAGCCTATTGTGTTCCGCATCTGAGAAGTGAACCGCGTTAAAATGATCTTCAAGCTTTTATCTTTCTCGCACAAACAAAACGTTGTTTGCTCGCAGGAAACAGCTTAATCAATTTAAGTATTTTCATTTACTATCCTATAATTACTCCCTCAGATATCAACAGATTTTGATTTGATAAAATATCACATTATGAAAATGAACTTTCCGATTTTTCTTGTGAGAATTAAGTGTATTGATTTTATGGAGTACAGCTTGATGGCAATGTTTGTTAAAGAGGCCAGTAATTAGACAAAGGTCAGTTTATTTGCTGGGTCACTTTTTCCTCAGTAACAGCTAGCCAAGTAACAATCTCACACTTTTAACTATCATAAATAGTAAGAAAGATGTTTTCATTACATGCCTTAATTTGCTACAGCAGAAAATGACAAGGTTTATTCAGTTATTCATTTGAAATTCAGAGAATTTATGAAAACTACTTTTCTTAGAACCACTTGCTTACTTCCCCTGAATGACCTTTGAGAACTGTCATGGTTATTCTACTGAATAAACTGAGCCCTATCGAACACAATGATTAAAGAAAATACAGCTGAACTGGAAATGGATTCTTAGAAAGCTCAATTTTAGATTATTAAATATACTTAATTTGTATTAATTGTATGTGAAAATACTAAACACGTGCCTAAATTAACCAAAAAATTAGCGAGATGATTTTGGGGGAATTAAAAAATTACTCAATAGTCAAAACACCTACTTGTTTCATATCCCAAACATAGAAAATGATGTTCATGACGTCAGTCACTGGACTGTCAGACAAACTGGCATCATGGAGTTTGAATATTGATGAATGCGACTTTAAACAACGAACAACACCGTTTTTGTAAAGGATATCATTTGCATCTGGCCATCCATATCACTGCTGGGAGACACATCATACATGTCCGACTTCCCCACGTGGGAGAAGGCATCGGAGGGGGACCGCGGGGAGCCAGAGTCATTGGGCGGAGAGTGGCTATGTAGGCGGTGATCCGGGAAACAGTTATCCCGTAGCGTACTAAAGGCGAGAATGTCTGACTGCTGAAGCCCAGGGTTCGGTATGGCAACACTTGTTGGTAACATCGGTGGCAGGAAGTGAGGATATGACTGGAAATGTCGTTCAAGGTCGAGGTGATGAGACGAGCTCGGAGTGCTGTCCTGAAGAAGGGCGGCTTTAGCTCGAGGAGAGAGACGTGTATCGGTGACTTTTGTACGTTTTTTCTTCGGGGTGTTGACTATGAGAGGAAGTGCCTCTGTCTGTTCGGGTTCCTGCGCATACAGAGGTGGCAGCACCTGTGTCGGCATGTAATAGGGAAAATGAGGGAAAGGCACATGAGGAGGAACATGTTGAGAACGAGCTAAATCATTGTCTCTGTTAATTGCTTCAAACGCACTCAGCTTCTCACCAAGCCTGCCCAAAGAGGCATCAGAAAATAGATCAGATTTGGGGGTAGTGTTGTTGCTCTTGCGTTCAGGTGTCGGAGCCTGGATAACCTTCTCCGCCTCCTCCACAACTGGTTTCTTAGTTTCGACATTGTCTTTTACAACATGTTTTTCAATCATCTTGCTCATCACATTTTCCACCACTTTGGTAATGGCTCCAATTATTTCAGTTTTTAATGAGTCCATCACACTCTGCATGTCCCCTACATGTTGAACCGACATAGCACTACTGGACAGCTTGTCAAAGCGATCATGTTCCTGAAGGAGCTGTTGCATATGCCTCAAGTCCAGCTCAGACCTCCTCACAGGGAAATAGTCATCCCGAACTGGTGACTTTCCGACTCCATTTTGCTCCTTGCTGGAAATGACTTCATCGGATCTCTTGTGATTCAAGTCGCCAGATCTCTCGTCTGCAGGAAGATCTTCATCACACATCTGGTCACATTTTCGCTTAACTGCCTGTAGCTGCTGCTGAAGCTGCCGAATATGTTCTTGGAGGGCCATCTGCTCCACCTTCCGATACTTCCCCTCCGAACTTCCATTGCTGCCATCATGCTGTTGTGGCTGGAGCTGTTTGCGTTTGGGTCTCTTGACTTCCATGGCCTTCAGTGAAGGCACATCTTCATTGTCTGATGGACCTTGTCTCATACTCGACAAAATGTTTTCAACACGAGCCCTCTTGGCTTCTTTACTGTCATTAGCTTGCCACTCCCCAAAACTTCCATCTTTCTGCTCACCAATATCCTGCTCCTCCTCGCCAACACTATCCTCCTCACTGTCCACCCGAGGGTCAAGGTCATCCGAGACATGATCCCCATCAACAGAAACATTTTCACTGTGAGACATGATAACAGCTGAACTGGCCTCTGAAGGGTTGTGTCCGTGGTTCATCACATGCATACTCTTGTTAGGATCATTATTGTTCAAGTTCTTTCCTTTGTTCTGAAGTATTTCCCGCAACAGGTGCGATGTATCACTTGGAATGTTTTCCACGGCTGGCATCATGTTTCCGTGAAGAGTCTTGATAGCTGAAACAGCCAAACAATAGGTGAGTAATCAAATTACAACAGTAACTTGCATGCATGCACCAAGAAAATGGCAACAGCTTGAAGGATAAAAAGCAGCCTATCAAATATATGAAATTAATCAGTCATGTGTAGACGACAAGTTCTGCCGTATCATGTTGATGCTTAGGAAGCAGTTGATGCGAGGTTTGTATTTTACTCTCGACCAAGCCATGTGTTCGGCCAGATCTTATGTACCAACAGAGGAGGGTCTGTAAGAGATCCCGTACATATAAAGGAGGGTCACCTCAAGATACTGCATCCAGCATACCCTCAAACACTAATACCAACCTCTGAACTATTGAACTAAATTCACACACTGCATTTTCAGAAAATTAATGACTCAATAAATTTAAATGAAGTTAAGCTTTATCACTTTTGTTTCAGCCCACTATGGTGATATATAAATTAACCTGTCAGCCCTGGGAATGTGAGCACATAATTGTTGCAGAGTGTCCCAGATTTTTAAATCCAAGATGACTGCCAGAAAGAGTGCTTATATATTATGGCAGTGTAGATGTGTACAGGTAAAGGTATTCTGGAGCCTACCTGATTTAGAATTGAATATGCATTTTGTTTATTGGGATTATTCTGTAACAATTTTACTATATTTTTAAAATAAATGGAATTTATCAGTATATTTAGTTAAATCAACTCTTATGAACGAACAGCAATAGTAGCAATTACTGTTAGTAATTGTTGATCAGACTGTAAAGTGACTTTGTATAAAATGTGTTTTACTAAAAATTAATTGATAATTACGAGTTACAACAAACTCACTGTTAGAACAATATATAATGAAGTAAAAATCATTCCGTTCAGCTCCAGGCAAGTCACGTGACCGCACGTGCTTATGGGCAACGTGCATATCTATTCTTAACCATTACGTAATCGATTATTAAAACTTGCATTAAAAGAAATATAGACGCGAGTTTCAAACATAAAAAGAAGGTACACTACATAACAAAGGATATAAATATTAAACGTTTCATGAAAAAGATGTTCTTTTAATGTCGGGCATTGTTCAGCAGACCCCCAATCTGGTGTCGCAGGAAGAGCACCTGTCTGCGAGATATTTGACGCAGGGCAGCACCTGGTATATATTACAAATACTCTGTGTTGTAATATCAGAATTTAGCATCAAGTGTGCGTGTACAGCAGTCATGGCGCGCGATTCCTCGATCAAATAGATTCAGCTTTGACAATAAATGTAGAAAAATCTTTAAACGGTCATATCACAATGTAAATCGATATTATGAAGTCAAAACGTGTTCATATAACGGGTCCATATACATTACAAACTGAAAAGATGTTTAAAGATGTTGTCAACGCCATCGATTTGTCACGTTATGTCGTGAACATATGTTTAAAGTACGCGAGGCGCTATAGCTCCTGATTACATACAACTGGCGGTGTCCACTTACGCCTTCATGGCAGGCTGCTAGAACGCTTTCTCAAACTGGGTCTCGTTTGCATCTTTAACGGTTTTATTTATTCAGCTTTATCACAGTAATTAATCGTGTGTGTTTTCAAAACGTTTGACCACGATTAAAACATTGTTCTTTGTAAAACATACTTAACGCTGACTCGGTGGTAGTTGCACAAGATAACGACTGAGAAACTAAACACCAAAGTTGCAAGTTTAAATAAACGAAACCTTTGAACACCTCCAATATTAATTTCCTAATTGATTTTGATTAAAGCTGCAGTTTATAGCCAGAGACCATCAGTAATAATCATATACAACTAAACAACTCGATAACTTATCAAAACATAAATGATCACTAATGCACGCATGGTTAAATAAGGTGAAAAATAACGCGAGGTGTAAAGACTCGGGCTTTATAACTTAAACAAGAGTTAATCAGAGAAACCTTTGTTCTAACGATGTAGCGAGAGCATCGCGCGCTTACATCTAGCGACCTTCGTTCACTACAACAAAGACAAAAAACCAAAGAAATTACAAGATGTTCCCCCCTCACCTGTGACAAAGGCTCGTCTTCCACACCACGCCGTACCCTCCTCAACTCCCGACTGACAACTCGCAGCTGTCTTGGGTGTTTTACTTATACATGAACCAGATCACCGAAGCGGAACTGTTCGTCGTCCTATCACCTCCCCTCCCCCGACAGGTGAGAGACACCAGCTTCCCTGACCGGCTCATCAGTTCAAGACACACTTAGGCGCGTGGTCAGTCTCGCGCACCTGCCGCAAGTTCGTGAGCTACCTGGGGACGCCTTAGGGGGTGCAGGTTACTTCAAAGAATACCGATGCAACTTTGGACACATTAACACCGTGTGGCTTTCTTTATGAAGACCCACTAGTGTCTGTTATAATTGACATAATGTTTCCAACTGGTTTACCAGATTTTAGAATTTCTTTAATTAAATGTGGACATGTCTAAACCCTCGTCATTGTACCATTCACGTACTATTCACCTGTAACTGCTATTGTCAGAGGAGACATGACCCCTCGTCGGCTTACGTTTGATAAATGTTTTTCATTTTATTCACGTTTATGCAGTTATCCTTCAAATGTACACAGTGCATATCAATATAAGTTCACAGAGAACTTTAAGAGATGGTTATAAGGAAATATTATGTTCCAATACTGTTCAGGAAAGCACAAAGCTTAGAAAAACCTTTTTAATGAGAACAGCAAGGGCTTGATAAGACTGGCGATGAGGATGACGGTTTGATGTGTGGGTCAGCTGACATGAAACTACCTCTTTGTGAAGCGGCAACTGTCACCCGTTTCCCGAGTCAGGAAGCCACACATGGTGTACTTCAAACAATCTTATATACACTGACAATCGTATACACACAAATATTTCACAAGTTTTCTGAGGAAAGTTTTATCAGCCGTGGAATTGTTCTAGAAACATCCCGAATTTTCTGTAGCAGACAAAACCCGTTACACAAACTGTTATTCTTCGGTGCATAGCATTCGTGATTGACATCAAATGTCACCGCGCAGCCAATAACGGTGCAGAGGCAGTGGCGTCACACATATGCAAATTTCTAATATGCTTGCAAATGCATCCCAAATGCCTGCGGTTTCTACTTTCCTTTAAACGTCGAACTATCGATTGTCTCAACACGGCGTTACAATTTGGATTACTTTTTACCGACTTATATGGTAAGGATATCTCTGTAGCAAGACAACAGATGGACGACATAGCACATATGGGATTTGAAATGCTATGAAAAGAAACCTGTGAGATGAAGGTGACTGGCTGTATGTTGTATATTCGGCAACATCTGTAACAGCTATAGAGAAATCTCGCCCACGACGAAAGTCCAATACTCTACACAAGCTGTATACCTTTGATCTATTTACTTTGTGAAATATCCCTTTTAGTTTCGTGTATCTTTCTTTTTTCCAGATCAATTCAACTTCCTAAAACACCCCCATTTATAATTGTATGCTATAAGGAAAAATGGTGTTATCATAAGTAATCATTTAAACCTTTCGGAGGTGTGAATAAATCAAACGTATCCACCTCGGTAAGTTTTGATGAATAGTTTCATAAAGCTTCCTTGCTGTTGTAGCCAGACCTATTTGGTATTCAGTCATAATTGTCAGAAATGATGGCTGTAGATTTGGATAAACACCCCTCAAACAAGACGGACATTATTCACTCAGCGTTCACGGCCTGCGATGAGAGCGCGATCAACAACAGTTGAATAGCATAATTAACACGAGTAATTAACAAGTTAATTAACAATCGACATATGCACCACTGTCAGCCAGTAATACAGTGGTGTACCACACGTCAACAAGTGTTGATTACGAGAGACAATTAACGTTATAGTCATTCAGATTTCTCACTATCAGCTCTGAACAAACCTGCAGCCCGATGTCCAGGGGTCACCGTGCTTCCAAACAAAGTGCAGTCCCTTGATTTAATTCATTAAGTCATTCTTTCATTGGTATATAGATATATTTCAATCATTTGTTTCCACCAAAGCGCCTGTGATCAGTGTACATGTTAATAAAAGGTTTATTGATTGCCACTGTGAAAACAATTATACAGTTATACATCAATGCCTTTAAATGCGGGTGAAGCGACAGTCTAACGAATTACGACATATTTCACTTACAACATGTAAAACAGTTATTAAAATATTAATTATATAGATAAGTATACAGGTTTCGTGATGAACAACTTAACTCGGAAGAATGCCATGAAAGTGACGATATACAATCTTCACACTAAAATGATTATTTTTTCGTGATTCACCTTTACTCCATGGGGACCTCAACATGTCTAAATGGATGCCCCTAAACCTGCATGCTCACGCAGGCAAATTATATAAAGAAATTAATTGCTTAGATACCTAGATTGGTGGTAATTTCATAACTTAAATTCACTGTCCATTTACATCCGTGTTTAGAATTACAAAACATTCTTGCTCAGATACGTATAAAATATTGTATTATTTATGATATACATACATTCGTGACGTGGAATCTTATATAAATACTACCTATAGCGACTCAAGGAGCGACTCGGGAGGCTTATACCTTTTTCGTGTATACAGGTTAATGTTTGGCCGGAGAAACTACATATACACCATCGTATATATAAATGAAATATAATGTTGTTTGATAAAATCGATGCTGGGACAACGACTTATCTGTGTCATCCATTAGACAATCACTTGATACCGTTATCTCCTACATGCAGCATACACGGGCCTGCCAATATCTATGTTAAACATTCGCGCAGTTTCTCATTACATTATAGATGCTGCGGAAGAAACACTTATAAGACATTATCAGTTCACTATAGAGAATATTTTCATCATCCTGTAATGCATTTTATATTAGAGACTGGTTTGTGTCAACTAAAACACGTGAGAAATAGTTTGTACCAACGATTCTATACTTTTATATATCTATATGCATGCGTACCTGTGGTGGAAAATGTTTTTCTTCCAGGGTGAATAATTAATTCGTGTTTTTCTTCTGTTAAATTAAATAAAGACATTTTAACTTTTTTGCCTTTGTCAAATTTTTAACGACACAGGTGACAATCACGACGGTTCCTGGAATCGGTTGTGCTTCTCAATGAGGGAAGACCGAGAGGTCATTTCCAAACACAACTATCAGCAATCTGTTCATACACTATGAAATAATTTCCAAAAGTGTCTTTGTGGAAGTCACCAGGAGTTGGTGGACCCGAGTTTCGCACAGTATAGGTCATTGTAATTTATATGAATCGGTGTTTGTATCACGTGACTTATTCTATTGCTATTGTTGGACCATGTTTTGGCGGTTTTTGTGACGTAACATATATTTTCACAGTTTGTATAGAAAGTTGTAAGCTAACCGGCAATAAATGGCTTTTCGAAACACGACAGTAGACAGCTGACAATAATTCTTGTAACACAGGTTACATTGATTATTTACTTTGTTGGTTACAACTTACATGCTAGTAAATAAGGGTACTTATCTGGTACAAAGTCGCTGATGCCCGTACGCTGGGTTCAAATATAGTATATCAAAATTACAGTTTTGTAATATAATATTCCTGTTTTGAAACCTAAAATATACACATTCTAAACAATTTTCCGTCGTTAACGCCTTACGTTTGATATCGGAAATATCATTAAGGGTTTGGTCGACACATGTAAATATTAATATATTACAAGATCGATAGATTTGGCTCCGGTGAGAGAGACACCTTTAAGCCGATGTGACGTGGTACCAGGCAGAACAAGGGATGCAGAGCGAGACATCATCGTTCCGATCCAGGTTTCGTTGTTCAATCAGGATCCTGACGTCTGTGTATGTCCAGCTTTACACGACTTACGTGGAACGAGGAAACTCCGCCAGTGTGGTATTCGACAATTGTACCCCGAATATGTTTAAATTTATTTATTTATTAAAAGTTCTGTATTCTTCAAAATCAATCTATTTCTAAATATTTCTTTTAAAAAAACACCAATGGATGGTGCGGGGCGGGGTCTGCGTGAGAAGGGGTGGGGCTGTCAGGGTTGGGGTGGATCGAAAATGAAGATTTGATTTCTTGTCTAATCGTTGTGCGATTCAATGAATTAAAACATAAAAGTGATATATGAATCCTATTATTGAAAAGGTGTCAGGACGCAGGAGACAGTTCATGTACAAGGTAATGTTCAACAACTGCAACTTCGGGACATAAGAATGCAAATATTGATATATCATAACTGCCGTGGCAGTCCGGGTTTACATTAGCTCATGTCAATTCAGTTATACTACACAAATCTGGTGAATAACCTTTTGAAATTGAAAGGCGTTAATGTTTGACTAGTTGTGTAATTTTAAAAAAACATATCAAACACCATTCTTACATACTTCCTCGCGAGATAGACTTCTTCATGCGTGGTTTAACAACAATGAACAAAAAACATCTGATAAAACTTTTCCTCCACTAGACGCTTAAGACTCCGTTTATCCTCGTGCTATTCTTGGAGGTAAATGAAATAGAAATTACCATACGGAAGGTAGGGCTCAAATAATTTGCTCGGTCATGAGAAGAAAAGCGACACTTGTTCTATCGAGTACAGCATTTCCTTATTGATAACAAAATATTTAAATGCACATCATGAATTAATTTACTACTTGTAACACGATACACGCTCACCCGCCTATACTTTTACGAGACAAGAATCAGTTATTCATCTGTCTTAGTCATCCCAAACAGTCAAAAGATTAAAACGTGTTGCGGCCTAAAATGAACAATTGTTGTTGACTGAACATTTATAACAAAATGAATATTTAAAATCTATGACACGACGTTTAAACATACATATATACATAAAACAGTGATCAATGCGGAAAGAATGAGATAGAAATATTATAAGCTTACTAAGCCACGGGCGATGGAAATAACTGTCCATATGTATAGCAGCACCGTCAGCAACAGGACGTCTAAGGTATCACATATTGTCTTGACAGTTTCCACAAACAACGCTAGTCCGTTCCTCAACTCCCTTGCCAGGTGATGTCATAGTTGGAAATGTGAAAGGTGTCTTACCTTTAATCCATCGATGCTGCCCGTCTCTTGGACTCTGTACTCCGCTTGTCTCGGCGCACTTAGTGTAGCTCTCTTCAAGAACAATAAGCAACTTATCTGATTGGGGAACCTCCCAACTCTGACCTGTGACCTCTCCTGTAAACTGCGCATGCGCAGCGGAAGTACGGACGACCGCCATGCTTTCGACAAGACTGCGGTATTTACCGCAATGTACTAGGTTTTTAACGTCTTGTAGAGCAACCCAAAGGACGCCTAAGGCAAGTTATGAAATGCTTCGACCCCTGTAATTTGGATGTTAGCTTTCGTGTAGATGCAGGTGTCTGATCGCAAGATGAAAGCTCCAAACAATCCGGTTTCCTGGGAGGGCTTGTCAAAGTCAAAATGACATTCACAGGGAAAATGTACCGATTTGTAAATATGTGCCCTTGAAAATCTGTTTACCTTTACAGAAAAGTAAACCCACATGCATTAAGTAGTATATTTAATGTTATACATCAGCCCATGGGATTATATTCTGACCAAGTTCACAATGCAATAAATGAAAGTTTTTCATCATACACCGGCTGAGTAAATATCCACCCAACTGTTTGGAAATATTTGGAAAATATAAAGTGAAATGACCTTCGTGAGTGGAAGAAAGGTAAAAGGAAAGTGTTTGCACATTAGACAGATGTGTGATCTGCTGATTATTTACAGTAGATTACAGATTCATCTCTTGGTGCAGTCAATATCATTTAGCCCCCTGTCAAATGAGGACAGACCTGCCTTGGACATGATAATAGATTAGGGTCAGTTGCAATCCTGCCACGAAGTGTGAGGTTGCATGAGTATACTGAAGTTTGCCAGGGTCCAATACTATTTATGGTTCTAATTCTTGACAAGAGTATATAGTTTCTGTTATGAACGTAATTATTACATCTTGAATTACAATTTACACTGCATTATTACATTACTTAACAGAACGTTGAAATTTCTTGTAAACACCCTTGAAATTAGTAATTAGGGGTTCTTAGGACCCCAAATTTTGTAGGTCACTGTCCAACCCAGTTTGTGACATTGAAAAAAGTAGTTGGTTACTATGTTTATTCATTGTACTCATTAGTTACGGAAATGTAACTGAAAATGTTCAGCAAAATCACATTTACAGTACATGGTTAATCTATAGGTATAAGGTGTCTTGTTTTTGTAAAGATCTGTCATTTCATTGTCAAAACAATATCAATGCTATCTTGATGATGAATATTAATAAACATGTTGTGAAATTGAAAGGTAATTTACCCTCTCTTTGTGTTTTGTCTTCATGAATGACATGTCCACAATAATTATTTAATAGAATCATCCTCTTCAATGTGAATGAAGGATCATTTAGAGCTCGACATCATTATGTGCTCAGACATGTTAAATGGGCCAACTTTAAAAAAATTCTTATGTGCTTGGAAAATGTAAATTACTTTTAACATTCTGTTGAATCAGTCAAACTAAACATATGTTATGATTTATTAATGCTACAGATTTGGTACAGTGTAAACAATGGAGAAATGTTAGATTAATGTTCCACACATTACTCTGTGTATATGATGTTTCACAGATATCTTTATTTTCAATAAATTATGACTTTCGGTAGGTCGAACTGTGGATTGTATATTTTGGATATAATCAATTGGTATAACAAAATCCTTATATCCTGGATGCTCTGCTGAAATATGATTGATTTAGGAGAGATCAAGCACAAGTTGTCTCCCCTCCTCTAAACACAGTACCACAAGCAGCAAATATGTCAGCCACATTGTGTCAGTGTGTGTTACCTGATGGCAAGGGTTTAGTTTTATAGCGAATTACTATATGTCACCTAATGGTATTAAAGGAGAAACCAATGCAGAAAATGACCTATTATTGAAAGTGTGAATGTTTACAAGTATGTATTTGTGTGTTCTGATTGGCTATTGATGTCTAAGCATGCTATGGGTCAGTGGTTACTGGATACAGCAGCTGGGCTGAGTGAAAATGAATATGCATCAGTTGTTTCATTTTAGTCATGTATCCTATTTCCTCAACTACCATATTTTTACAATCGTAAAAGAATGTGAACACTTTTGTCCACCAGACCTCAACACTGAAGATAAAAGACAAGCTTCCATAAATGAACAGTTATGTCTTTTTGCCCCTACAACAGCTGTAACAAAGCTTTGAAGTAACAATGCGTGCTGGGTTCAGTTGTATTTTTCTAGCCTACCATGCCAAGAGTTTTTTTTATGTGAATTATTGTTTCTTTTTCTGTATATTCATTAGTTGGTTGACAAAATATTTTGGTTTTCAGTTAAGGTATTTAATTCACACGTCATGGGTATTTCATAGTAATTACATATGCTACTGCTGGCTAGTGGCAATGGTCACACGCTGTATAATTTTATCCCAGTTGATAATACTTCATGTTTCTCTGTGGTTCCACCAGTGCCCTATCAGTTGACTCCTGTGAGTGAAGTCACCTTCTACCAACAGGGATGTAGTTGCCGGGACGTTGGTCCCACACAGAATGTTCTCCGTGTTTTCATGAAGAGTTTACCTAGCTGAGTAGAGAGGTGCACCGTCAAAGATTTCATTGCCACATGTGAAGGGATTGTTGAGTTTGTGGGATGATGTAGACATACTGGTGGCTTGCTGATTTGTGGGGGTGTTTAACTTGAGGGGTTTTGCCGCCAACTTGTACCCGAAGACAACCACCGCATGGATAAGAGACTTTCCTGCGATTAGTCGTCAAACATTGCTTGGTCAAGTGAGTGCACGGTTTACTTAGTACCAGGCGCTGCAATTCGCGGAAGGCGGGAAAGTTGGTGACCTTTTGTTTGGACAGCGTTGTCTGTCGGGTATCCTAACTGCCTGTGTGCAGGGGAAGGGAATGCAGAGATTGCCAGCTGTAAGCTCTACAACACATAACTCCCACTTGCACTTGATAATGGTGGATTTAGGCCGTGGCAGTTGGAATTAATCCCGCTAGGCATCTCATTTGCATAAGTTGTTAGAATTCTTAGGTCAGACTTTGACAATATTTGTAAACCTGGCAACTCTTATTAGCTAGAAGCCCATGCTTTGTTTCCGTGATGTTTGTGCTTGAATATAGGTTCTGGTTAGTGTCCGCCCTCGAGATGTCCCACAATCAAACAGAACAAGATTAAAAGTCTGATTGAGTCGTCTCCTCACACATTGGTGTGCTGGTCACTCCGTGGCTGTCTCACACAAATGCCATTGTTGACAGTATTGTAGCCAATCCCCACACCAAGTCACTACAACTTTACGCCTGTCTATGTACTCTGGTTTCTCAAGTTAATATGTAGGTGTAACAGGACGTCATGTATGTTTATTGTATAATATGTATGTTTACAACATAATGAGTATATCTGTCATGTTGCTTGCGGTTGTTCGTGTCAGTGTGATAGTTTATCAAGATATCACGATCCCAGATTCTGTTCGACTTCATGCATGTTCAGCTAGTCTGTGTGAGTTAGTGAGGAGCTAGTGTGACATTTGCTGGTAATGTCCCCAAGCAACCGCGCTAAGTACTGACTCAAGATGAGATTAGGCTGAATGCATTAAATAATTCTCAAAACAAGTTAAGGACCAGCTGATTCTTTCATATGACTGTAGTTAATCTGTCAGTTATGGAGTGCCCGATTCTATCACATTACTATGCCTGTAGTTAATCTGTCAGTTATGGAGTTCCCAATTCTATGACATTACTATGACAGATTAACTATCGTAGTATTCAAGGATCCTTAGGCCTAAAAAAAAATGTGGTTCCGATTACCCTACCAACCCATCAATTCTGGTGCCGACCCTATTTTTTTTAGCGGTATGAATAAAATAAGCTCTCAGATACCATTGTTTTTCCCCGGCAAAGATGGACATTGGTCATTCTGATAGAGAAAGTTGACATGATGGCTGGAAGCTTGGTGAATAAACAATTACACATTGATAAATGTGTTATTAGTTTGTACTTTACTTCTAAAAAAAATGTAAAATAAATATTAAAAATCCTACCTACCTACCCTAAATTTTACAGAGGTGTAATCGGAACCACAACATTTTTTTTATTTGGCCTTCGATCTTTTCTCAAAATGAAACCAGTTGGCAGATGTTTATTTTTGTCATAACAGTTTGGTGAATATGATGCATTGTGATTGTGTATTACAGGTCCTGGTGGGTTTGCCTCAAGAACTCCGTGGTAATTATATCATACAAAATTCATTTAAATAAAGGTGTTTGTGGAAATTAAGTATTGCTCGTTGGTGACCTTCCCATTGCAACTGTTTGTCTTCAAAAGTAGTGACGTTGTATGGACATACCCTTACAACAAATACCTGGATCCCAAACACCCCCTCATTTCACCCAGGGTATTGGAGTTTTCATCATATCTGAAGCTAGTCGTCATTCCATTCCATCAAAATTTGAAAAGTGAAACATTTAAGGATAAAAAAAAATGTTTTTTGCCTGTTTTTATTCAAACTTACCTGAAAAATAAATAGATGGTTTGGTGAGCAGCCAACAATTCCGATGTGATGACTTTGAAATTCGAATGGCTGTAGCATTATGAACGTGTAAAAAAGACTGACAGACTGATGCTCATTGTCTGAAACGAGCAATATGTTGCCAGTGACATTGAGTTGAGACAGTATCTTAACAAAACACTGCAATCAGAATACAGTGGGATACATATTGATGTTTTCGTGCTGTACAATCAGGTCTTACAGTTTGCCGGGAATATTTTTTATTAGAAAAAGATGAACAACAGTTCCAAGCAATAAGTTTAGGTGACATTCAGTTTATTATATGTTCCCGTTAGTCAATATCTTCTAATCAGATAATGTGACTTTATTAATATATATGTTAGCTCGTTCAGTATAAGTTACACAATTCTGTTATAGTTTATTGATGCTTGCCATATGTAAATTCTCTATATATGGATAGAATGCACACTTAATTTGACTTGTTGCAACCCTGGAAGTTTAGGCCCCAATCGTTGTTTAGCATTTGTGATCATACCAGAGAATATGTGGTTTGTTGTTTGTTACCCTGTTTATCATTACAGAAACTGGATTTGTATATTTGTTCTTAACTTGTTGTTAACAATAGTAACTGTGCTGTTTCAAATATGTTGATTCTTAAAACAATATTCTTAAATGAATTATCTAAATTTCAGATCCTTTTTCCAAACTAACAGCTTTTTACAGCCTATTTGAAAAAGATATTACCAATTTGGTCATCTGTGCAAGACCATAACATTTTGTTATTACTGTCTAACAACAACTGGGAAATATATGATTCTTATTTGGATATGTACTGGCATTTGCTCTCAGCAGGCCCAGATAAGTGTTGGAGAGATCGAAGTGCTGTTACCTATGCTGGTTGTAAGAGGTAACATAGTGGCAGGGGAGGCTTGGTTGATGGCATGTCACCGAACCATGACACCATGGATCATTGCTTGTCTCGTCAGTCACAGGGTTGTGTGGTCCATACTGGATTATTTATAGGTAGCCATGATGTAGCTGGAATATTGTAGATACAAAGACAACACACAACACGGACCTACATACAGACACACGCATACACACACAACACGGACCTACATACAGACACACGCACACACACACACACAACATGGACCTACATACAGACGCACGCACACACACAACACAGAACTACATACAGACACACAAACACGCACACAACATGGACCTACATACAGACGCACGCACACACAACACGGACCTACATACAGACACACACACACAGCACGGACCTACATACAGACGCACACACAGCACGGACCTACATACAGACATGCACACACACACACACACACAACACGGACCTACATACAGACACACACACACACACACACCACGGACCTACATACAGACGCATGCACACACACACAACACGGACCTACATACAGATGCACACACACACGGACATACACACACACACACACACACACACAACACGGACCTACATACAGACGCACGCACACACACAGAGTAGATTGATAGAAGACAGGGTGCATTCAACATTCTCCTGTGATGTTAGTGTCTGTTGTTTATCGTGAAAACAATTTTCCAGCTATATGATGGCAGTCTGTAAATAATCAAGTGTGGGCGAGACAACCCAGTGATCAACATCATGAGCATTGATCTACGCAATTGGGATACGATGATATGCATCGGGAGGTGAGCAAGCCCCCCATTAAACGCCTCTTACTACATGCATCTGTAGCCGAAGACCAGTTCTGACAGGGATCTTCACATGTCCTACAATACAAGTGCGTGACATTGCCCCCTTGTTTCCTGTCTGTGTTGTGTTTTCAGCCCCATCCTGCAGGGCTCTGTCTACGTTATGGGCAGCTGTTGACTCACAGTAAGTCGGCCAAAATCAATTTCACTTCATCAGTGTGTTATAAATCTTATAATGCATTGTGTTAGAATAGTGAGTGACGTGTCACTGCACCCTGGGTATACAGTGTAATGGATATGTTTTGTACAGCCGAGCAAATGTATTTGTAGACACTTCGTAATATAGAAAAGCTGGATGATTTTGTTTCCTCCAATACAACATGTGTTGTGATTTTGTGTATCATGCTTCCTAGCGAGTGTTTAAGTTGACACGCGTATTGACCACACCAGGCCTGGAACATACTTCCTCAACCCAGCACCACCACCCATGCTCAGGTCGACCTGGATGTTGGGATGTAGTTTCCTCAACTCATACCCTGTTCATTCTTGTGGTCAGTGATCTAGCTTAACCTGATAAAGTCCATCCAACAAAAGTCTAATGTTCTACTAGCTCTCATAATACCTTTCACATGAAACTCGGGATAACCACCTTGCGCTTCCTTATCTGAAGCAATGTTTGATATTCAAACCTCAAAAGACCTAAACTAAAATATAGGGTTTGGTTGTTACATCTTCAGCAACAGGTTCAGTTCCAACACAGGTACACTGTGAAATCCCCCTTAAAATTCCCCAGCTTAGATGTCTCAAAAAACTTGCAATCCAAATTGAAAACATTGTCATTATTTCTTCATAATTCAGGTGAACTTCAGAGACTTATGGCAGTCCTCAACTTGATCAGCTTGTATAAAGACTCAGTCTAGGAAAATTGTGTTCGGCTGGTAAGATCAGCCAATAACAGTCCACATATATTTTACTGAAAATGATGCAAAGAGCCAAGTTCGGGCTGGTTGTCTCAACTATTGTGCCTTATTCTGTTTTTATTATCAAGTTTCATTGTCAGCAGATGCTGATGTCCTAGTCTAGAAATTAGTTGCTGTTTATACATATTTAATAAAAGTTTCAACAGTTTGAATTTAGAAGTGATACACAGAAGCAAATGAGTTTTTACGGATGTCAACTTCATTATTATGAGGAACAAAATGTTCCGGAGTACATGTATATCTTTACTCCTTCATTGTGTTCATTGTGTTCCGTGGCAGGAGTAATGCTCATGTTATCAACCACTGGCCTAGACTCGCATCACATAATTCCAGCATATAGATTCGCGGAATAGCTGTTCATTGATTAATAAATGATCTGGAATGAAGCATTGGTGCTTGTTACAACCCTAATGTTAGCAGAAGAAATGAGGTTGTCCCTTTATTCTACTACTATAGCAGCAAAACTCTTCGCCACTCACTCACTCACTCATTCACCCACCCATTTACATGTGAGTAACCTGTTACACAGATTTTGAAACGTCAATAAACATTCTAATAATGCACCTTACCTGGTTTGCCTTTGTGTGAACCCTGCACCTAGATGTGACAGCTAATATTACGTATTACGCCAACTGATCAAAGGCTGCATTCTTAAGAAGCTGCGGCAAGATAATAAAGAAGATTAGGGCCGTGTAATGTGACTTTGTCCCTGTTGCTGTATCAGTAGTGTTAATTAAAGATTGCTAACTACGTGGTATATATAGGCATTACTTGTTGAGTGATAGACGTGGGTGGTTGATGTTTTCAACCATCAGCTGGGTATGGCTACCTGTCCATCAAAAGACATATATATCCAGGGCAGGTGAAGATGGGGGTGATTCTTCCTCCTTGACATCTGAGGGCTGTTATCACTCGCGATAACGGGATGATATGTTGGCTGCACACTATGACTGCATGCACTGATAACGCGTCATTCCTTGAAACTGTACCATATGTCAACTGGATTGTACCACAGCAGAACTAGTTATTGATTAGTTTTGACAAACACCATTTGGTCACACTTCTGCATGGAAACACTCTCTTAGTATCTGCCCATATTATTAATATAGATTTATCTGTGTTAATAGTTAGGCTAGTTCTTGGTATTCATCAGTATTTCTTGGAGAATGATCCGTATGTAATTAGTATGGCTGGCTAGAAAAATCGATAATCAGAAATATCGTTGATGGGCAGAATTATAGATATGAAACTTATGTCATTGATAGTATGTTACATAAACTATTGTGACGAATAAAGTAATTTTCACACACAACAAATGAAGTTTATGTTCATATTCATGGCCGCTTCTAATTTATGTTTAGAACTATATTTGTTAGTAATCCATCGTAATGTGTCACTAGTGATATATTTTAGTTTTTCATTGTTTTTTATCCTCCAATATCGATAGTCGATCAGTATTTGTGAATCATAATCGATGTATGTGACGTATAGAGATAGCCAGGCCAAGTAATTAGTGAAGTGTTTTTGAAAGGGTGAAATGTTGAGCCGCTGTAAGAAAGACAGTCAGGCATTGTTTCTCTATATGTTTCACTGTTCATTTGACTGCAAGGCATTGTCCTGCTTGTTGAGGAATTTCAACTGATTGTGTGGGTGGTTGTGTGGGTGTTGACAGTGATCTTACAGTAAATCCCCACAAACAGGATTTAGTGTAGAGTGCTTTGTTGAAATACTAATGATTTCATTTCTAACAAACATTCCTGAGCTGTCTACTTAGGGTCAGTACGTTAACAGCCAATTTGATACTCTATTGCTCATAATCTAAATTACAGCTATGGAATATTGAGCTGTCATACCTTGATGTTTGTGTGGAATTGTTAACAACCTTGAATGTATTGAGGTCTCTCACTGCTGTGTTTCAGTCAGTCACTGACATCATCAGGTGGATTGGTACCAGCTAGAACCTTCAAGACCTCGTCTGTCCGATGTAAGTACTAGCTTACTCCTATAGATGGCCCCGGCAGTGGCAGGAGGCGGCCTCTTTCACTGTGATAAGCAACACCATCATTGTCTGACTGACATTTATTTGTGTCTTGTGCAGTTGTTTTTCAAAATTAGATTTGATAACTTATGTGCAAGCGAGGTAGCTTATCATGATGTTGAACTATACAAATGTTCGTTTGTGTATTGGATGTATTTGCAGATGAGGAAATGAGAACAGTGAACTCACCTCCATTCGCGGAGTCCGTAACAGAGGGAGATATCAGGTGGGAAAAAGGTGAGTCATTTTCTCAGCTGTTTAGTTTTTGTGTCATATGCCCAGTAGCCATTGTCTTCTCATACACAAGCTATAACTGTTCTATTCCCACATTCCAATATTCTTATGGACAGGCAACATATTCTCATATTCCCACATTCCTATCTTTTCATCGACAGGCAACATATTCTCATATTCCCACATTCCTATCTTTTCATCGACAGGCAACATATTCTCATATTCCCACATTCCAATCTTCTCATCGACAGGCAACATATTCTCATATTCCCACATTCCTATCTTTTCATCGACAGGCAACATATTCTCATATTCCCACATTCCTATATAGACACATACTAGTCCCTGTATCCTCACACGTGCACAAGTTATACATAGATTTTCAGGTTCACACAAGTGACATCTTCTTTATGCACCGCCAATATGAACACACACTGATCAGTTTGGGTCAACAGTTTCTGTAGCTTCAGCATGTTATGATCTGTATAGTTCGGACTATGAAGAATTATCAGCCACTTCTCACCTATTATACCAACAGGTATGAAAAAGGCTGATGAAACATTCATAAACCATTTTGAGGTGTAAGCGTCCATCAGGCCAGGAACACATTCATTGGAATCTTGTGATGAATCCATAGTGACTGGATTAAAATTGTGCTAGCCTGCTGGCCTGCGACTACTAAAATGTGCTGAGGACTAGTAAACCTGTGGTTGTCATCTTCGTAGTAGCATTTGATGGCCATAATTCTGGACAAGTGCTCTGTGTTGAAGTTTTACAACACCCAGGAACAGAATTTGTCTCACCAAAAACAGACACAGAAAACATTTTTCTCATGATCAAGCAGGACTGGCGACAGTCTTTGAGCACTGTTGTCAATTCTTCACACTAGTACTTGGATCATTTTCTTTTGTTGATATTGTGATATTCTGACTGTATTTCAGCTGTTGGTGATTTCGTGAGTGAGGATGATGTTGTTGCTGAGATTGAGACCGACAAGGTGTGTAATCATGACTGAGGATTTGCCTGCAACACATGTCTGCATAAATTCCAAAACTGAAATTAATGTTTCATCATTCAGTGTTAAAAATTAAGTATGGAAGTTTTCCTTGCCATAGTTGTAACGTCGAAATTCAAAATCTTCAGGCTTTGCAGGTTGAAATAGCACCAGAACAAAACTCAGACGCCCCACACCCAATTATTTGTAAAGTTTGGAATCTTTAAATGAAGGTAGTGTTTGAGAAGAACCTGAAGGGCCAGGTATAGCAGTAACACATGCCAATACTGAGTCCCTCCTTCTGTATGTCACATGCTCTCTGTCCAGACCTCCATCCCTGTGCCTGCTCCTGTGGCGGGCATCATCGAGGAGTTACTTGTGGAGGATGGTGGAACTGTCGAAGCAGGACAGGAACTCTTCAAGATCAAAATCACTGGTAAGATCTGAATGATCCCCTTATTGAATGACAGGAATCTCCTAATTATCATTGGGATTCTATGTCGGAATGGACAGCAACCCAGATTACTATTGGTCTCAAGTAGATGTAACAATGACTTGTGTAACAGGTAGTAAGGTATATTGAATTGAATTGGTTGACAGATTTGTGTTGAAGTTTGATTTGGATCATTCTTTTTGTAGGTGAAGCCCCTCCCCCAAAAGCGGCCAAGGCTGAAGCTCCTGCAGCTGCAGCTGCACCAGCTGCTGCACCACCCCCACCCCTCCCCCCCCACCATCAGCAGGCCCCATTCCCACCACCCCACCCCCAGTTCCCTCTGTCCCAAGGGCCCCTGTGACCTCCACCCCGACCTCCTCTATCAAGGTTACCCCATCATCAGCTCCTCCTATGGACATGACGAGTGGAGCAAGAGGAGAACAGAGGGTGAGTCTACATCACTCTAGGGTTGGATAGGTCCCAGGCAGCCTGTCATGCTGTGGTACTGGCTGACTATACAGGGAAGTGATGTGAGGCTCCACCACATAGCAGGTGTCATGTCCTCGTTCCCTGACGGCCAGGGATGCTGACATGTCTGGCTTGTTCGGTTGTGTAAAGCCCATTCCTGGCGTCCCCAGCTACACCAAAGTCAAGGTAGCCCAAGTCAAGTGAATTTTCCTGTGGACAAGTTAAAATACAATGATGGAAGTCGTCCTTAATTAGTAACATGCGAGGGCTGAAATTCTGAAACAGTTCTTAAGGCTTTAATTTTCCTATGAATTGTAACTGAATCAAACTGACAATGTAAACACAGCAAACCGTTTTGTCTTGTTTTGTCTTGTGTTGAACAGCATGTATTTATAAGTCTGTGTGTGGCGTTACAGGTGAAGATGAACAGGATGAGGCAGCGGATTGCCCAGAGGCTGAAGGATGCCCAGAACACCTGTGCCATGTTGACCACCTTCAATGAGATTGACATGAGGTAGTATAGCCCATGGTCCTGTTCCACAATCTTCATGCTAAGATGGTTGTAACTTCCATAGTTAAACAAAGACTTAAGATAGTAGTAGCACAAAAATGTTTTTGTTGAGTAGGGCCCAATAATCTTACTTTAGGTAAACATCGTCTTCTCACCGTAGCCTATGAGAGGGTAGTAACTGACATGTAAGGGACAGTTTCTTGATGAATCCACTTGTAGCATGTTAAAGGATGTTGAAAGAAGCCTGTTGCACGAATGTAAGTTTGAAGCTCAGGGAAAATAGTTATGTCACAAAATATTTTCGTCAGCCACATACATGTATATCGTTTGATAGAACTGCCTTGCCCTTAGACCCTGTGTACTGACTGCCTGTGTGTGGCGTTGTTTTCCAGCAATGTGATGGGCATGAGAGCCCAGTTCAAGGAGGCCTTCCTCAAGAAGTTTGGGATCAAGTTGGGATTCATGTCTGCTTTCGTTAAGGCATCAGCGTTTGCCCTTCAAGATCAACCTGTGGTTAATGCAGTTATAGACGATATGGAAATTGTGTATAGAGACTATGTAGACATCAGTGTTGCTGTGTCTACACCCAAGGTACAACATGGACCATTGGACTGTGGGGGTCAGGGAGGGAGGGAGTGGGTGGGTGGGGGTGAGGCTGGGAGTGGGTGGGGGTCAAGGGAAACGGTATGTGTTGGGTCAGGGAGAGATGGATGGGTAAATTCTTTAAGGTGAGTATGGGTTTGGAACTCTTCAAGGGAGTAACTTGATTTTGTTTGTTGAGAGATAGAATAGCTGTCTTTTGCAAAGATAAGGAATGAATATATGTGAACCGTAACTATGTCCAATACTGAACATTTGCAACAGTCTAATTGTCAATAAATACTGTTTAGTATTGTTCAGAGTATCTTTCAAAGTTTGCAAAGTTGTGAAAGTAAGCTACAATACTTAACATATGTCTGTTAACCTGGTGGTTAAAGCGTTGGCTCGTCACGCCGAAGACCAGGGTTCAATTCCCCACATGGGTACAATGTATGAAGCCCATTTCTGGTGCCCTGTGATATTGCTGGAATATTGCTAAAAGCGGCGTAAAAACAAACTCACTCACTAACTAATATACGTGTCTGTGCTATTTCAGGGCCTAGTTGTTCCAGTTATTAGAAATGTGGAGAGAATGAACTATGCAGACATAGAGAAGACAATAAATGACCTGGGAGAGAGGGTAGGTCTACAGCAAACATGTCGGTCAGTTGATGGTGATTAGCGTTCAATATACACTTATACTTACTTGGATATTGAGAAGTGATAGTTGCTTTGTAACGAAATGTCATAACCTAAGATAATTATTGTTTTTCAGAGAGATGTTTTAAGTCTCCGTACCTCCAGGCGATCTTGGAGCAAAATAATTCTATGTTAAGAGTTATGAACATCTTAGTGCTAAGATCGAAAGTAAATGTTTTGTAGATGCAGTTTTTAACAGCTCATTACTTGTGTACAGAAACAAGAATGTTGTGAGATTCACTGACGTCCAAGACTGTGTTAGTTTGCCATAGTAAACACTGCAGTTGGTGCACTCACAGACTGAAATAATCAAATATAGTTCCAGCTGTCGTGTGGCCTGATATTAAATCCAGTGTTTTGTGGACCTACCCAGACAGTGCTGTGTTTGTTGCAGGCGAGATCAGGGAGTTTGGCGGTAGAGGATATGGATGGCGGAACCTTCACCATCAGCAACGGCGGTGTATTTGGTTCCATGTTCGGCACCCCAATCATCAACCCTCCCCAGTCTGCCATCCTCGGCATGCATGGAGTCTTCCAGCGTCCGGTCGCTCTGGATGGGAAGGTAACATGATCCCACACCATTGTAACTAGGGCTGTTACTGGACCTTGTACCTTGTCTCTTGAGCAGCCTTCAAAATTCCACTAGCCCACCAGCTCAAGATTACTCCATTGTGCTCATGTCATGATATACCAAGCCAATACTTTTAGCCTGCTTGAGGCATTTGAATGAAGAAGTGTTTATCAATATTCTCCTCACTCATACAAGTCAGTGTGGAGTACTGGCTGCATTCACCGGGCTGTTCATCACGGACGGACAGGCCCGACCATACAAAGGGGGATCCCAGGGATTATTATTCCAGTAAAGCTGAAACAAACTGGCACATAATTGTGTAATGAACGTTGCTCCAACCTGTTGGACGTCAGACTTTTGCTATGTCACCCCGCGGGATAAGTCAGTATCAGTATGTCACCCGTGGGATAAGTCAGTATCAGTATGTCGCCCCGTGGGATAAGTCAGTATCAGTATGTCACCCTGTGGGATAAGTCAGTATCAGTATGTCAGTCGGTGGGATAAGTCAGTATTAGGATGTCACCCTGTGGGATAAGTCAGTATCAGTATGTCACCCCGTGGGATAAGTCAGTATCAGTATGTCGCCCCATGGGATAAGTCAGTATCAGTATGTCACCCTGTGGGATAAGTCAGTATTAGTATGTCACCCCGTGGGATAAGTCAGTATCAGTATGTCAGTCGGTGGGATAAGTCAGTATTAGTATGTCACCCTGTGGGATAAGTCAGTATCAGTATGTCAGTCGGTGGGATAAGTCAGTATTAGGATGTCACCCTGTGGGATAAGTCAGTATCAGTATGTCACCCCGTGGGATAAGTCAGTATCAGTATGTCGCCCCATGGGATAAGTCAGTATCAGTATGTCACCCTGTGGGATAAGTCAGTATTAGTATGTCACCCCGTGGGATAAGTCAGTATCAGTATGTCAGTCGGTGGGATAAGTCAGTATTAGGATGTCACCCTGTGGGATAAGTCAGTATCAGTATGTCACCCCGTGGGATAAGTCAGTATCAGTATGCCACCCTTATGTAGGATAAGTCAGCGGGCCCACCTGTTTGGAGTCCTCCTATCAGTATGCCACCCTTATGTAGGGTAAGTCAGCGGGCCCACCTGTTTAGGAGTCCACCTATCAGTATGTCGCCCTTATGTAGGATAAGTCAGCGGGCCCACCTGTTAGGAGTCCACCTATCAGTATGTCGCCCTTATGTAGGATAAGTCAGCGGGCCCACCTGTTAGGAGTCCACCTATCAGTATGTCGCCCTTATGTAGGGTAAGTCAGCGGGCCCACCTGTTAGGAGTCCACCTATCAGTATGTCGCCCTTATGTAGGATAAGTCAGCGGGCCCACCTGTTAGGAGTCCACCTATCAGTATGTCGCCCTTATGTAGGATAAGTCAGCGGGCCCACCTGTTAGGAGTCCACCTATCAGTATGTCACTCTTATGTAAGATAAGTCAGCGGGCCCACCTGTTAGGAGTCCACCTATGTGAGTCTGATGTTGATTGATGTTGTTGTCGTTGCAGGTGGAGATCCGCCCAATGATGTATGTAGCCCTCACCTATGATCATAGACTTGTAGATGGGAGAGAGGCTGTCCTCTTTCTGAGGAAAATAAAATCGGCAGTGGAGGACCCCCGAGTTCTACTATTGGACTTGTAATATACAAGCAGATGTGTTGTAGACATTTATTGTGCCTAATTCTTATGGAGGAGACTATATTCCGGAGAATGCATTGTGTTCTGAGAATCTCGGGAGCATCTACAGCTGTCGCAACATCACTGGTCTCGCATCATCAGCCTCGCACCACTGACACAACCCACAAGACTGTGTGTAAATGTGTGTTTGATGGTTTTATTATCTTGTTTCAAATTGCACAAATACCTTTAATTTTGAGGAAATATTTATTTGAATAAATTATCTACTTATTTGATATGTTTGATTTGCTATACGGCGAATATTGACTTGCTCATTTATGGCATTATTTGATTGGTAATAAAGTATTAAATAACACACTCGTCAAGGTTTACATCCACATACATAAAACCTTGAAGGTGGTGCAGTTGTTTTACTACTGTGTCCATTCACATGATCAGTAACCAGCACTAGTTATTCTGGTAGAAATACAATTGAAAGTGGAATACAACTGATAGTTAAATACAATTGATAGTTAATACAGTTGATAGTTGACTTCATGGTTTATTCAATATCCATTTATAATTTCCCGGACTATGTTATAAATGTAGTGTCAGGCTGTGTAGAATGCTCCTTGTGGTGAGTGGGTCAGGTGACCTTACTACTAGGTCACCGTGACCTTCCAGTTCACAATATTGTGGCAGGTGGAAGTTTTGCTGTTTCAGGTATGGGCTCACCCTTGTGATTGATGGCAACATCAGGTATATTTTCTAGCAGTAAAGTATTTGAGTTGTTTATTGCTTGGTATTTGTTGTTTTTTGTGCTGTAAACGGGGCTGAGATTAATATGACGGGGATTTGTGGTCATGTTTTACCTGTAATCATGTGTTCTGTTTAAGTTATTGTGTCTCAAAAGGATATGAGTGTTTGTAGCTGTCAAGATGGACCTGCAAACCTATGGTGTCACCTGTTGAAGTGAGAACAGGTACCCAGTAACCTAGGCTTGTGATAAGAGGCAATAATGTGGGGATCCTGTGTTAAAACTTGATTGTCATAAGAGGATGGGTTGAGTGGTCAGCCTCGGTGACCCATGGTTGATAGTATGTCCTGATACCATGGAATGGCTGATTGATTGCTCACAATATTGATCACTGGATTGTCTGATCCATACTATATTATATATAGTCTTGTTTCACACAAGGAAGCAAAGTATTGTAAACTAATCTGGAGTAATGGTTCACTTGTGAACTAAATAATGCATGTGTTTCTACATACCAGTTTCGGAAAAGAAAAGAGTCTTCTAAAGTTAATGGCCATGTTTGAAATATGTGTGTTTCGTTCTGTTTGTTGTTTAATGCGACAGTCTGCAATATTTCGAAATAATAGAACCTAGACCAAAACCAAACAATCCAGTGATTCACGTGATTCGTATTGATGTGATAGGATGACCTGCGCCAACCACGTGACCGAGTCCTGACCACTGGATTATGTTAGTCATTAGTCGCAAGCATGGGCTTCCAACCCGAATAGTTGCTACTTGCTATACACGGGAAGAAGCTTCTTTACTTGACAGCTCGCAGTGTGGTATGAATTGTGGACAAACGCCGTGTATTTTCGTCCAAGAGAAACTTTTAGTTTTATTAAATGTGCATATAGCAGACTTGCCTATCCGTACGATTTGGGCGTAAGGCTTACTATTTTTGGTGCTAAATTACGACCTTACAATCATACTGAAATTCCTTACGACTTCTACAAATAAGTGGTAGAATACTAGATATAGACATGCCCATGCAATTTACAGAGTCATTTACGGTACACAAAGTACTGAAAACGGAAGTCGCATCAAAAACATTATAAATAAATAATCTTTGCATCTTACAGTGCTTGCAGAGTTTATTTCAAAGTAAGAGACGTTTTAAACGTCAATTAGATCGGCACCACATTTGACTAATTGACAATTAAACGCTATATTGACATTTTAACCAGCTATGTTTTTGTATGTTTTTCTTGACATTAACATGCCTTACTATCAAATACACCTGCCATACTATTTTTTAGCTGATCTTACTATTTTCTTTAAAAGGGGGTAGGCAAGTCTGATATAGGTGTTAGTGCTTGTCAGACCCATCCTAGATGTCATAGTTAACAGATTAGCCTTAGAAATATGTAAGAATCGGGTGGTGCTTGATTCCTGTTTGTAGTAATGACCCAGGCCTCCTGAAAGGTGTATGCTTAGATGCCGTCGAGACTGCATCGTCGTACCCGACTACGTGGGCCATCAGACACTTAGTAGCTTATTTCTTGAAGTGTGGTCGCGTTGTCTGGACAAATAGCTATCAGCAATTGAGAAATGTGACGCGAGTCGTTTGTGTTTACTGAGACGCTGTGCACTTAAACAGGTAAATCTTCAGTGTCACCGGCTGAAGCCACCCCCGTGTTACCAATGTGATAATATATGCTGACTAACAGCGAACACGCAGTTTAGAGGTTAATCGAAATGAGAAACGAGTTCTCCAGTAGGTTATAGGAATGTTATAGCCGGCTAGGGTTCTCACCACCATGTTACATCGTCCTAAAAGATTCACCGCGCTGACGAAGTTCCAGTGTTTCATTGTGTATCCCATTCTGTAGTTGCTTCAGTGAGAGCGAGAGAATCAGGAAACGAGTTATAAATGTTCATAATATATTTCTGAAAACAGTTGAGTCTGTAACAACTATTACGTGACCGTTACGTACCATTTCTTTTCCAGAAATCATTCTTAGCATTATCAGCCTTCGGCAAAAAAGAAGAAATATCTCCAAAAAAGTTTCAGTTTTTGTTTATTAGATCATTTTTACATTTTCAATCGGGTTGTTTTGGAATATGAATGGTTCCTTTATTGTGCCGTAAGCCTATGAGCTGCACCGATGGTTCTTGCAGTCCGTAGATCCAGAGACTGTCCGCCCCGAACATGGCTGGACAGTAGCCTGTCCACCTTGTGAAATGCGCCAACTAGCTTACACGTTGACTTAACATAGGGAATCAAACAGCGGTCTTCGACTTGAACGAGTAGATAATAGTATTGAACTTAGTATGTGTAGTGTTAGGCTGTCCAGACAAGGCATACATCGGTCGAAGAGAATGTCGCCCCCTACAGCGATGACATGGGACTGTACTTAAGTCGGGGAAATCTTGCTGGATACAGTCACGTGGTTGCATGTGTCTGTCAAAGATAAGAGATTGGATGGAGATGTACGCCACGAGAGCGCTGTGGAAACAAACCTGTAGTTAAAGTATTTAAAACTTAAATAATACCCGATAGGGGATATATTATTGTAACATATATCAAACCCCACATAGGAAACTATAAGAATTCATCTCCGCTGGACCCCCTGTGAGGGTGTGTTTGACTGGGTATCATCAGTTGAGGTGAGCTTCGGGTTATTTTATGCTACAATTTTTTTGCACCTGTCCCAGAAACTGTACAGGTGAGGTGAGGCACTTTTCCCGTTACACGAATACCCAAAATACAACTAAAATGAAGTACACACTTTATATAGCCCTATATTTGTTATTATAAATTGTGCTTTTACTTTCTAAAGCGATATCTGCACTTTAGATAACATTTAATACATTTCGGTATCTATACACGGGACAAATACTGACTTCTGGACAAAATTTCGAAAGAAGGTTGTTTTACGCCAGTCTTCACCAGTTTTCATGGTCCGTCGCAACGACCTATAATTAATTGAGCCTGGACACAATGTTATTAAAATTCTTTTTTGTCACCCCATACGACCCTCCACCCCATACGACCCTCCACCCCATACGACCCTCCACAGTGAACGGATCTGAGGACACCCAATGGGAGGTCGCGTCAGGTGAACCCTGTGTGAACTTTGACCGCCCAATCCTAATGGAGTGTACCATTCAAAAGACATTTCGAAAAATAACGATTTGTGAAAACGAATCACCCATAGTTAAACTCCAGGCAACATCAACAATGGCGTCGCTCTACTGTCTTCCTCGGACGTTTGTCGATTATGTTCGTCTCGAGATGCAGATTTCAGATAATTGAATACAGACAAATATTTAGTAACAGAAGTAAATGTTTCTCATTCAAAATGTTTTATTTGCAAAATAGTTTGAAAAATCCAACTGAAGCTTAGACCAAAATATGATTTTAGTGGCAGAGACTGGGCAATATGGACTGGCAAATAATTCTTGGTTTGAGTTGGATTTAGTTTTGAATTTATTCCCCAGGATCACGGAGACAGCCGAGTTCGAATATTTAGTTCACTCGTACCGACAATTTAGAAGCCACAACGCTGATTGGCTGATTAGAAAGTAGAGCTGACGCGTCAGCCAATAGGCTTGAGTCCCGAGTTTTCAAGCCGAGATGTGTGGGTGTGAATGATGTGATTTTAATGAGATCGGTCTGGATACGGCAATCGTGCGGTTAACCCGCCGGATTATGGGCCGTCATTTATGATAATCACGGGGTACAGAGACCTATTCAGAATATTATTCCACCGGAATTACCAGGTTATTTTCAATGAAAACAATAATCCCCCGAAGCAGCGGAAGCACAAAGATGTGTGCTTTGGGTTGCGGGATGCAGATAGGTCCATTGCTACCTAGCTATGCTGGTCGTACGAGGCCTTCTTATGGTCAGGCTTTATGACTTTTCCTTGAACCTCGATAGAGCGGAGCTTGCTTCCATTTTGATCACCAGATTGTCTGGTCCAGACTCGATTGTAACAGACGGTAGTGGACTAATGCTTGAACATAAAGCATACAAACTCCATGATGACATCCGTATGAGCCTAAGGATACAAAATGAAGGCCACTGACGATATAATCGGCCACAAAGCAATACCGTCACTGATAAAGAAAGTTGGTTGGATTGGTTGTTGTTTAACGCCGCACTCAGCAATATTCCAGCTATATGGCGGCGGTCTGTAAATAATCGAGTCTGGACCAGACAATCCAGTGATCAACACCATGAGCATCGATCTACGCAACTGGGATACGATGACGTGTCAACCAAGTCAGGGACCCTGACCATCTGATGCCGTCAGTCGCCTCTTACGACAAGCATGGGTTAGTGAAGACCAATTTAGACCAACATTATTATGTTTTCTAGATATGAACATGATAAACATGAGACTGAGTGGTTCATTTTACACCAGGAGATGAGAGTGCATACCTTTGTTGTGTTAGGTGTACAAAGGGATATCTTGCCACACAGATCATCATGAGATGCTACTCACCTTCAGAATATCACTCTTCACATATTAGTCAATCTATGACACCAGGGGATATTACATTATCTACCAGATTCCGTCTCAGATGATGAGAGCTTTAACGAAATTGGGTACATGCCATACGATATGTGGTGTGATGTTCATCAGATAGAGTTCTGTTCTTAATGCACCTTTACAAAAGAATAATGCCTTGTTTTGAGACATTAACAAGATAAGGTGCCAGTCTTGCTCAAATGAACATTTCATGTTTATCTGAAATTCATCAATAGATATTATTTATGGTACACAAATTGTAATTCTCTCAGAAACCCAAAGCCTAATTGAAAATGGAATTGTTTCACTTTTGTTACATTTACTTTATTAGATGCTTGTAATAGCAGATTAGAAAATCTCTTTAGATATAATATTTATTTGAAATATATATTAATTTAATCCGATAGTTAACTGTTCGTTTAAATGCAAAAACGAAAATTGGACATATTCCATGTTCAAAGCAAACTGTGTCATTAGGTTTTGATCGCAACCCACCGAGGAATCGTTTACAACGTTGATAGTTTCAGTATCGAATCCATTGCTTAATCCACAAACATCTGAGCTATATAAAAAATACTTCTTCACCAAAAACAAAACTGAGAACTCAATTAAAATGAACTGGGTTAATGCTCTTAAAGCATCAAGTTTCGTTGTGTGAGAAGCAGCTTAGTCTCGGAATATATAATTTAATATATATATGTAATTCTAATAGAAACAAACAAGTCCTTTAATTTGAAAAGGAGGTGAGATCAAATGGGGTTTAACGTCGTACTTAAGAATATTTCGCTCATATGACGACGTGCATGCATGTGTATGTGTATGTGTGGCTGCTTGTTCTAACCCAGACTTATGCTGGTTTTATAGTGCTAGCTCACTGAGATACCATGCCGCAGTAAGCTTGAATACCCCACTCAGACACATTATACTGACTCCGAGGCGACCAGTCCTTATTTTACCCATTAATGCCGAGCGCCAGGCAGGGAACAACAAGGACCATATTTTAACGGCTTTTGGTATGACGCAGTCGGGGATCGAACCTTCCACTCTCCGGGCGGACGTTCTAACCACTTCACCACGGAGGCGGCTTTGAAAAGGAGCATCAATGAGAAGGGAGATTTAGATCGGGAGGGAATCTAGATTTGCTTCATTCATGGCTTTATCATTGCAGAAATGGCTGGACGGAATAGTGTGGTCTGGGACTGAGACAGACTAAGAAGCAGCCTGCGGGGTTGGCTGTTGCATGATAAAGTACATGTATACCGATGGAATATAGAGTTAAGAAAACAGAATTGTGAATATCTAAAGTTTGTAAACTGTTTAACAGAAGTGTAGATACATCAGCTGAAGTGGTGTAAAGGAACGTCCATCCATGAGTTCACCACCACCGGTGAACATCCGGGTTTGAGGTCCAACTTATCATCCATGATTGTCGTTTGAGGAGATTACAGGAACGGGTTTCAGACTCAAGCCAGCGAATCCAAAATGTGTCAGTCACTGGATTGTCTGCTTGAACATTTATTATTTATGGCCGTTGTTGTTTCAAACATGGGGCGGTGGGGTAGCCTTGTGGTTAAAGCGCTCGTTCGTCACGCCGAAAACCCGGGTTCGATTCCCCTCATAGGTGCAAAGTGTGAAGCCCATTTCTGGTGTCCCCGCCGTGATATTGCTGAAATATTGCTAAATGCGGCGTAAAACTAAACTCACTCACAATTTGCAAACATCTGTTACACATCTTGTAAAAGGCTGAGTGCGCCGTAAAACAACAACCGAACAACATTATTTTACCCACAACGTACAATGTTTTTTACAGGTGACCACGAACCGGGCAACGTTGTCCGTGACGTTCAGGCTGATGATTCTTCCAGGCCACTGATTCCTCTGAAAGGCGGAACAATACTCTCAAGTTAAACACTACCCGACCCTGCCTCCCGACGTTAACGACACACGGGAGACTTGGGATAAAGCAGCCTATTTCTCTAATTAAATCTTTGAAATACACAAGTCTGATTTTACAAAGAGCAGGCGCTATTCTAACCAGCGGCGAGGCTCGGAAGCATATCCTTGGTATCGAATGTCTTGTATTGGGGAGAGTACAGAGAGTGCAAAATGACTTCCTACTTTTTGTCATTGTACGGGATATTAAATTGCTATCTCTTTAAAACTGTTACAAATATTGATGAGAGTTTCCGTTTTATGCGGTTTTAATCTGTTTTTAAAATGGCCGGCAATTTTGGAGAAGCGATCATCTGTGTTCGTTTATCCACCCACTGTGATACGTCTTCAGCGACTCCATTGGTCATTCATTGCTTCATTCTCAACCAAACATTTGAAAAGCGCTCAGGTCGAGAGAGGGATCGTTTATAGCTTTATATAGAACCAAATATTTGGCTTGCGTTAGTTTAGGCCTCGACATGTCGTCCATTGCCTTATACAGAGCCAAACATTTGGATTCATTTGTTGAGTTCGTGAGAAGTTGTTCATTGCTGCATTTAAGGAACCATCATTCGGAATACCCCTACTTCATGCATATCATTTTTACGGGCGATTGGTGTCGCCTAGAGGCTTAAAGCGTTCGTTCGTCAAATCGATCCTCAGTTCGATTCCTTACATTGGGGAATCGCTAAGTCCGTGTGTGGTGTCCCCCGCCATGGCAGAGCTGGAATACAGCTAAGACCAATCTCACTCACTCACTCAGCTTGTGCGCCTGTAGTTTTCATCGCTTGAAGAACTACTGCTGATTGATCTGAATACTGTTGTGATAATCATGGGAACTGATGGACCGGGCATCAGAAGGCCACGGCCGTATGGAACATATTGCTGAGAAAGAGAGGGTCATTCAGTACACGGGGTCAGTGGTGAACTAGCAGGCTGACGTGCTAATAGAAACAGTATTTACATGAAGTCAGTGAGAGAGAGATGTATTCTGTTGCAATGTTATTGTTTTTGGTTACAAACTGACCAACTTAGATACAGGAGCGAAAATCGATTATTACATGACATATTTTGTGCCCGTCCCATGCCAGTAGATTGGCACTTAATACAATCAGATATTTCATGGCCCTACAATACCTCTCTCATCGGTGAAGGTCCGGGTTAGAATGAACCTTTAGTAACCCATGCTTGTCGTAAGAGGCGACTAACGGGATCGGGTGGTCAGACTCGCTGACTTGGGTGACAAATGTCCTCGGTTCCCAATTGCGCAGATCGATGCTCATGCTGTTGATCACTGGATTGTCTGGTCCAGACTCGATTATTTATGGATCGTCGCCATATAGCTGGAATATTGCCGAATGCGGCGTACAACTAAACTCACTCACTCAGTACCTCTCTGTGCGAAAATCTTAGGATAAAACCTTAGGACGACGCGTCAGGTGATCTTCCTACGCAGCCAATAAGTGTCCAGGCTTCACAATTCTCGGTATGGGTGAGCCAAACATTTGGACCAAATATCTGATTTCGGTATTTCGAAAACGAATAAAATCGGGAGTTCCGAATGCATGTCGTGGATAGTCTACACATTCTGTAGTGTTTATGGCTAATATACCCACAGGATCGTACAGTCCGTTTCCAAATTGAAAAGAAATGAAGCGGAATCGATTTAGAATTTAGACTTAAGACAGACTCATGATCCCAGGCATTCTACATTTTGATTGGGCGGTCAAAATTCGCTCCGTCTTACCCTACCCATGTCATCTAACCTAAACCCACTGCATCTCATCAAGACTCACCCAACACATCGCACCTCACCTAGATACAGTTCGTCTAACCCATCCAACATATCCATGCAGCCATCCTCTTTAAAACATTCTGTGTCCGCCCTCAGTGTAGTTAATAGTGTCGATGTCGAGCCATGCTGTCACATTGCAAGTTACATCTTGCTCTCCTCTTGATCGCTTTTCCTCCATTATTCCCCATTGAGATGTGTCCTGTACAGACGATTGTGACCCACTACAAGATCTTTATTGGCAACAAAATATTGATTTCAATGCCATTGGTTGAACTAAGTATTAGCATATCGAAAATATTTACAAGAGAGTTATGAAAAATTCAGACGATATGTGATTGTTAATTACATACTAGTAATTAAGAACAAGTTCAGACAAAAGACTATGGATTAGTCAGTTCCGTGATCTCCCCAATACAGACTTAGCTTGGTAGTGTGTTAACTCAGTACTGAAAGATAGATACAACTTAAAGTGAGTGAGTGAGTGAGTGAGTTTGGTTTTACGCCGCTTTTAGCAATATTCCAGCAATATCACGGCGGGGGACACCAGAAATGGGCTTCACACATTGTACCCGTGGGGAATCGAACCCGGGTATACGGCGTGACGAGCGAACGCTTTAACCACCAGGCTACCCCACCGCCCCCATACAACTTAAAGACATTTACAAGTAACATCATACTGCTTTTTCGGAAAGCATCAAACTAAAGTGAGCAATATTGTATGTGCTACCAACCAAAGACATATTGGTATATATTTTTCCGATTTCTTGCCATCTACATAAAGAAACAAGCCACATTCTCTATCTTTGCTGTCACTTAATGAGTATATATTAATTTAGGACACTCAGAAATTGCGTCTCATTTGTGGAAGATTTCTAATCTCAAGTGTCAAGTGTATTTTCGTGCTAAGAGACAGTGCCTGGCTAGTGTCAGAGGAGATTCAACGGAACACACGACTTATATATCTTCCCGTAATTTCCGTCATGCCGTCCTCTTATTAGTAAACCGAGCGTTTAGACCTGTTCATAAAGAACTCGGTGCACATTTCACATCCGATTCTGACAACGCCATCGTGACGTCTCAACTTCTCAGCAGTCAGCACCGCCTTCCCCAACTTGAGAGCCCGAGCACTTCCTTCGTATGTCCATCTACGCTTCACATCACAGAGCTGGGTTTCCTTGTTAACAAAACATCACTCGGACCTTGCCGAAACACGTGACTTCCTGAATGTATCGCTCGAAGTGTGAGAACTTATCTGTGCAATTCTTCAGAAGTTGTGTGTCATCCACGCGCCCTATGTAGGTGGCTTTGACAGGGAAGTTGAGGAGCTGTGTAAGCTGATCACAGCTCATTATTTTACAACAGACAAAGATGTGAATCCCAGCTCATTTACAGCCCATACCAACTGCCTTAGCATGTCTTAGTATCAATCATGTGTCAATCATGTGTCAATGAACCTTTATTCCGTACGGAAGAGTCCACAGGCCTACAGTACATAAAACATACAGACATTAAATTCGCCCGAGTAGTAACTTTTACATTTTGTCAGATCTTAGTATCATAGTATATACAACGTCATTGTCAGAGTAACACGAGAGTCAGCTGTCCCATTATAGAGAGTGTCCGTTTGGAGAAAAGGTCAACCTGAATCATAATGAATGAACCACTGAACCACAGCGGTGGCACCAGGTCTAAACGAATAGAGTGCCAGCCGCTCACAATTTGCTTTGGAAATAGTAGGACCATTACATACTCAACAAGTAAACCACAGGGTAAAAGAAACGCAGCATACTTTAGGTCCCAAACAATGACACCCACATCAAATACATCAACATGGTTTGATTGTTTTAGCCAATGTCACACATCCATGTATACTTTCTTTTGTCCCTCAGTTTACTTTCATTGTCCCTTTAAGAATTGTCCACGTTTATGTTGATATATCATGACACAATTTGTACCGATACATAATTTAACAAATGAGTGTTAGATGTTTCACAGAAACGTCTCCCCGCGTGAGGGAGAGTGTGTGTGTGTGTGCGCGCGTGGCGCGTGCGTGTGTGCGTGCGTGTGTATGTGCGTGTGCGGACTTGCTGGACAGATCTGATGAGTAGGATGATATCTTATGTAAAATATCTATCGCTCTTTGACTAACTAAATATTATATGAAGTGCTTATTTCAATATCATTATACATATACCACAAATAGTTTAGTCGGTTGGGTGGATTTCATGAACAAAGACACCTCTCTCTCTATTGGTGTATAATCTGTTGATCTATGTTTGAGGGTTGGTCAGATAACTAACAATAGTTTATCATGAAGTGTTGGTTTCTAACACGCCTGTATCTCCACATGCAGGACACCTTTGTATGGAGATGACGGTAGAGAAGTGGTCAGTCTCTCCAGCTCACTGATTTCTTTGTGGACAGTTTTGTGAAATATAACCTAGCAAGTTTCTGCCCATGTGAATAATATATTTGTAGTACACCGGTAATGGCGTATTTATTTATTAATATAAATACAATAATCCGTACTAAAATATACAAAATATACAAAATTATATAAAATATCTTTCAGATTTTCAAATATCGGTAAATGAAAATAGGACGTAGTATAAACCCGTTAATATCACCACGAAAGACAGTGTTGATAAAACTGAAGTAAATGTGCTGTCCTGTACAAATAGACACTAATATAACAACTTAATGTGAGGAATCGGGCAACAAACACTTAATGTTATGCAAATTGTATGCATGTTGGATGCCAATATCAGGCCAGGACACACCTACCCTTTTCGCGAGCACTTGGAGTCAACAATGTTCAGTAATCCGCTCACATAATTTCAAAGCTATTGGGTGAAAGGACTCTGCTTGAGCAGATCATCTGGACTGAATATACTGTGGAGTTGATTTGTATTTTTACACTTTGTGTATATTTTGCATATTTATTAATTATTGATTTTATAAATGAGGTCCTTAATATTTTCGTTTAAGTCAGCTGCGGGGTATATTGTTACGGGGGTACTGAGTCGACTGGTAACCATTGTAAGGTTCGGGTGCATTTAAAGAAAATAGAATCATCGTAAAACGCAGATCGTATTATTTGCCATTTTTATTACTGCTCCTAAATTTTAACAGATCTTTTTAACAGTTCGTTATTTCACAACAGACAGAACTGTGAATCTCAGCTCATGTACAGTCCGGTCCAACTACTATCTGAGCAGATCTTAGTATCAAAGCATATACAATGGACATCATTGTTATTGAATTTAAACAGATTTTTTAAAGAAAAGTCTTAAATTAGAATTGATTGAAAATAACGTTGACGGAACATCACAATAACGATCAGTCGGTCTGATTCTCTGTAAATATAAACATACTTCTTGTTTCTATATTTAAAACAATAGAAGTAACATATTATTACTTCCTTTCACAAGTACTAGTCCAGCTGTACTACGTGATACAGTGTGAAGAAAGTTGATGTGGTCACACGCCCTATTACTGTTTACTATTTCACATATATCTTCTCTGTCGAAAAACGACGTATTTCAAGGAATTTAAACTTTGAAACTTTTTTCGAGAAAGAGAAAATATGTAAACTAATGTATGTTTTAAAATCTCCAGAAATTATACCTTTATTATAAATAGTGATACTTCAATGAACAGACGTAAATAGAGTTACTAAATATTTTTATTTAAACACATATTGACTCTAAATACCAACTTTTCACTTATTTTCATTTTTAAGCATATGTTTCACTGTGTCTCTTATGCTTCATGTCTGAATTTTGCTTCCCAAATACATGAATGCATGTATGGACCTCAATAGTGAAATATTTTTAAACGGACCGATGTACTGGCTGAATATCAGTTAATTTAGCCACACGTCGCATTCGTCAAAACACTTCTGCAATATTACGTAAGGTAAACGTTACATTACAGGTACTACAAATTGTACCCATATCAGGAATCGAACCAAGCTGAGCGTGATGAGCTAACCCTAACCCACTTGGCTTCGTCAAAACGGCTTCTCGGTTGAGCATGTCGGTGATACTGGTGCGTATATAGAACTCTGCCGTGTTCTGTTATAGTACTCCACAAAAAGCTATCCCTCGAAACTTCAAATAAATCCAGGGAAGACAATTCCTATTATTCTGTCTATGGCAGTGTCTCCTGCAATCTGATTAACTGAATTTTTAATGGATGGAACTGGAAAAAGAGGTATGCTTCTAGACTCTTCTATGAATATTTTTCTTGATTAATATCATTCTCCCACCCAAGGTTCCCCGCGACCAGTCAAGTGTAATGTCATCACTATGTCGATTAATGCTTTTATTTTCTAAATTCTAATTAGAAATACGTGATGTTCGGCTTGGCGAATTGATGCTTCATTCATTATATATTAAGTTTGATAAATTTCAGAGGAAATTCGATTTCGCTGGGATTTTTCTCGGCATTGTGCATCAATACAGGTTGAGTTGCTAAGGCAACATATGACGCCATCAGTTGTATCGTGACGTCATAGCGTCCTAGAACGACGTCAAGTCTGCACCACATGAGCGAGAGTTATAGCAGCTTGAGAATCACACGGAAAATGACTGATTACGTTTTAATTTCAAATTGTGTTATTAAGTATTTTCGGCCCGGAAATTCATCTTCACCCAGCTTCCTCAGAATAATACATGTACTAGATTAACTCCAGGTTATGCACTTTTATGGAAAGCATTAAACTATTGTGCTGTTTCATTTTAAATCAATTTAAATCAAGATAATAGCCGTATTTGATTGCACCAGTATCACAGCATATGAATCCGGTGTAGTCTGTTGTTCACAGCCCCTCCACGTCCCAGCCCCCACCCTCACAACCTCCCCCAACCTCCCATCTCGCAATCCAGCTCAGGAAACCCAGCCAGGAACATGACTCTCTCCGAGTGGTTATAATGGACCGGCAGCTACTTCCATCGTCTTAAATTATTCACAACTTAGTTGGTTATTAATCGCTGTCACCCATCTAGCATTTCCCAATAATTTCCAATACCACTTAAAGATAGTTCATGGCTCTGATGATAATACCACAACGCCCCACGGGAGCTCGCATCTTACACGGCTGAGGATGGGATTCCGAGCCAGTTTCAATGCACTTTTTCATTTTTCGATCTTCTATCTGTTTGCATGATTTAGAGGGGATTGGTTTCTAATGTTGCTGTCGACACCAACCCTGCTTTTGATATTAAAAAATTAACCCCTTACCTTCTGACAAGTCCATGAAGAAACGAAATAATGATTGAGCAAGTGGGTTCTACATCTACTCGATAAATTGTTACTACATATATCAATTTTGCTATTTCCCAGGTTACTCATAAATGATTGTGTAATTTAATTGGAATTCCCTAAATGTTAATTGCCTCAACAACGGCTTCCTGTAGCATGTTGCAGAGATAGGTTGTAAAAATATTTGTTGATTTTGGAAACATGCCCTTTCCATGTCCGCTAAAACGTTAACATTTGCGTCTCTATACTGTTCACCGAAGGTACAAGCGTCATTCGCAAGATGGCAATCATTGAAATATTATCTTAGCTAAATATAACAAACCGTCTGAGAGATAATATTTCCAATGTGTCTTCTAATTGTTATTATTTTAATATCTATACACTATGTCATTTATTGCTTAAGACAGTTTAATATACAACAGTTACAACCAAGCTTGACTGCGACGTCTGTTGGAGCAACAAGGACTGGTGTTGATCGCTTAGTATTGTCTTACATGATAAAGATTTCCAATTTGGCTCCGCTGATTTATGAAAGCGTCCATTACCAAGTCTGCTTATTGTCGCTTGTCTACCAAATCTTATGATCTGAAGAAAATGTCATCAATCACGTCCAATAGAACGCACTACCCTCAGGAAACGCTCTCAATATACTTCTGATGTTGGCCGGCTGTCTTCGATTTCTAAAAATGAATTTGGCAAAAAAATCTTAATTTTGAATCTATCTTAATATAATTCATGTAGGGAGATATGTTGTAAATGTTTACGACAGCGAATCAGCCCCAAGTCATGTTCATATTGTGATAAAACAAAACCCAGCGACGCACAAACCTGATTCATATGATTAAGAAAACATCGAAGGTATTCAAGTACATACTCTCATAAATAGTCATGTTTGGGCAGTTCAACATTACAGCAGGTATAAGAGGGCGTCGTGTGTCGCCTGTAGCGTGTGTACTGCAGCATACCAACATGAATAACTTTATAGCATATTGACTGCCTAACTGTTAATTAATAAGCAATGTAGAATATGTAATGGGCCGTCACAACGTAGTGAAAATAAAGACTATTCAACATACAGTTCTTGTGAATGTATAAAGAGCCAGATGTTACCGTTATTATCATAACCGGGCACGGCCCTTCAAGAATGAAATGTGTTACTTAGTTGGTGTCATAGCCGTTGCTCGCTTCAATAACACCAAACCAGTTCCGCTACAAGGGACATCTATTGGTCATGTGCACTGACCACGTGACCGGTACCATCCTGCTCTGGCCAGTATGGAGACTGACAAGCTGTGGCCAGGAGAACGTAGAAGACATTAGACTGACACTGATTACTGCTGGACTATACTGACACTTGAGCTTAGATAATGATCTTGCAGTGTTGGTACGGTAACGTGAATCTAGATCACTTGACGCATCGCTACACCAGGATATGAAGGTGTACAGCTCCCTACACCGACAACAGGTGGTGAGGGGAAGCTTACACACAGACACACATGCGCACATGCCTGGTGGAAATTTCAACCACGCTCAACTGTGACATATTGAGCAGGTCCGTCAAGTCAAAGGCAAAAATAAAAGTGCATTATTAATTTATACATAAGTATATATTTTTGCTTGATTTTAAATTCGGTTAAGCGTCAACACTGTATGTGTTCAAACACATGACAGGAGATGTTGATTAATATTGTCCTTTAAATTCGCTTTTGGAACACATACTCTGTAGGCGCACAGGTGTGGGTGAATTAGGTGAGGGTTTAGAACAAAACATATTCCGTAACATACACACACGCACACGCACACGCACACGCACACGCACACACGTATCTGCTCCTGAAACCCAAGACTGTTGAGGCTGATCATGATATTCTGAAGACAGATCTAAATTTCTGATTTTGATCTACAGGACTATGATAGAACCAATGAAAATATTTATAGAAATATTGAGTGTTATTTTACAATTTTATAATTATATATCTGACTTTTGGGAGTGTTGCATACGAATTAGAAATATGGTCGTCGGAATGACGTCATTTAGTTGACAGTGATTTAGGCCTCTATGTTGTACCTGCAACTGTACTAGGAAGACCATATGTTTAGGCAATGTACCCTCCTCAGCTTAAACTCAGTCGCCTTGATATGAAATTCTTGTAAGGAAGATAAGATTCCCAGATGAGTTATCAGATTTTGCATCTCCGGTTTTGGTTGTGTTTGGGAGCAGAGGCAGTTGAGAACGTTTGAACCACGATATTGCATTTAGAACTCTCGCCACAATAAGTTTGACATTTGGATGACCAGGTATGTCTACAATCAGTGTTTAAATTGCTTTGTTTCTTTGACCTTAGATTTACGAAGTAATAAGGATGATATTTTAGAATTGTTTTTAGAATAATTAAACATTAAACCCGCAATACACGGAGAACAGTACATGTGCTGTTCTCGAGAACTGTCTACAACTGATACGTCATAGGAGAGTGTGGGTTTTAGCAAAACCATTTATCCTGGTGTAATTGACCGTGTCTGTCACATGACAAATTACGACAAATTTCCTTTTTATATTGGTAACACGAACAACAGCAGAAAAAACAACTTGGCCGATGAGGATTTTCAAAGACACAAATTAACTGCAAAATTCATCTCAGGCCTTTTCTAGTGTTACCGAAATGCATTAAGAGCTGCAGTATGTGCGGTAAACCAAACACTGACTTGTTTAACACTTTTCAGTATAAATGCCTCATTTGCCAAGTCGTTTACCGATAACCATCACGGTGTGTCCCAGGCGAGCCAAGATGTCGTATGGCTGGAAAACTCACTACAAGAATTACGCAATAATCATTGATTTCAATTTGTATTCCAATTCATTTAACTGTTGACTGTTCGTGTATGTTCTTCGCTTGTTTCGGGCTAGTTGTCATTACAACCCAATACGTATTGTCCCGTCGCACAGCCTGACAGCTCTAGCCAAGGTGGCTGATAATTCACCTATAATTAAGTCGGCTAAGTGTTGTAATCAGATAGTATTGACTCATAATCTCCCACTTATTACGTCATAGCACGCGCCGACCACGTCACTATTTTGTGTGTAGAGATTATATCCTATGCTAACCCACTTGCCACAAGTATACCCATGTCAGTGATACGCAGATCCCGGTTTCCTTAGTTCTGTCAAATTAATGGCAATAGCATCGTTTGTTTCTTGATGGTTTCTGTCTAATGAGTTGTTTTGTTATAACGGTATTGTCCCCGGATCTATTGTAGCCTAGCCACCGGTTGTCATGCAAGCAATATCATGATTTCCACCTGGTAAGCAGGTAGTTAATTTGCTCAAATAAAGGAATTGAATTGATTAGAATTGAGTCGACAGCGGAGACAATAAAGCGTCTAATTGCACGGAAAGCTCCGAGCTTTGTGTACATGGAGAAATTAAAAGACAAGTATTTGATTTACGATCAAATAGGGAATCGTCCAAACGTCACCGAGTTCGACAGATCTCTGCAGATACGTATTTGTCCGGCTGCTTCTAGGCTGACACCCGTGTTTGAGTTCATGTCTTCATATTGCCAGGCAGGATTGGAGCCGGCGGGCTATTAGCTTTTGGGACGAGTTATTATAAGAATGTTTCCACGCATTCTCAAGCGATATATCAGTTGTCATCCACACGCAATCAGCCGGCATTAAGACCTGACGGGGTAAAAAGACATTTTCCGCGGTTAAATATTTGCTTTCTTCTGTTAAACAGTGATTTACGCCGGCCCGACCATCATGAAATTAAGCAACAACTTCCAACTCGGCCTCCAGCGCTCAAGACACCGATCGATGACAGGTCCATGTTGCCGATTTCATTGGCACGCGCACGAGCTGTCGGCGCCGAGCGCTCGCTGACATCTGGGAGACGGGCCGACTTCAGAAATCGACAACCGATTAATGATCGTTTTTCAACTTGAAGACTGTTTGAAATTACCAAGATTGTCACTTTAATGAAATCAAAGGGGGACACGACTTGCCTAGGTGTCATCCATTAGAAACCGCTACTTTACAATTGGGGGGACAATTGATATTAGCGTTAAAATAAGGGGTTGGCCTGCCGAGACGCAAGACATCTGTTCGGAAGTTGATCGGTTTCAACTTCTTAACTCTATTTCTTTGCTTAAATAGCCTTTATCGCTTCGATTCCTCTTGTGTGAAATCTCACATTTCCTGCTTCCAGAAAGAAAGCTTTAATTGAAGATGGTGACATGTGGCGACCGAAGTTTGGAGGCCTCATGAGGATCTTCCAAACAACCTTTTAACAGACATTCAATGATGCCGTCTTTACATAAAGCCACGAAGAAAGGAAACTTGAAAGGACGACACGCATATCATTATCATGTCTCTGTTATAATGTGTTGAAATATTCATTATGTACTATCGCTTATATTAGCAGGAAGCCTTGTCATGCCTGCTACCGGATATTGCTTTCATCATCCTTACAACAAAACAGACAAATGTAATTTTCCTGTCTCGAAATTTCACTTTTTAGAAAGGAGAAATATTTATGCGTTAGGAGAATGCCTAAACCTTATAACAATGACTGAACAGTAGCGTTATGTATTGGTATATTTGTATTATTAATTAAACCTTCACTTGAGTATGTGCCTAAAGGTTTTTTGTTAAATAAAAATCGTGAACATGTGATGAGTATTTATATTCGTTAAAAACGAAATTGAAACCTTACATTCACGAAACTACATTCACGGGTCAGTAACACAATAACAAACATATATCAGTGGATTAAGCACATCATATTTCCTTGAGCTTTTTAATGGACAAAAAATTCGGAAAAAATGGTGCATCAATAAATTCAAACGTCGTTCTGGTTTCTAAGACAAATAATAAAGGTATCAGCATGCCCCAAGCTTCATTAATATTTGAGTCAAACATACTCGGCAGTGATTAACGCCGGTCGCTGAGGAAGTACGAAGTTGTTAATGTGTGGTGACATGATGTCGGACAGATTGGTGTTGGTTGTGTCAATATCTTTGTTTCCTGGAGAGATTAATTTGCCGTATAATAGATGGAAAGTACACACTCATCAATCAAGCCCGAAGCTTTGTACCTAGTACTATCTATGCTGCAGTGTGTGACCAATAGACGCATCTTAATGAACACCGGTATCATTGAGTCAGAGACGTTTTAACACATGATGGCTAATGGATGTTAATCTGTTTCAAGACAAAAGAAAATACACATACTCAAGTCTAAACATTTGACCGTGACATTCGACCCTTTTTAAGTTTGACAAAAAATAAAACAAAATGTATGTATTGGGTTTTTTTTAATTATGAAGGTAATATTTTTTCACATGTGGATACAAGACTCTAGGTACATGGTTGGCTACTGTAACGTATACTACTCGAAAGAAGTCAAGGAACACCCGATTTGTTCATATTGTCATAGTAAATCTGCCATGGCAGGATGGAACAAATTAACTGGTCCTTTGTTTATTTTGAGTAGTATATAAAAAGAACTCCGAAAGATATGGCCTCAACTATTTTTTTGTCGTTTTAAATGTATAAAATTCGTAGTTATCATGATAGGGCAAACACGACCACAAGAAGATAGACAGATGTTAACATTCGGGATTCTAAATTATATGTACATTTCATTATACTGGGATAACCTTTAAATATGGACGCCATTTACAGATACCGTGAAGCAAAGTTGTTCTTTCGCTCTTTGGAGACAATGACCCATTTCACATTCACTACATTCACAGAGAAACTCGCACCACTTTAGGAGAACAAAATTTGTTGACATTAAAAGATAAAGTTGTCGGGAGCTAAAACTGATCACTTAAGAAAGATGTCCAGCAAATCGATTCATGGAATATTGCATTCTGATGTTGACTGGATCGTGTATTAGACTCAGGGATTATCAGATTGTTCTATAACGATAGAGGATTGTATGAAGAAATGTAGTCATACTCTTTGATCTTGGATGTAACACTTTTTCTGTTACCTCTTATCTTTGACAAGAACAACACAATTGTTTGGAATTAAACATATTCTAACGAAAGTTCTTAAGTATAAAAATGATATAACCGACATTTAAATTGACACTGTAATAAATATATTGCATTTCTTACAAAAACAAATTGCAAAAACGAACAGATAATGTAGCACTTGTGTTTAAAAGGTTTGTTGAATAGTGGTTTTTAAAGGAATATAATATACCTTGGATTTTTAAACTGTTTTTGTCATGTATAAGGGTTTGTTGAGGTTTTAACATTGACCGTTGGACATGGCCAGCTGATGCAAAGGTCAAAGGTGATATACATTGTGAGGAAGCCAGTGTGGCTGTTTCGCCACAACTGTGCGGAACATCTACAGCTCTACATAACGCACGGCTGTTATGGTCTCCTTGTCACCAGATCTCCATCAATAACGCGTTCTATAAACTCAGAAACAAATATCTCACCTTAAAAAAGAAGCCATTTTGTAAATGTGCATTGCATTTGTAGATCATTTAGACAGATATATATTTTCTGACATGACACGATAAATAAAATTTGCTCCCCGTTTTTGTCACGTATAACTTTAGTGTAGAAACCAATATCTTATTAAACCGTTTTAAAGCAAATTATCACTAATATATCACTATACTTTGACATATGTTATATTGAAGATTTACTTTTCTTTCAATCAAAACAACGTCATTTAAAAAAAGTTATTTAAACATGAATTCCGCCTCATTCCGCCTTACACGTTTTCTGTGTAGAAACTTATATTTAATCCTGTTTGTAACGATTTTATATTATTTTTTAATAAGGTGTGAAACTAACAGTAAACAAAGGCGTGTTTCATTCATCACCACCATCATCATCACCATCTTCATCATCACCACCATCATCATCACCACCATCTTCATCACCACCATCTTCATCACCACCATCATCATCACCACCATCATCATCATCACCACCATCATCATCATCACCACCATCATCATCACCACCATCATCATCACCACCATCATCATCACCACCATCATCATCATCACCACCATCATCATCACCACCATCATCATCACCACCTCATCATCATCACCATCTTCATCATAACAATATTATCGCTTCCATCGTGGTTATAATCGCCATTTTCATCACCATCTTCATCGTGGTAAAATCATCTTCATCATCAACCCCAAAGCCTCTAAGTTAACATCATTAGTATATGAAGCTGTTCCAACTGTACGCACGCATGCACGCACGAACGCACACACACAAAGACACCTTCCAGGCACACATTTACCCAGCTGCCAAATTAGGAGTCGGAACGCGAAGACACAGCGACGAACCTCCTGTGTGTGTGACGTAACGAGGGATTTCACAGACTATTACTCATGTCAAGATAAGCGACGTTGACATTTATCAAGACACATATTCATTACTCAATTAATAATATTTCAAGTGGCAATTTGCTGATGAATGAACTTATCAAAGAAGGCTAAATCAATAATTTCCATTCATTTGTGGACATGCGGTTTCTAACGGAACCCTCTGAGACCACTACGTCGGCTGTATTTACGGAACTGACTTCCCGTATACTCACGTAAATTCCCACGAGAACTGGTACCGAGATATGCAAGATAACATCGCCGCCATGTATAAAGCGTACAGATTGAAATGGAAACGACTGCCTTTGGTTTCACCATTTACACACCAGGCTGAAACAATGCCGATGTGACGTAAAACTTCAACTCAACTCAACTAGACACCAGACAGTGTCCTACTCGATACCGGGTGTTCTAGACATGATAGCAGCCACCGTGGTCATGAAGGTGGACGCGTAGAGGGTGCGCGATAGTTTCCAACAGAAAATGCCAGTCTAGACTTCGCCCAGGAGACAAGGTGTCGTCTTATGCATTAATGGCGTCATAAACAGCTGATGTACATATTTATGTCGGCAATATGATAATAAAAAATAGTGGTTTACATAATCGATATCAAACACAAATGTCGCCCTACTTATTGGCGGATCCAAGGTGTGTGTGTGTGTGTGTTGTGTGTGGGGGGAGAGAGGGTTACAGGGAATTCACACCCACCCACCCACCCATCCCCTATGAAGAATGACTGATGACCACGTTAAGTTAATTTTTGCTAGGCCCCTAAAATAACGCCACATCAGTTTCAGTGTTTGTCCTTCCAGAAGGGTGGTTAATTTTTTGGGTGTGTGTGGGGGTGGGGCTGGGGTTAGCCTAGTGGTTAAAGCGTTGGCTCGTCACGCCGAAGACCGGGTTCGAATCCCCACATGTGTACAATGTGTGAAGCCCATTTCTGGTGTCCCCCGCCGTGATATTGCTGGAATATTGCTAAAAGTGGCGTAAAACTAAACTCACTCAGTCACTATTATTTTCTTTTTAAGGACATTATTATTTAATACACCCAAGTTCCCTAGGACCGCCGCCATATAGCTAGCATATTGCTGAGTGCGGCGTAAAACTAATTTCACTCACTCACTCACCTAGGACATGTTTTTCACAGCCTGCGGTTGTACATGCTAGACATCTAGGTGCCATCGGGACACAATAAAATATGTATTGTACATATTAACTACTGCTAATAATATGACATTATTTAACGGAAAGTGAAGCCGATTTCTAGTGTACCCGCCGTGATGTTGCTGAAATATTACTAAAAGCGGTATAAAACTATACCCTCTCACCCCACTTTCATACGGATATACGAATGAGTAATAATATCTCTAGCTTGGACTTTTCCTTCAAAGAATTGAAAGGAAAGACGTTTTCGTCCGCGATTCCGACTCTATCATAAGCATTTGTCAATGAAGCGCTAAGAAGTAGTGATGATACCGTTTGCGAGAAGCTGAGCGTATCTTAACCCGCCGGTCGCACCCGTCAGAAATAAACGTAAAGGCAAGTCAATTTTTAACCTGAAAAATACACACACGAAAACACAAGGAAAACAGGAAACGGAATGGGACATGTCACTGATGAGTCAAATCTGAAAATATCATCCACTGCAAAAATACCCAGTTGAAATCTTCACTGAGGCCTTGAATGTAATAAACCGGATCAAAGAACTTTGCGGTCTAGATTGTTCACAGAAACATTGATGCACTGGAAACTCGGCTTATTGCGCCATGTAATATATCTTTCAGCATGTAGACATCGGTGTATGGAGCTTACTGAACTTAGTTCCGGTTACGTGACCTAACTTGCATATTTATCGGATCGTCACGACACGGTTCAGTGGCCTGGTTTACCGCATCGATAACAGCATTCATAAAATGAAAATACTGTCTAACCTATGTTTCCTTCAAATTTTGATGACGATCACATTAAATCCATTTCACTTCTTAGCAGAAATTAACAATACAAAAATATATCGTCAAAGCACTGTTATCGCAATGTTAATGTAAGACATTTTGTCCATGGTAGACATGATAGAACCACAATGACAATACGTCTCACACCACCCTCTGTTGTACATGGTAGACATGATAGAACCACAATGACAATACGTCTCACACAGCCCTCTGTTGTCCATGGTAGACATGATAGAACCACATTGACAATACGTTTCACACAGCCCTCTGTTGTCCATGGTAGACATGATAGAACCACATTGACAATACGTCTCACACAGCACTCTGTTGTACATGGTAGACATGATAGAACCACAATGACAATACGTCTCACACAACCCTCTGTTGTCCATGGTAGACACGATAGAACCACATTGACAATACGTCTCACGCAGCCCTCTGTTGTACATGGTAGACACGATAGAACCACAATGACAATACGTCTCACGCAGCCCTCTGTTGTACATGGTAGACACGATAGAACCACAATGACAATACGTCTCACACAGCCCTCTGTTGTACATGGTAGACACGATAGAACCACATTGACAATACGTCTCACGCAGCCCTCTGTTGTACATGGTAGACACGATAGAACCACAATGACAATACGTCTCACACAGCCCTCTGTTGTACATGGTAGACACGATAGAACCACAATGACAATACGTCTCACACAGACCTCTGTTGTACATCGTAGACATGATAGAACCACAATGACAATACGTCTCACACCACCCTCTGTTGTACATGGTAGACATGATAGAACCACAATGACAATACGTTTCACACAGCCCTCTGTTGTACATGGTAGACATGATAGAACCACAATGACAATACGTCTCACACAGCCCTCTGTTGTACATGATAGACATGATAGAACCACAATGACAATACGTCTCACACAGCCCTCTGTTGTACATGGTAGACACGATAGAACCACATTGACAATACGTCTCACACAGCCCTCTGTTGTACATGGTAGACACGATAGAACCACAATGACAATACGTCTCACGCAGCCCTCTGTTGTACATGGTAGACACGATAGAACCACAATGACAATACGTCCACACAGCCCTCTGTTGTTGTACATGGTAGACACGATAGAACCACATTGACAATACGTCTCACGCAGCCCTCTGTTGTACATGGTAGACACGATAGAACCACAATGACAATACGTCTCACACAGCCCTCTGTTGTACATGGTAGACACGATAGAACCACAATGACAATACGTCTCACACAGACCTCTGTTGTACATCGTAGACATGATAGAACCACAATGACAATACGTCTCACACCACCCTCTGTTGTACATGGTAGACATGATAGAACCACAATGACAATACGTTTCACACAGCCCTCTGTTGTACATGGTAGACATGATAGAACCACAATGACAATACGTCTCACACCACCCTCTGTTGTACATGATAGACATGATACAACCACAATGACAATACGTCTCACACAGCCCTCTGTTGTACATGGTAGACACGATAGAACCACATTGACAATACGTCTCACACAGCCCTCTGTTGTACATGGTAGACACGATAGAACCACAATGACAATACGTCTCACACAGCACTCTGTTGTACATGGTAGACATGATAGAACCACAATGACAATACGTCTCACACCACCTCTGTTGTACATGGTAGACATGCTAGAACCACAATGAAAATACATCTCACACAGCCCTCTGTTGTACATGGTAGACACGATAGAACCACAATGACCATACATCTCACACAGCCCTCTGTTGTACATGGTAGACATCTAGCCACAGCCCGAACAGGTGTTTGCCTGCTTCAGGAGAGATTAGTGTTCGACGCCTGTCAAGAAACAAACTAAAAAGGCTACTCTGCTAACTACCGTTACATACAATATTGCCTGGGTCAAAAAGACACATCTACTTACTCCCTCTCTCAGTGAATTTCATTTTTATTTTGGTATGTAAATGTTGTCAAATCTGAGATGTTTGTATTTACCACATAAATTCTATTCAAATCCCACTATTCCACAGTTTAATAAGCTCATGTCAATTAGCAATCCAGATATTGTAAAACAAACCCTAGCTATTTATATACACAAAGCAATGAAACTTAGAGATTCACTCCTGTGCCAATAATATCATATTTCCTTTTGTATGTTTAGTAAATTAACTTATTGTCTTTGAACTATATATGTACATATGTGCCGCTCTGTAATCCTGAAAGGTAGCCTGGGCCTATGGCCTCCTCTACAAAAAAAAATTTAAAACAATTATTAATTGATACACACTCGCTCACTCACTCTGGGGCCTCCTGGACTGTAGTACCAGTGTCACAAGGTGTCCCCTCACTACCCACCTCCACCTATTGTAGTTCATTACTCCCACATCCCCTCACTACCCACCTCCACCTGTTGTAGTTCATTACTCCCACATCCCCTCACTACCCACCTCTACCTGTTGTAGTTCATTACTCCCACATCCCCTCACTACCCGCCTCCACCTGATGTAGTTCATTACTCCCACATCCCCTCACTACTCACCCCCACCTGATGTAGTTCATTACTCCCACATCCCCTCACTACCCACCTCCACCTATTGTAGTTCATTACTCCCACATCCCCTCACTACCCACCTCCACCTGTTGTAGTTCATTACTCCCACATCCCCTCACTACCCACCCCCACCTGATGTAGTCCATTACTCCCACATCCCCTCACTACTCACCCCCACCTGATGTAGTTCATTACTCCAACACCCCCTCACTACCCACCCCCACCTGATGTAGTTCATTACTCCCACACACCCTCACTACCCACCCCCACCTGATGTAGTTCATTACTCCCACACACCCTCACTACCCACCCCCACCTCATGTAGTTCATTACTCCCACATCTCCTCACTACCCACCCCCACCTGATGTAGTTCATTACTCCCACACCCCCTCACTACCCACCCCCACCTGATGTAGTTCATTACTCCCACATCCCTCACTACCCACCCCCACCTGATGTAGTTCATTACTCCCACATCCCCCTCACTACCCACCCCCACCTGATGTAGTTCATTACTCCCACATCTCCTCACTACCCACCCCCACCTGATGTAGTCCATTACTCCCACATCCCCTCACTACCCACCCCCACCTGATGTAGTTCATTACTCCCACACCCCTCACTCACCCACCCCCACCTGAAGTAGTTCATTACTCCCACACCCCCACTACCCACCCCCAACCTGATATATAGTTCATTACTCCCACACCCCTCACTACCCACCCCCAACCTGATATAGTTCATTACTCCCACACCCCCTCACTACCCACCCCCACCTGATGCAGTTCATTACTCCCACATCTCCTCACTACCCACCCCCACCTGATGTAGTCCATTACTCCCACACCCCCCTCACTACCCACCCCACCTGAAGTAGTTCATTACTCCCACATACCCCCCTCACTCACCCACCTACCCCCACCTCATGTAGTTCATTACTCCCACACCCCTCACCACCCACCCCCACCTGATGTAGTTCATTACTCCAACACCCCTCACTACCCACCCCCACCTCATGTAGTTCATTACTCCCACACCCCTCACTACCACCCACCCCAACCTGATATAGTTCATTACTCCCACACCCCTCACTACCCACCCCCACCTGATGCAGTTCATTACTCCCACACCCCCTCACTACCCACCCCCAACCTGATATAGTTCATTACTCCCACACCCCCTCACTACCCACCCCCACCTGATGTAGTTCATTACCCCACATCCCCTCACTACCCACCCCCCACCTGATGTAGTTCATTACTCCCACATCCCCTCACTACCACACCCCCCACCTCATGTAGTTCATTACTCCCACACCCCTCACTACCCACCCCCACCTGATGTAGTTCATTACTCCAACACCCCCTCACTACCCACCCCCACCTCATGTAGTTCATTACTCCCACACCCCCTCACTACCCACCCCCAACCTGATATAGTTCATTACTCCCACATCCCCTCACTACCAACCCCCACCTGATGCAGTTCATTACTCCCACACCCCCCTCACTACCCACCCCCAACCTGATATAGTTCCATTACTCCCACACCCCTCACTACCCACTCCCCACCCTGATGTAGTTCATTACTCCCACATCCCCTCACTACCCACCCCCACCTGATGTAGTTCATTACTCCCACATCCCTCACTACCCACCCCCACCTGATGTAGTTCATTACTCCCACATCCCCTCACTACCCACCCCCACCTGATGTAGTTCACTACTCCCACATCCCCTCACTACCCACCCCCACCTGATGTAGTTCATTACTCCCACATCCCCTCACTACCCATCCCCACCTGATGTAGTTCATTACTCCCACATCCCCCTCACTACCCACCCCCACCTGATGTAGTTCATTACTCCCACATCCCCTCACTACCCACCCCCACCTATTGTAGTTCATTACTCCCACATCCCCTCACTACCCACCCCCACCTGATGTAGTTCATTACTCCCACATCCCCTCACTACCCACCCCCACCTGATGTAGTTCATTACTCCCACATCCCCTCACTACCCACCCCCACCTGATGTAGTTCACATTCCCACATCCCCTCACTACCCACCCCCACCTGATGTAGTTCATTACTCCCACATCCCCTCACTACCCACCCCACCTGATGTAGTTCATTACCCCACATCCCCTCACTACCCACCCCCACCTGATGTAGTTCATTACTCCCACATCTCCTCACTACCCACCCCCACCTGATGTAGTTCATTACTCCCACATCCCCTCACTACCCACCCCCCACCTGATGTAGTTCATTACTCCCACATCCCCTCACTTCCCACCCCCACCTGAAGTAGTTCATTACTCCCACATCCCCTCACTACCCACCCCCACCTGATGTAGTTCATTACTCCCACATCCCCCTCACTACCCACCCCCACCTGATGTAGTTCATTACTCCCACATCCCCTCACTACCCACCCCCACCCTGATGTAGTTCATTACTCCCACATCCCCTCACTACCCGCCTCCCACCTGATGTAGTTCATTACCCACATCCCCCTCACTACCCACCCCCACCTGATGTAGTTCATTACTCCCACATCCCCTCACTACCCACCCCCACCTGATGTAGTTCATTACTCCCACATCCCCTCACTACCCACCCCCACCTGATGTAGTTCATTACTCCCACATCCCCTCACTACCCACCCCCACCTGATGTAGTTCATTACTCCCACACCCCTCACTACCCACCCCCACCTGATGTAGTTCATTACCCACCCCTCACTCACCCACCCCCACCTGATGTAGTTCATTACTCCCACATCCCCTCACTACCCACCCCCACCTGATGTAGTTCATTACTCCCACATCCCCTCACTACCCACCCCACCTGATGTAGTTCACTACTCCCACATCCCCTCACTACCCACCCCCACCTGATGTTGTTCATTACTCCCACATCCCCTCACTACCCACCCCCACCTGATGTAGTTCATTACTCCCACATCCCTCACTACCCACCCCCACCTGATGTAGTTCATTACTCCCACATCCCTCACTACCCACCCCCACCTGATGTAGTCCATTACTCCCACATCCCCTCACTACCCACCTGTACCTGATGTAGTTCATTACCCCACATCCCCTCACTACCCACCCCCACCTGATGTAGTTCATTACTCCCCACATCCCCTCACTACCCACCCCCACCTGATGTAGTTCATTACTCCCACATCCCCTCACTACCCACCCCCACCTGATCTAGTTCACTACTCCCACATCCCCCCTCACTACCCACCCCCACCTGTTGTAGTTCATTACTCCCACATCCCCTCACTACCCACCCCCACCTGATGTAGTTCATTACTCCCACATCCCCTCACTACCCACCCCCACCTGATGTAGTTCATTACTCCCACATCCCCCTCACTACCCGCCTCCACCTGATGTAGTTCACACTCCCACATCTCCTCACTACCCACCCCCACCTGAAGTAGTTCATTACTCCCACATCCCCTCACTACCCACCCCACCTGATGTAGTTCATTACTCCCACATCCCCCTCACTACCCACCCCACCTGATGTAGTTCATTACTCCCACATCCCTCACTACCCACCCCCACCTGATGTAGTTCATTACTCCCACATCCCCTCACTACCCGCCTCCACCTGATGTAGTTCATTACTCCCACATCTCCCTCACTACCCACCCCCACCTGATGTAGTTCATTACTCCCACATCCCCTCACTACCCACCCCCACCTGATGTAGTTCATTACTCCCACATCTCCTCACTCACCCACCCCCACCTGATGTAGTTCATTACTCCCACATCCCCCTCACTACCCGCCCCCACCTGATGTAGTTCATTACTCCCACATCCCTCACTACCCACCCCCACCTCATGTAGTTCATTACTCCCACATCCCCTCACTACCCACCCCCACCTGATGTAGTTCATTACTCCCACATCCCTCACTACCCGCCCCCACCTGATGTAGCTCATCACTACCACATCCCCTCACTACCCGCCCCCACCTGATGTAGTTCATTACTCCCACATCTCCTCACTACCCGCCCCCACCTGATGTAGTTCATTACTCCCACATCTCCTCACTACCCGCCCCCAACTGATGTAGTTCATCACTCCCACATCCCCTCACTACCCGTCCCCACCTGATATAGTTCATCACACGGGCTACTTGTGTTCACGGACATCTTCCTCATCCGTTGTTTCTGTTGTGTAAACACTTCCTTCTTAGATATCAGTTCATTACGTTTTTTTCCTTCTGAAAGTAACTCTTTGAATAATGTTTTCTTTGTGTGAATAAGGCAGTCGGACATGCATCAGACGCACTGCCTCACCCAGAGCGGCACTGTTTAAACAATAATTGAATCTTTATATTTCCACATTGCAAACTGAAAGATAATCTAATATGTGAATTGGCATTTCATTGGGTTGATGGTGTCTTGTCGACTCCTTAACTGCGCACTGAAAGTCCATGACACATTTGCTAATTTATTCTGTGCTTTTGAGAGTTAATTAGAAGTGTGCCATTCAATAGTCCTCCGTTCCAGTGAACACCCACCGGGGCTTCACTGTGATGATGCATGGTCGCTGGAAAAAAGCAAGAAAGACGCGAGGGCGCAGGTTATCATAGAAACCAGTGGATAGAATACAATTAGAATAAAATCATTAAACCCACCTACAAGTCAATATCAACAGAATGTCTTCCGGGTCAACCAGTAGAACACGTTCACCAACTGAAGGTGTAGTGAAATGTCCCCCTGTCGACACTGTTATGCGCGTTCATTGCGCCACCTTTCTTGTTTTAACAGACACAAATGTACCTTAGTTGTGCTGACAGACACAATGATGTGACTTATTGTGTAGGCAGACACAGTGATGTGACTTATTGTGTAGGCAGACACAGTGATGTGACTTATTGTGTAGGCAGACACAGTGATGTGACTTATTGTGTAGGCAGACACAGTGATGTGACTTATTGTGTAGGCAGACACAGTGATGTGACTTATTGTGTAGGCAGACACAGTGATGTGACTTATTGTGTAGGCAGACACAGTGATGTGACTTATTGTGTAGGCAGACACAGTGATGTGACTTATTGTGTAGGCAGACACAGTGATGACTTATTGTGTGACACAGTGATGTGACTTATTGTGTAGGCAGACATAGTGATGTGACTTACCATGTAGGCAGACACAGTGATGTGACTATTGTGTAGGCAGACACAGTGAGGCACCATGTAGGCAGACACAGTGATGTGACTGTGACAGTGATGTGACTTATGTGACTTATCATGTAGGCAGACAGTGATGTGACAGTAGGCAGACACAGTGATAGTGTGATAGTGATGTGACTTATCATGTAGGCAGACACAGTGATGTGACTTATTGTGACACAGTGATGTGACTTATCATGTAGGCAGACACAGTGATGTGACTTATGTGACTTACCATGTAGGCAGACACAGTGATGTGACTTATTGTGTAGGCAGACACAGTGATGTGACTTATTGTGTAGGCAGACACAGTGATGTGACTTATTGTGTAGGCAGACACAGTGATGTGACTTATTGTGTGTGTAGACTTATTGTGCAGGCAGACACAGTGATGTGACTTATTGTGTAGGCAGACACAGTGATGTGACTTATTGTGTAGGCAGACACAGTGATGTGACTGACTTATTGTGAGGCAGACACAGTGATGTGACTTATGTGTAGGCAGACACAGTGATGTGACTTATTGTGTAGGCAGACACAGTGATGTGACTTATTGTGTAGGCAGACACAGTGATGTGACTTATTGTGTAGGCAGACACAGTGATGTGACTTACCATGTAGGCAGACACAGTGATGTGACTTATTGTGTAGGCAGACACAGTGATGTGACTTATTGTGTAGGCAGACACAGTGATGTGACTTATTGTGTAGGCAGACACAGTGATGTGACTTATTGTGTAGGCAGACACAGTGATGTGACTTATTGTGTAGGCAGACACAGTGATGTGACTTATTGTGTAGGCAGACACAGTGATGTGACTTATTGTGTAGGCAGACACAGTGATGGTGATGTGACTTATTGTGTACAGTGATGTGACTTATTGTGACAGACACAGTGATGTGACTTATTGTGTAGGCAGACACAGTGATGTGACTTATTGTGTAGGCAGACACAGTGATGTGACTTATTGTGTAGGCAGACACAGTGATGTGACTTATTGTGTAGGCAGACACAGTGATGTGACTTATTGTGTAGGCAGACACAGTGATGTGACTTACCATGTAGGCAGACACAGTGACTTCATTGTGTGAGGCAGACACAGTGATGTGACTTAGGCAGACACAGTGATGTGACTTATTGTGTAGGCAGACACAGTGATGTGACTTATTGTGTAGGCAGACACAGTGATGTGACTTATTGTGTAGGCAGACACAGTGATGTGACTTATTGTGTAGACACAGTGAGACACAGTGATGTGACTTATTGTGTAGGCAGACACAGTGATGTGACTTATTGTGTAGGCAGACACAGTGATGTGACTTATTGTGTAGGCAGACACAGTGATGTGACTTACCATGTAGGCAGACACGGTGATGTGACTTATTGTGTAGGCAGACACAGTATAGTGACTTATTGTGTAGGCAGACACAGTGATGTGACTTATTGTGTAGGCAGACACAGTGATGTGACTTATTGTGTAGGCAGACACAGTGATGTGACTTATTGTGTAGGCAGACACAGTGTTGTGACTTATTGTGTAGGCAGACACAATGACGTGACTTCTTGTGTAGGCAGACATAGTGAAGTGACTTATCATGTAGGCAGACATAGTGAAGTGACTTATTGTGTAGGCAGACACAGTGATGGGACTTATTGTGTAGGCAGACATAGTGATGTGACTTATCATGTAGGCAGACATAGTGAAGTGACTTATCATGTAGGCAGACACAGTGAAGTGACTTATCATGTAGGCAGACATAGTGAAGTGACTTATCATGTAGGCAGACATAGTGATGTGACTTATCATGTAGGCAGACATAGTGATGTGACTTATTGTGTTGTGACATGAAACAACCTTCCATTAGTCATTTGGTCACCAGCAATACAACGAGCCCGTTATTGTTACTCACGTCTTGTCCCTGGACGTGTATTTACCAAACATAATGACCAGATATATCCTCTCTACCTATACTATCACAATACAAACATGTTTACAGGCTATTACAGTGTTGTGAAAAGATATCTGCTACAGTACGATGGCACCCGCTGCTGCTGCTGTGTGTAGTTCACGTGGGGCAGGCGCCCTGATGCCTATTCGTCACAACCTGACGCCTGGCTGCCAGAAACGCTTATCACAATCTCCCCTCCAGACTTGGAGACCACAAATTAATTTTCCTCAGTCGCCCCCATCCACACCTGACCCCGGCTCTCAAGGTGTAGGTAATTTTCTTGAGCCCCAGGTAACAATCACACAAGTAATCTTGACTACAGGCAATCAATGTCCCGTCTCACCTGAGTGTACAGGTAATTAATCTCCCCACCACGCGCCATCTTGTGAAGACAGCTGTGTTCTCGCTATTGGGTCCACGCCATCAGTCTTGAACCATCAAAGTCACTGTGCTATAAGAATAATGACCACCCTGAGGGCTACTTATATAACGACATTTATACACCGGACATCGAGGTGTGGCCTATACCTGTCGATAACCATTATTACTCCGGAATTATATTTATTGGAGAACATGTGTCGACCTTACGAAGGTATTTACCAAAGAAGGTGGCATCTTCCCCCGGGCCACGCGTGGTCAACTAACTGGACGTTCCCCACGATGATCGTGGCTGTAATATTCATTAGAAGCGTGATCAACACGTGGAAAGCTCCCTTTGATAACGTCGTTTATCACCTCATTGTCGTCAAAGTCATCAATAGCAGGGGTTTCCACCTGTACAGGTTATGTAAGTAATTGATACTGAAGATCAGTTTAAGGAAACACAGGGAGTGTGGACACCACCATGTTGAACAGAGTGGTCGACCAAGGGTGGATTGCTAATTGTTGCTAATTGCTAGGATATGGCTTTGCATTGTACAATGTGTATGCACATTAACATTGTAATCAATATATGTTTAATATAGACTCAACCAGTCTCATATTTATAGTAAACACAAACAGTACATAATCGCTCTAACGTCTCAAGTAACAATAGACAAAATTCAACAAAAGACCTTAGACAATGTTCCCAAAGAGTTTTAATAACTGCACTTGTTATCTTTTTATATTTTTTCTTATTTTTTTAAAACTCATTTTACTGGCATGGGCAGTTTGCAGTGAAGAGAACAGAACACCCAGAAAAGGACATTCATGAGAACTAAATCTGTCCACGTGGCATTTAGAAGATGTAGTATCTATGAAGATGGTGCTGACGCATGGCCTGACGCTGAAACCCAAGAGCCAGGACTGGTGCAGTAAGATGTAAAACTGGAAGTGTACAAACACAAAACATTGTAACTACAATGCAACAGCTTGATAGTCGACGAATTTTAGTTCAAATAGTTGGACTTTGATTCTATAAGGAAATCCTGGGGGCAAGTGGAGGCAATATGGGTGGAGGTACAGGGGTACATGGGTGGGGGTACATGGTTGAGGGTCCTGGGGTATATGGTTGAGGGTCCTGGGGTACATGATTGAGGGTCCTGGGGTACACGGTTGAGGGTCCTGTACAGGTGGGTCCTGGGGTACACGGGTGGGGTACAAGGGAATAGAGGTACAGAGATCCATTTTTCCTCATCGGACCTTTTTGGTATCTGCAGATTTCTCAAGGAGTTTTGTTTGACAAACCAACATTTACACCGAGCTATTAAAGTGTGTGTTTCTCTCCACTACGGGGCTGCGCGTAACTTCAGGTTGTCTGGACGCGTCAAACAATTAATTTATGGCCATTGTTATAAAATTATGACCATTGTTATGAATGTTGCAATTACGTAAAAACCGGAATGTTTCAATAAATGATCCAAACCTCCCAGAAACATTCATTAGTTACTCTTCCCGTACGGGTTCTACGTGCAAGACAACTAGTGTACTCTTGTTTCAGGTAGTATAAACTTGTAGCCCGAGGTGACGGTGCTACACATATGGCGCGGTTTATGGGGCGGCGAAACCAGATCGTGATGTGCATCAACTGCTTCGTGAATCGCATGGATGAAAACCTATTGACCTAGATGCATGGCACCTTGAGCAGCAGGGGTGACAGGCAGCTGCATTGACGTCGCTGTGGTACAACGACGTTGACAAGATCTGGTCAATACATTGACTACCTTTTAAACATTTCAATAGTTCTTATAATGTTCTTTCATAAACTGGAACTATTTTAATATACAATCAAAAACACCGTGAAACACGTGTCGTCATTATCAATGACTCCAAAAGGCCTAGATCAAGGACACGTATGTTTTACTTCTAAAGGGCTACCATACAATAGCTTATTAAAAGTCGATAGGAGATATAATGTTGGGTTTGTGTGGATGGTATGATTCAGGAGCTGGAGTTTTCCAGATGATATGGCTACTGAACTATGTTTCTGCGTTCTCAACCAGAAATATGACTACTGGATTTCTAAGGGAAATGTGGCTACTGGGGTTTTCCTGGCCATTAGCTAGCGAGCTTCCACCGAGGATTAGAGCGTCATTGTTATGTAACCTACAGTTACCCTGGCTTACGCTAGGTTGTTGGTGATTACTCTGCCGCCTCTCATGGAGCGTGGTTCAAATGTTCCCTCGACGACGTGAGATGGTGCTCGTGGATGATCCGACGGATGAAGTAGCCAGCTTGATCTCCCAACCGTCCGCCAACACGCTCTCTGCCACCCCTCACCCCACTGCCTCACCCATCCACCCCAAACCGCCTCCCGGCGAGGGAGCTAGTATCTCTACGAGTGTTTCTACATTATGCATGTCTTACAAAAGGAAGGCTCGTTTCTCGCCAGGTGAGCTGGGGAAAGCCCCTAATAATCATTGGTTCATGAGGTCAGCTTGGACCCCCGTCCCTCTGACCATTGTGGAGAGAACATTACCTCTTATTGCTAGTGCTCGGACCATCTTTGTTTCTCCCTTAGCTGTATTCGTGTGGAGTTGAAGAGTGGTCTACTAATTGCTAGCTATGATGAAAGCGTTCGTTGTATCTGTAAACTTTGTGCGTAAATAATTGATATCTAATCAGAGATATTGGTGCTACGATGAAAGCCGGTCGACTGAAGGGAATCAAGACTACATATGATTTCTATTAGATTAGTCCCCACTTCGTCAGCCTATTTGTATTTGTGTTTTGAGTTTTAATATTTCCCAATGGGAAGTTCGCTTGGTAGACAATCTTTTGAACCCATCCAGCTCATTAGGAAAGTGATGTGGTAAGGGGGGAAGTGGAGACAGTGGTGAAGGGGGGTGGTGGCATGAGGGGGCAGAGTCGTTCCTAGTCCGTCTTATAAACCAATAAGACACGCAATACCGTAACGCTCCGCCCGTGAGAGGGTCCTAAGGGGGCGTGTCAGCTTAAGGGCTGGTGTGTGGCAAACACGAGCATGTAGCTGTCGGACATCGACTATAACCAACTGACCAACAATTAATTGTATTTAAGTAGGAGCTAGGGGTATTTCATGAGGTAATCACAATAACATCTCCTACCACACACCACATCCCACCACCCCACACACTTTACACAACACCGCCCAACCAAACTCCTCCATCACACCCCTCTGAAACCCGAATGAAGCGCTTTGTACAGATCATGAGATGTTTGACATACCATGTCAATCGACTTGTTAGTGCTCATTAAAAAACAACTTACACTATGTTTCTTTTCCCGCTAATGTTTTCAATGAACATTGTAGATATCACACGTGCATAAAACAAATCAAAATATAGTTCAAGATTTAAGAAGATCATTATGCCTTTCAAAATAATTATTCATGGAAACATTGAAGTTGCCCAGAAGCGTTACTTTGTAATTAATTATATATGGCCTTTTACACAGAAAACTGAAATATGAGTGAGTGTTTTGTGAGCTTTCTTGTATCTATTTCTGTGTCGTTGAGAGCTAATCTGGGTATCGACAATCTACACGAACAACAGGTGGTATCACGCCAATGGTGTGAGAGTGTGTATGACCAGTCCCACAAACACCAGGTGTTATCACGCCAATGGTGTGAGAGTGTGTATGACATACCTACTGACAGCAAGTGTTATCATACCAATGGTGTGAGTGTATGACATTACCTACAAACACCAGGTGTTATCACGCCAATGGTGTGAGAGTGTGTATGACCAGTCCCACAAACACCAGGTGTTATCACGCCAATGGTGTGAGAGTGTGTATGACCAGTCCCACAAACACCAGGTGTTATCACGCCAATGGTGTGAGAGTGTGTATGACCAGTCCCACAAACACCAGGTGTTATCACGCCAATGGTGTGAGAGTGTGTATGACCAGTCCCACAAACACCAGGTGTTATCACGCCAATGGTGTGAGAGTGTGTATGACCAGTCCCACAAACACCAGGTGTTATCACGCCAATGGTGTGAGAGTGTGTATGACCAGTCCCACAAACACCAGGTGTTATCACGCCAATGGTGTGAGAGTGTGTATGACATCCCTACTGACAGCAAGTGTTATCATACCAATGGTGTGAGAGTGTGTGATGATTAGTCCTACAAACACCAGGTGTTATCACGTCAGTGGTGTGAGAGTGTGTATGACATACCTACTGACAGCAAGTGTTATCATGCCAATGGTGTGAGTGTATGACATCACCTACAAACACCAGGTGTTATCACGTCAGTGGTGTGAGAGTGTGTATGACATCACCTACTGACAGCAAGTGTTATCATACCAATGGTGTGAGTGTATGACATTACCTACAAACACCAGGTGTTATCACGTCAGTGGTGTTAGAGTGTGTATGACATACCTACTGACAGCAAGTGTTATCATACCAATGGTGTGAGTGTATGACATCACCTACAAACACCAGGTGTTATCACGTCAGTGGTGTTAGAGTGTGTATGACATACCTACTGACAGCAAGTGTTATCATACCAATGGTGTGAGTGTATGACATCACCTACAAACACCAGGTGTTATCACGCCAATGGTGTGAGAGTGTGTATGACATACCTACTGACAGCAAGTGTTATCATACCAATGGTGTGAGTGTATGACATTACCTACAAACACCAGGTGTTATCACGTCAGTGGTGTTAGAGTGTGTATGACATACCTACTGACAGCAAGTGTTATCATACCAATGGTGTGAGTGTATGACATCACCTACAAACACCAGGTGTTATCACGCCAATGGTGTGAGAGTGTGTATGACATACCTACTGACAGCAAGTGTTATCATACCAATGGTGTGAGTGTATGACATTACCTACAAACACCAGGTGTTATCACGTCAGTGGTGTTAGAGTGTGTATGACATACCTACTGACAGCAAGTGTTATCATGCCAATGGTGTGAGTGTATGACATTACCTACAAACACCAGGTGTTATCACGTCAGTGGTGTTAGAGTGTGTATGACATACCTACTGACAGCAAGTGTTATCATACCAATGGTGTGAGTGTATGACATCACCTACAAACACCAGGTGTTATCACGCCAATGGTGTGAGAGTGTGTATGACATACCTACTGACAGCAAAGTGTTATCATACCAATGGTGTGAGTGTATGACATCACCTACAAACACCAGGTGTTATCACGCCAATGGTGTGAGAGTGTGTATGACATACCTACTGACAGCAAGTGTTATCATACCAATGGTGTGAGTGTATGACATTACCTACAAACACCAGGTGTTATCACGTCAATGGTGTGAGAGTGTGTATGACATACCTACTGACAGCAAGTGTTATCATGCCAATGGTGGTGAGTGTATGACATCACCTACAAACACCAGGTGTTATCACGCCAATGGTGTGAGAGTGTGTATGACATACCTACTGACAGCAAGTGTTATCATACCAATGGTGTGAGTGTATGACATCACCTACAAACACCAGGTGTTATCACGCCAATGGTGTGAGAGTGTGTATGACATACCTACTGACAGCAAGTGTTATCATGCCAATGGTGTGAGTGTATGACATCACCTACAAACACCAGGTGTTATCACGTCAGTGGTGTGAGAGTGTGTATGACATACCTACTGACAGCAAGTGTTATCATGCCAATGGTGTGAGTGTATGACATCACCTACAAACACCAGGTGTTATCATGCCAGTGGTGTTAGAGTGTGTATGACCATCACCTACTGACACCAGGTGTTATCATGCCAGTGGTGTTAGAGTGTGTATGACCATCACCTACTGACACCAGGTGTTATCATGCCAGTGGTGTTAGAGTGTGTATGACCATCACCTACTGACACCAGGTGTTATCATGCCAGTGGTGTTAGAGTGTGTATGACCATCACCTACTGACACCAGGTGTTATCATGCCAGTGGTGTAGAATGTTTGGACCGTCAGTTGATACCGGGAGTCAGTGTGCCCATGATAGTGATGGATCGCGTTTGGCTTTCGGCTGATGTCAGTTGTCATCTCGTCTCTGTTGGTGATGGACAGTGTGAGCACTGTCTACAAACACAGGGTGTCACCACACCGTTCTTGGTGGACAGAGTGGGCCATCTGGTGACGTCAGGTATCATCACACCTGTGATTGTGATGGGACAGTTTGTGGCCAACAACTGACACCAGGTGTCGGCCTGTCTGTCTTGTTGTCTGTCAGTCCTGCTTTCTGCATGTCTTTCAAAAAATCAATTTATGTCCAAAACGTACCCGTATCCTCCGAGGGCGCTTGAATGTCACCTTGCTGCTGAAAGTCATCAATGATTGAAACATTTATTACAGCCGAAGTTTCGTATCAACAAAGAGGGAATTTCACAATAAAACACCGCATTGTTGGTGCGTGATTTCCTGTCGAAGTCATCCTCCATTGTGAAGATGGCTCAACGCTGGCAGCAGCAATTAGTAGAGCGGCAAATGAGTCGACCGACTGTTTATTTCAGTAATGGGGTGAAAGCCTTCAATGGAGGCCTCCATCTAGTCAGTGTCTTTATGAGCTCATCGTGGAGTGAAATCACTCAGGCGAACACTGCCGGAAATAGGAAGAAACGATATATCGGGTTGACACCTACTTAGATAATGGCCACGGCTCGGTTCCAATGAAAATATTTTCGTAATAAATTGTTATTATGACGACGACGTCGGTGATCACTTATCTTTGATATGTTTACATTTGCCGTGATTGATAAGGAGTGTTACCTGAGCGAGGTGAGAGAAACCCTTATTGCAGGTGAGATCAATCTTTCAGGTGATAAAGTGAATGACAAAGCAGCTCGTCGCATCCCCCCTGAGTCATCCCGCGGCTAATGTTCCCCCGGGGAGGAAGCTCCTGCTGTATAAAGGCGTTATGACGCTGGGTAGAAATTAAAACATGTGTATCAAGTTACAGTTGTGTCTGGTTTAAATAAAGTCATATGTAGAAATTCCAATAAATCTGTGAGTTAATCTCACAAACTGTTTATTAGGAGCCATGAAGATCTGAAAAAATGGTTGCGGCTGAAGATTGTATCACAAATGGTTATGATTGAATTGAGGGAGCCTGTATAATGATATAGAACACATAGCCGGACGCCTCTTATATACCAGTGTACAAATCTGCATGAACATTAACTTAGTATCTTACGTGTATCTTAGGCGGTTCTGGATGCAGGTGGTGTAACGTCAAACCTTGTTGCCACCCCGACACCCATCACAGAACCACCATGTTGTCTGTGCCCCATACAGAACCACCATGTTGCCTGTGCCCCTACAGAACCACCATGTTGCCTGTGCCACTACAGAACCACCATGTTGCTGTCCCCCTACAGAACCACCATGTTGCCTGTGCCACTACAGAGCCAGCATGTTGCCTGTCCCCCTCAGAGCCACCACATTGCCTGTCCCCCCACAGAACCACCATGTTGCCTGTGCCCCTACAGAGCCACCATGTTACCTATCCCCCTACAGAACCACCATGTTGCTGTCCCCCTACAGAACCACCATGTTGCCTGTCCTCCTACAGAACCACCATGTTGCCTATCCCCCTACAGAACCACCATGTTGCTGTCCCCTACAGAACCACCATGTTGCCTGTCCCCCTACAGAACCACCATGTTGCTGTCCCCCTACAGAACCACCATGTTGCCTATCCCCTACAGAACCACCATGTTGCCTATCCCCCTACAGAACCACCATGTTGCCTATCCCCCACAGAACCACCATGTTGCTGTCCCCTACAGAATAACCATCACATGTTGCCTATCCCCTACAGAACCACCATGTTGCTGTCCCAAACAGAACCACCATGTTGCCTGTCCCTCCACAGAACCACCATGTTGCCTGTCCCCCCACAGAACCACCATGTTGCCTGTGCCCCTACAGAACCACCATGTTGCTGTCCCCCTAAAGAACCACCATGTTTGCTGTCCCCCACAGGACCACCATGTTGCCTGTCCCCTCCAGAACCACCATGTTGCCTGTGCCCCCCCGGAGTCAAGATGTTGTTCACGTGTAAATTGCATGAGACCCCCAACCACCATTTTCCCTGTCCCCTACAGAACCACCATGTTTGCTGCCCCCACAGAACCACCATGTTGCCTGTTCCCCCCAGAACCACCATGTTTCCTGTCCCCCATAGAACCACCATGTTGCCTGTGCCCCTACAGAACCACCATGTTTGCTGTCCCTCACAGAACCACCATGTTGCCCGTCCCCCCATGGAGTCAAGATGAGGTTCACGTGTATATTGCCTGTGCCCCACAGAACCACCATGGTGCCTGTGCCCCTACAGAACCACCATGTTTGCTGTCCCCCACAGAACCACCATGTTGTCTGTCCCCCCACGGAGTCAAGATGTTGTTCACGTGTATATTGCCTGTGCCCCACAGAACCACCATGTTGTCTGTCCCCCCACGGAGTCAAGATGTTGTTCACGTGTATATTGCCTGTGCCCCACAGAACCACGATGTTGTCTGTCCCCCCACGGAGTCAAGATGTTGTTCACGTGTATATTGCCTGTGCCCCACAGAACCACGATGTTGTCTGTCCCCCCACGGAGTCAAGATGTTGTTCACGTGTATATTGCCTGTCCCCCAGCGGCAATAGCATGGTGGACTTATTTATTACCTAGAGATGTACCTAGCGCACCTGAGCGTTACCTTCTAGTGTTCTCTCGGGATTTGCAACCATTCCAGGTGATCGATAAGGGTCTGTATGCTCCATCTCACCTGGACGGGTGGGGCTCTCAGGGGACAAGGCATTGTACAAGTAACTTAAGCCTCACGGCCACAATAATACGACGATAATTAGTTAAAATCTCTGGACACGATCTGTAAACATAGTGTGGTTACCATCTCCTCTCTCTATACAGGATATGAAAAACACTTAAGCTACGGTGATTTATGTGAAGCCAAGTATTTACTTGTCTCCCAAGCAGATAACGGACATAATCACGAGACGATGACTCGCTCTATTCTGCGATCGTTTCAGTTCTGTAACATATGTTGTAAATTGACAAAGGCCTTGTATAGATGTAACATATGTTGTGAACGACAATAGCTGCACTGCACTCCGCCACCACAGAAAACAATGTTGCTTCAGACAAGCTTGAATCAGACCATATAATATTATATGGTCTCTGCTTGAATAAAACAAAGAATTAATGTAAAATGTTTTTTCTCTATTACATTATGACAGTTGCCATGGTAATATTTCTTCAATAATGTCATCAGTAAAATCGGAATGGTAATGAGATTGGTCGCTAGAGATGGGATCTGATAGGCGATTTAATATCAGTTAAAACTTATTACTTCTTTCTTTGCCCCCTCTGCTAATCACATGGCTCGATCATTTCAGCCTTGACGCCACGTGACCAAGATTGGCCCAAGACACAAGATTGATCAGTCTGCAGAGCGGGACGTCACTGTTCAACGGAGTGAAACGCCGGCAAGCTGTTGCTGCCGTTGTTTTGTCGAAATTAATCCGTCGGATCAATAAACAGATAAATAAAGATAAATATCGTCATCGAAATTATCGATAAAGTCGACAAAATCAATCAAACCAAACATCGGTAAAGTGTCATAATCGAATAAAACTCAATCAAAATTAATCGAAATCCGGAAATCAAAGATCAAAATTATCGAATTTTCTCCGGTAAAAGTATTAAATAAATCGAATCCAGATCAAAGTATCGGTATCGAAGTCGTCGAAATCAAAGATAAAGATATCGATCAATTAATCGAAGTCGAAATTAATCAAAATTAATCAAAGATCGATCGTCGGTCGTCGAACAATCAGATCGTAAATCGAAGATCGAAAATTAATCGAGATCGCGTAATCGAATCAAAAGATGTCGAGAATCGAAAATTAATCAAAATCATCGATCGATAAAAGTCGAAGTGTCGATCTACAATCCAGATAAAGAAGTGTCGAAGATCGCTGTCGATAATCGAAAATTAAAAGTCGAAGTAATCAGATCAGATCGAAGTCGAATCGTCGAACAGATCAAATCGAGATCATCGATGTCGAAATTAAAAGTCGAATCGTCGTTTCGATCATAAATATCAATCAAACAGATGTCATAAAGTCGTAGTCGTCGTCGAAATTAATTTCATCGATAAAAGGATAAAATCAAAAGTCATCGTAATCCGTTTCGAAATTTCGTCGAACAATCAAAGATCAATCGATCGTTTCTCGATTAAAGATATCGAGGATCGAATCGTTTCATCGGTCGAGATGTCGAATCGAAGTGTCGATCTAAAATTAATCAGATCGTCGATCCGTCGAAATCCGTCGAGGTTTCATCCGGTCGAATCGAATCGTTTCATCGTCGATCGAAAGATCAAAATCAAATCGGTTTCCTCGATAAAATCGAATCGCGCGATATCGAATAAAGTTTCATCCGGTCGAACAATCAAAGATCGTCGAATATCGAATCGAAATCGAAGTTTCCTCGTCGAAATTAATCGATCGAAGATATCGAATCGTTTCATCCCGGTCGAACAATCAAAGATCGAAAAGTCGAACAATCAGATCGATCGGTCGAAATCGAGATCGAAATCGAATCGATCGTCGAATCGAAGTCGAATCGAAGATCGATCCGTCAAAATCAAAGATCGAATCGTCGAAGATCCGTTTCGTCGAATATCGAATCGTCGAATATCGAATCAAATTAATCGAATCGTCGAATTAATCGAATCGTCAAAGATAATCGAATCAAAATCGAATCAAAATCAAAATCGAATCGAAGGTTTCAATCAAAATCAATCAGTCAAATCAATCCGCGTTCAATCGAAATCGAATCAACGCGTCAAATGTCGAACAATCAAAATGTCAATCAAAATCAAAATCCGCGTTCAATCAAAATCATCGAAAATAAAAATATCCGAAATCCGTTCAAATCCCATCGCTTCAAACCTTGCAGATCATCAAAATCAATCATCAAAATCCGTCAATCAAAATCAAAATCAGCAAAAATCAATCAAAACATCGAAATCGAAATCAAATCACGTCATCAAAATCAAAATCAAAATCCTCAATCAAAATCAAAATCAGCATCCGAAATCAAACATCGAATCATCAGATCAATCGAAATCAAAATCGAAAATCAAAATCAATCAATCCGCTCAAATTCTCGCATCAAAAATCAAAATCAAATCAGGAAAAATCAATCGAAATCATCAAAATCAAAATCAATCAAAAATCGAAATCAATCAGCATCAAAATCATCAAATCAAATCAAAATCAAAATCAAAATCAAAATCAAAATCAAAAATCAATCAAAATCAATCAAATCAATCAATCAATCAAAATCACGCATCAATCAAATCAAATCATCATCAAAATCAAAATCAATCAAAATCGAAATCATTTTCATCAAAATCAAATCATCCGAAATCGTCGAAATCAAAATCAATCAAAATCAAATCAAAATCAGATCAAAATCAATCAGAATCGAATCAAATCATCAAAATCCGAAATCATCAAAATTTCCTCAATCAAAATCGAAATCGTTTTTCATCAAAATCCGCGTCAAAATCGAAAATCGAAAGATCAGTCATCAAAGATTTCATCGAAGATCGAAGTCGAATCCATCAATCAAAATCGAAATCAATCCCGTCTTTCCTCAATCAAAATCGAATCATCGTTTCAATCAAAATCGAATCTTTTTCATCGAAATCGATCTCAATCAAAATCGAATTTCCTCAAATCAATCAAAATCAAAATCTTTCAGTCGAAAATCGAAGATCCAGATCGAAATCAATAAAATTTCAAATCAAAGTATCGAGATCAATCGAAGTCAAAATCGAAATCATCAAAATCGAAAATCCGTCATTTCAAAATCGAGATCATCGTCGAATTTCAATCAAAATCGAGATCATCCGTCAAGTCGAAAATCCGAATCAAAGATCGTCGAAATCCGCGTCAATCCTCGTTTCCGAAGTCATCAAATTTCAGATCGAAGTCGTCGTTTCGAAATCAAATCGAATCAATCAAAATTCCAGTCAAAATCGAAGTCAGATCTTTTCGTCCGTCAATCAAAGATCGAAGTCAATCGTCGATCAAAGTCGAATCAAAGATCATCAAATCGAATCGTTTCATCAGATCCGTCCGTCAAAGTCGAATCAGATCAAATTTCTCAATCAAAATCAGATGTCGAAGTCGAAAAAACTCAAATCGAAAGTCGAAGTTCAAATAATCGAAAATCATCAAATCCGCAATCAAAATGTCGAAATCGCGAATCATCAAAGAATGTCAAATCAGGCATTTCAATCAAAATCGAATCCGTCCGCGCATTCCTCAATCAAAATCGAAAGATCAAAACAAAAATTTCAAAGAATCAAAATGTCGAAAATCAAAGATCCATCCTGCGCAGATCAGTAAATAATCATAAAATCGAAGATCAATCAAAAATCGAAATCAAAATCATCCGTCAAAATTCAAAAATCGAAATCAAAATCAAAATCCGCGTCATCAAAATCAAAATCATCAAAATTCAGAAATCAAATCATCCTCAAAATCGAAATCCATTTCAAAATCGAAATCAATCAAAATCAGTACAAATCAATCATCCAAAGAAATCAAAAATCATCGAAATCAAAATCCGAAATCTCTTTCATCGAAAAATCGAAATCCGCGTCCATCATCAAAATCAAATCAAAATCCGAGATCATCAAAATCAAAATCAAAAATCCATTTCAAAGTCAAAATCAAAAAATCCATCGAAAAATCCGTCCAATCAAATCAAAATCATCAAAATTTCAAAATCGAAATCGAAATCCGTCAAATCAAATTTCAAAATCGGAAATCATCAAATATCGAAATCAAATCAAAATCGAAATCATCAAAATATCGAAATCATTTCGAAATCGAAATCCATCCGTCATCAAAATCAAAATCCATCCGTCATCAAATCAAAATCTTCCGTCGAAATCAATCAAATCGAAATCAAAATCATCAGAAAATCAAAATCCGTCATCAAAATTTCGTCAAGGTCGTCCGAACAAATTTCAAAATCAAAATCAAATCCGAAATCCAATCCGTCAAAATCGAAATCATCCGAAATCAATCTTTTCATCATCAAAATCATCGAAATCATCCGTTCAAAATCATCGAAATCAAAATCAATCAAATCATCACTCGTCAATCATCAAAAAGTTCAAAATCGTCCGTCAATCGCGTCATCAAAATCCGTTCCGTTTCATTCGTAAAATCAAATCGAAATTTCAAAATCGAAATCGAAATCGTCATCAAAATCATCCGTCTTTTCAAAATCGAGATCGAAAATGCGATATTCAAAAATCAGATAAATCAAATATCAAAATCAAAATCGTAGATCAAAAAGTCGACAAATCATCCGTATCAATCGAAATCAATCAAAGATCGAAATCGAACGTTGTCGAAAATTTCCGATCGAAATCTTTCGTCGAAATCATCGAAATGGATAATCAATCCGACGTCCATCATCGAAATCGATCAAAGGTTTCAATTTCCGTCAAACGGAGTTATCTTGGCGTTTCGAAAATCAAAATCGAATCATCGAAAGATCGTAGTCGAAGATCAAAATCGTTTCCGTCAAAGTCGAATCGTAATCGTTTCAGTTGCCGTCGACGAGGGATTGTAATGGCGTCGATGTGGTTGTCTGTGAAGTGTCAAGACGGATCAGTGGCGTTGATGTGAGGTTATCTGTGGGGGTCAAGACAGGTTGTAGAAGCGTTGATGTGAGGTCGTGTGTTGTCAAGTGGTGTCATGGCGTTGATGTGAGTTGTCTGTATGGTGTCAAGATTGATGTGAGGTTGTCTGTTTGGTGTCCAAGACGAAGTTGTAGTGACACGTTGATGTAGGAGTTGTCTCTTTGATGTCAAGACGACGTTGTAGTGGCGTTGATGTGATGTTGTCTGTTTGGTGTCCAAGACGAAGTTGTAGTGGCGTTGATGTGAGGTTGTCTGTTTGGTGTCCAAGAGATGAGTTGTAGTGGCGTTGATGTGAGGTTGTCTGTTTGGCGTCCAAGACGAAGTTGTAGTGGCGTTGATGTGAGGTTGTCTGTTTGGTGTCAAGACGAAGTTGTAGTGGCGTTGATGTGAGGTTGTCTGTGTGGTGTACAAGACGGAGTTGTAGTGGCGTTGATGTGAGGTTGTCTGTTTGGTGTCCAAGACGAAGTTGTAGTGGCGTTGATGTGAGGTTGTCTGTGTGGTGTCCAAGACGAAGTTGTAGTGGCGTTGATGTGAGGTTGTCTGTTTGGTGTCCAAGACGAAGTTGTAGTGACGTTGATGTGAGGTTGTCTCTTTGATGTCCAAGACGACGTTGTAGTGGCGTTGATGTGATGTTGTCTGTTTGGTGTCCAAGACGACGTTGTAGTGGCGTTGATGTGAGGTTATCTGTTTGGTGTCCAAGACGGAGTTGTAGTGGCGTTGATGTGAGGTTGTCTGTTTGGTGTCCAAGACGGAGTTGTAGTGGCGTCGATGTGAGGTTGTCTGTTTGGTGTCCAAGACGGAGTTGTAGTGGCGTTGATGTGAGGTTGTCTGTTTGGTGTCCAAGACGGAGTTGTAGTGGCATTGATGTGAGGTTGTCTGTTTGGTGTACAAGACGAGAGTTGTAGTGGCGTTGATGTGAGGGTTGTCTGTTTGGTGTACAAGACAGAAGTTGTAGTGGCGTTGATGTGAGGTTGTCTGTTTGGTGTCCAAGACGAAGTTGTAGTGGCGTTGATGTGAGGTTGTCTGTTTGGTGTCCAAGACGGAGTTGTAGTGGCGTTGATGTGAGGTTGTCTGTTTGGTGTACAAGACGGAGTTGTAGTGGCGTTGATGTGAGGTTGTTCTGTGTGGTGTCCAAGACGAAGTTGTAGTGGCGTTGATGTGAGGTTGTCTGTGTGGTGTCCAAGACGAAGTTGTAGTGGCGTTGATGTGAGGTTGTCTGTTTGGTGTCCAAGACGAAGTTGTAGTGGCGTTGATGTGATGTTGTCTGTTTGGTGTCCAAGACGGAGTTGTAGTGGCGTTGATGTGAGGTTGTCTGTTTGGTGTCCAAGACGGAGTTGTAGTGGCATTGATGTGAGGTTGTCTGTTTGGTGTACAAGACGAAGTTGTAGTGGCGTTGATGTGAGGTTGTCTGTTTGGTGTCCAAGACGAAGTTGTAGTGGCGTTGATGTGAGGTTGTCTGTCATTAATAGGATTATTCCTGACAACTGGGAAGCACACTTTTACAGGTCCTTCTGTTAGACTACGTCGCCATTAAGTTAATGAACTGAACATTGTGTCCTTACACAACAACACCTTGTCCTCATAACCAAACCGTTAATGGCTGAAGTCTAAGGCAGGACTACGACACACAAGTGAATCGCCTACTAACATTAACCTTCATCAGGAGGCCACAGTTCTGTTGTACAATATGTAACAGATGATTTTATATATTTTTGAATGATAAAGGCCTTCTGTCGTTGCTATGACAAATGGAAAGTTTCTTTGACAGTAGTCCACGAGATGACGCACATTTTTATCTCGAGTTGTATAACTAAACTGTCCTAGGAAACCGTCACCTGTTGCGAGAAATTAAATTGCTGTTGCAATTTGAAAGAGACAATCTGAAAATCAGACTGCCGATTTCTATCCTATGGAACCAGACACCCGCACCGTTCTTTCATCGCCCTCCTATCACCATATCAGCCTAACGTTGGAATCATAATATTAAGTCTTTCAAAGTAGATCGATTTCTTGTGGCTATTCAGCATATGTATTCCTCTTTTAAACAGCATCGTGCAATGCTCGGCATCTATTGATTGTTCTATTGTTCAAATCTTTATGCATAATTAAGGTGCCTTGGCTTTAACTTTCATGCCTGGAAGAGTGTATGATGGGTCCATTAATGCGGAAACAGGTAGATACAATTGAAGAGATTAGACAGCGCATCTGGGGACAATCGGTGTGCGGCTGAAGCCTGTCTGTCCCCAACACCCCGGGACGAGTTACGTGCGCGAGCCTTACACCGGCGTTGTTTACTGCGAAGCCCCTTCTACCAACACAGGTAGCGTTAATGCGTCGCGGTAAATTATTAAAGACAATTTGAGGTGTTTAACGCAGCTCCAAGACGATTGTTCGTGTGGCACAATAAATGTATCTTTTAATAAAAAGTGTTGAAGCGATAAATGTTTATTTCAGCGAGTGATAGAATTGACTTACAGCAATATGTATGTTTCATTGCGGTGATGAGCTGACATGACTCTAATGAGGAGGAACCCAGAAACAATGGCGCTGTACAAATGGTTCCTTTCAAAGATCTCTGTCGGTTTATACTATAGGGAAATTAAACAGATCGCGTTGTCTCATTTGAAATGTTACCCTTTCACAAATAGGTTTGGTGTGGGTATGTAAATATTGAATAGAGAACCAATGAAATAGTCTAGGTTTGATTGTAAAACATTAGCAGGCGACATTCGATGTACCATCATTTAGACTCCCTGTACGCCTGTTTGAAAATGTTAATATATTTATAATCACCTTACATGTTGATGTAATTATCATGTTGATAATTTCATATTATCATTTAAACATGTATCCAAATGTTTGCTAAAGTTCAAAATTTACAAACAATGTTGAACTCCGTTGAACGGTTCAAACCGGAATGTAAATCCGATATTTTCCAATTCCACAGTTCCACAATGTACCAGCCACTCGTAATATTTCCCACAATTCCTAAATGTACCTATATCACTCCCTAATAATACCCACAATTATAATGTTAAAATCACCTCCATTTCAAGTTCCACAACGTACCAGCCACTCGTGATATTTCAAACAATTCCTAAATTTACCTATCACTCCCTAATAATACCCACAATTATAATGTTAAAATCACGTCCTTCAAGTTCCACAATGTACCAGCCACTCGTAATATTTCCAACAATTCCTCAGTGTACCCATCACTCCCTAATAATACCCTCAAGTATAATGTTAAACTCACGTCCTTCAAGTTCCACAAAGTACCAATTACTTTCCATGACTTTCCGACAATTATACAGTGTACCAATCAGTCACATTTTTATACAGCATGATCTGGTTCTGTTGCTCCTATCAATGACGTGTGTGCGGGGTCAGTAGGTAGTGTGTTCAGACACTGTCCGGGTTCCATCCCGCACATCCTACCCTGAATGTCTTCCAAGCAGTTTTAAACAGTCTCCTTCATCACATGTGTTTATTGTATCTGTTGCTTGTATGGAATTTATACCAGGCTGCACCTTAACAAGTCTAAAAGGGGCGATGGGGTAGCCTAGTGGTTAAAGTGTTCGCTCGTCACGCCGAAGACGGGTTCGACTCCCCCACTGGGTACAATGTGTGGAGCCCATTTCTGATGGCCCCCGCCGTGATATTGCTGGCATATTGCTAAAAGCGGCGTAAAACTAAACTCACTCACTCACACGTCTAAAAACCTGTATCTGAACATACTGAACTAAAATATATAATACATAACTGCCTTGTCATATTGAATCTTCTCACATGAATAACTGACAACCAAATGCGTATTTACAATGCTGCCTGTTAATGCATTTGCAGCACGACTTCTGGTTCTTCACATGTTTACATTGACTAAATATCTTTTTAATGCATCATTTCAGCGAATTTCCATGTGTTATTGCGTGTTATTGTCTGTTTTCAATGACTAACTTCTTAATGCATGTTTGTAATAACTTACTAATATTTGTACATGCATATTTACCATGACTTTATATTTCTTAATGCATACATATAATGACTTGCCTCTTGTTAATATTTGTTTCCGACCGGTGAAGATCCGGGTTAGAATTGGTCTTCATTAAGCCATGCTTGTCAGAACGTATCCCAATTGCGTAGATCGATGCTCATGCTGTTGATCATTGGATTGCCTGGTCCAGACTCGATCATTTACAGACCACCGCCTTATAGTTGGAATATTGCTGATTGCGGCGTAAAACTAAACTCACTCACTCATTAATGTTTGTTTCCAATGACATACTCAGTGTTACTCTCTGTAAATCCTGGAGAACATTATGCAAGTTTAACAATTAAATCTACTTTCTAATGTTTGTCTTATCGAGAGCAGGTGAATGGTTGGTTACATGGACACCGATTACAAGGACACGCCCACCCATGTCGCGAACATATCGAGAGCAGGTGGATGGTTGTTACATGGACACCGATTACAAGGACACGCCCACCCATGTCGCGAACATATCGAGAGCAGGTGGATGGTTACATGGACACCGATTACAAGGACACGCCCACCCATGTCGCGAACATATCGAGAGCAGGTGGATGGATTGTTACATGGACACCGGACATGTCGCGAACATATCGAGAGCAGGTGGATGGTTACATGGACACCGATTACAGGACACACCCACCGATCGGCGAACATATCGAGAGCAGGTGGATGGTTGTTACATGGACACCGATTACAAGGACACGCCCACCCATGTCGCGAACATATCGAGAGCAGGTGGATGGTTACATGGACACCGATTACAAGGACACACCCACCCATGTCGCGAACATATCGAGAGCAGGTGGATGGTTACATGGACACCGATTACAAGGACACACCCACCCATGTCGCGAACATATCGAGAGCAGGTGGATGGTTACATGGACACCGATTACAAGGACACGCCCACACGCGAACATATCGAGGAGCAGGTGGATGGTTACATGGACACCACGCCCACCCATGTCGCGAACATATCGAGAGCAGGTGGATGGTTACATGGACACCGATTACAAGGACACACCCACCCATGTCTCGAACATATCGAGAGCAGGTGGATGGTTACATGGACACCGATTACATAGGGTGGATGGTTACATGGACACCCACCCATGTCTCGAACATATCGAGAGCAGGTGGATGGTTACATGGACACCGATTACAAGGACACGCCCACCCATGTCGCGAACATATCGAGAGCAGGTGGATGGTTACATGGACACCGATTACAAGGACACGCCCACCCATGTCGCGAACATATCGAGAGCAGGTGGATGGTTACATGGACACCGATTACAAGGACACGCCCACCCATGTCGCGAACATATCGAGAGCAGGTGGATGGTTACATGGACACCGATTACAAGGACACGCCCACCCATGTCTCGAACATATCGAGAGCAGGTGGATGGTTACATGGACACCGATTACAAGGACCCGCCCACCCATGTCTCGAACATATCGAGAGCAGGTGGATGGTTACATGGACACCGATTACAAGGACACGCCCACCCATGTCTCGAACATATCGAGCAGGTGGATGGTTACATGGACACCGATTACAAGGACCCGCCCACCCATGTCGCGAACATATCGAGAGCAGGTGGATGGTTACATGGACACCGATTACAAGGACCCGCCCACCCATGTCGCGAACATATCGAGAGCAGGTGGATGGTTACATGGACACCGATTACAAGGACACGCCCACCCATGTCGCGAACATATCGAGAGCAGGTGGATGGTTACATGGACACCGATTACAAGGACGCCCACCCATGTCGCGAACATATCGAGAGCAGGTGGATGGTTACATGGACACCGATTCGCCCACCCATGTCGCGAACATATCGAGAGCATGGTTACATCGACAAGGAGCGAACATATCGAGAGCAGGTGGATGGTGGATGGGTTACATGGACACCGATTACAAGGACACACCCACCCATGTCGCGAACATATCGAGAGCAGGTGGATGGTTACATGGACACCGATTACAAGGACACGCCCACCCATGTCTCGAACATATCGAGAGCAGGTGGATGGTTACATGGACACCGATTACAAGGACACGCCCACCCATGTCTCGAACATATGCAGGTGGATGGTTACATGGACACCGAACATATCGAGAGCAGTGTATATGAACAAGTCGTGGGGTGGGACGATAGCCAAGCAGCTCGAATTCGATTCTCACATGGATGCAATTTTTAGAAGCTGAATTGTTGATGTAGTGATCAGTGTATTAAATGTCGAATGTTAAGTTTCGAGCACACTTGGTGTAAGATGTACACAGGGTGTAAGTTGTACAGTCGGATTTGAACGTGTTGTATGTTGTACAGCAAAATGTATCCTACTCCCTGGCAGAATGTAGAGATATCATCCCAGTCAGGTGACATCATCCACCCAGCCTTCTCACCCATGCTGCACATCTTGACCAGGTCTATGAACATGTGGACACTGTTTCAACACTGTCATCGTGGGGTAAACCTTGTTTGATACATTCTGTCTAGCTAGTTCCATATCATTAAGACTTTCTGGAAGGTGGGAAGCGTCATACTAATTACTGGATAACCCTTTGCTGCTGCGAAGAGTTCCTAAAGATAAGGACTTTTCTAGCATTTGGCCAAGGACTATATTAGTGATTAGTGTCTTAAGGTGATTTGCCATTATATAAACTACTGTACTTATTCATCCATGTAATATTGTACTGTATACCACAGGAAATGTAGTGTTATATTACACAGTTATACGTAGTGCAAAGGTCACCGTATTCAAGATATATTTAGTAAAACTAGAAAGGGAGAGGGCCAGGAAATTCTATAAGTTGTCTGAATATCAGAGAATAATTATGCATGATTAATTGATCGAGCGTGAGTACGTGCGTACGTATGGATACGTCCTTGGTGTGGTCCTAATAAATTGAATAAAAAACATATAACCTTCTCTCTTGCTATTCACTGCTGAACACAACGTGCATAAGTCGACTTCCAGTACACACTTAGTATGCGTGTCACACAAGAAATCGTGAATACCTTACATAGCCTACTACAAGCATATTCATTTCACTGAGAGACTAAACCCTATATCAATACTGATGGGAAAGACATATTAATGTGCACTAATGTTTAAGATGGACCAACATGGTTGCATGTATATCACTAGCCAGCCAGGCTGGGAGAACAAAATAGGAAAAATGATGAGTGATAAAAATACTTAACTCTACTTCACTGTGACAAAATTTTGCCTTAGTAGTTTTTGCATTGCAGCATAATGAATAATACGTGACATGATTTGTTAATCTGAACACTTTTGTCCGGCTATTTCAGCAGTCACGATAGTGTCTTTATTATCGAGGTTTCGCCGCATACGCCACTGTTGCGGTGAATGGGAAATTCAGGATCCACTGTTTCGAACTCAAATATAGAACAATAAGTTAGGTGAGAGTACAGAGGTAGTGCTTCTATTTTAATGGCAAAGAATTTGTATGTTTCTGTTCGTTTTGCCATTAAACTATCTGATGGCCTCACGTGGCACACTGTAGGCCGGCGGAATTCCGTCACGTCTTTTCGCATAGACGATAAGATGGAATAAAAATGAGACAACGGGATGCGTGACTCCAGCAATAAGTAATTATAATACCACGTGTTCAAAGTACCGTCAGCAAGATGGGTATATTCCATCCTACTATAGCAGTTACAGGAACATATACCATGTGGTATATAATACTCTCATATATCAGAGACTATATATCAATACATATATATAGATTAAGTTCCAAATAGTTCGCATTTTCGTAACGGAGACTGAAATACCTCACTACACAAGATGTTGTCTAACTTTCACCAGAAACATCCGTTTTGAGCAAATGTAATTCTCCAAGAATTACATGGCGTGTCAACAATGCATGTATACAGTCACATTGTTCTAGCTGTATATACTCAGCCCGTCCTGTTTGCATCACACACGACGCAATGGCCGAAACTCGTGGAGATTAGGGAAATATAACCCTTTCAAAGAAGGTAAATCACCCGTACCGCAAATAACTTTGAGCCCCACGTAGAGACATACACGCACGCACGCATGCACGCACGCACGCGCGCACACACACACACACAGGGAGACATACCCACCGACCCACCCCACCCACACACGACCGTGTTGTCACCAGATCTCTACGTATATGAGCAATGTTCTCACCCACATATTACACATACAACCGGTATCTTGCATCATAATGACCTCAGCCTACCCGACTTCAGCACCCTATCTTTTTCATTTATCAAATGCTACTGATTCGATTGAATACAATCGTCTCTCACAAAGACGTTTGAATGTGTAACTTCGGGTCCACAATATTCCTTTATCATTAATCTCATATCCTAAAGGAGAAAAACTGTGCAAACTTAGAAATACACATTGTAATCCACCCGAAGCTGTCGTTAAGAGTAAGTATCGATAAAAAATAAAAGATGCATAACTGATCGCATCTTGGCACACAACCGTTCAACTTTGATGACCAACATTCGTCCGGCAAACAGTCACAGGTGTCCTCCTGACTGGCCGGTACCTCTAATCCGGACAATGACTGACTGTTCACTATGTCGATGTCTTGTCCGTGTCACTTTAACATTCAGACGTCGTCCGCTACTTCTACACATATGTGAAACAAGTCACTTCCAGTTGGACGTGTGGAACCCAAAACAGCAACATCTGTGTTCAAGAATATCTTAAGTGATGATGAAATAGAATATATAAACTGTATGTTTTACAGATTGTTGAGTACAGGTTTAAGTGTATAAATGCAGTTGAGATGGTTCAGGTGATCCTGGCACACGCTGGTAAGGTTCAACATCAGTCTGAGCCCTTCACAATGAATGGGACTTCTCCCAGGAAGAGGTGAGGAATCGAACCAACCAACGTTTCGGTAAATGTGAAGCCTCTCGACCACAGCAGCTATCCGTGTCAGAAGGGCTGTCTTCCCGGCGGCAACCCGAACACTCTTCCAACGTCAGTCAAAAGGCTGGTGGGCGAGGACCGAAAACGACATAGGACTTCGAACATCACCCGGTATTCCAAAGACTTTTATCATTATCATTTTCCACTACGTCCTCCTCTGTTTATTCTGGATGGCACCATGGATGTAGGATACTCGGGTTTAAACCACAATCATGGAGAAGACAGTAATGAAGGACCTGGCCACGTCATCATGTCGCTTTAGATACTGTGTTATTGCCAACTGTGGACATCGTGTTTGAAGCCTCATTAGCCTCTGCATAACCTATGGCATAACGTATGGCATGTCACCGTGTCCCAACACCATGGGATATCCCTCATGAAATAAACTAGACCGCACTAAATCTTTCGAAAGGTTTTTGATTAATATGTGATAAATCTGGAAGGCAAATTTGACACATCAATGGCGTCCGATGCAATCCTCTATTCTCACCTGTACTATATTTTGCTGTGATCTTTCAACGGTGAAGTAGGGCATCGTCACCTTTTCGTTAAAAACCTGTATCATCACCATTTCATGGTAATTCACAGACACGTTCTTGTGTTATAGTCGTAACAGTGTATTTGACTGTTTAGAGCAGAGATCTATTGTGACTATTTAGCCCGCATTTTTCGGACGATGACAAATCCGGTATACGACCCATTACACGGATACCTCACGCGTTACCTGCCAGTCCTAGACCAGATTGTTTTGTGGTCGTCATGACACAGGTGGGATATTACCGGGTGCGGCGTCAAACATCATTCACTCGTTCATTATCGAGGCCAAAGTGTCCACTGTTTGTCTGGGGGCAATTGCTCGTCTCATCTCACCAAACCTTTTGAGCGAAATGAAATCTCTAATCTTATATTTCAATGTAATTATTATTGTTGCAAATGGATGAGAATACAATCAGATACAATCACTTGCACTTAAAAGGTTTCATGAAAATGCATGCAGTCGACTGTTGTTGTGTTGTCATGTAAACAGGTCAGGCAGCTCAGTTGACTGATTACATTTAGTTTACATTACTTATCTACCAGAAGATAGTATACTGTACCCTCTGTAGTATACTGTACCGATTTCCCACATGGGCACAATGTGTTAAGCCCATTTCTGGTGTCCCCCGCCGTGATATTGCTGGAATATTGCTAAAAGCGGCGTAAAACTAAACTCAGTCAGTCAGTCAGTATACTGTACCGTCTATTATATACTGTACCGTCTATTATATACTGTACCATCTGTTATATACTGTACCATCTGTTATATACTGTACCGTCTATTATATACTGTACAGTCTATTATATACTGTACCGTCTATTATATACTGTACCGTCTGTTATATACTGTACCATCTATTATATACTGTACAGTCTGTTATATACTGTACCGTCTATTATATACTGTACCATCTGTTATATACTGTACCATCTGTTATATACTGTACAGTCTATTATATATTGTACCGTCTATTATATACTGTACAGTCTATTATATACTGTACCGTCTATTATATACTGTACCGTCTGTTATATACTGTACCATCTGTTATATACTGTACCGTCTATTATATACTGTACCGTCTATTATATACTGTACCGTCTGTTATATACTGTACCGTCTGTTATATACTGTAAGTCTGTTATATACTGTACCATCTGTTATATACTGTACCGTCTGTTATATACTGTACCATCTGTTATATACTGTACCATCTGTTATATACTGTACCGTCTGTTATATACTGTACCATCTGTTATATACTGTACCGTCTGTTATATACTGTACCATCTGTTATATACTGTACCATCTGTTATATACTATACCTTGAAACGTCGATGCCGTTATGATTGCAATCGTCACCAGGATAAGTTGGCGATTACAGTCATTAAAACAGTGTTTCTATAAACATGTATCTGATAAATAACTTATAGCTGGAATTGCGTAATGCGAATATGATGCAAAAACATTATTTCGCAAGGGTGTTGTAAGTGAATGGTATGACCTAAAACAGTGATTGATATGCCCCTAAAAAGTGATTGGTAACAATGGTTACTATCATCTTTAGCTATAAGTAACGAGGGCGTTGAAGTGAAGCATCAAAGCTCTAAGTACCGAGGACATTAATTGAAGTATCATATAGTTTCACGTAACTAAGCCATTGAATTACAGCATCAATAACGAGACCATTGAATTGAAGTACCATAGCTCTACGTAATGAGGCCATTGAATTGAAGTACCATAGCTCTACGCGATCCAACACGGTCGCATCTCAGCATTTGGTTGCCGCCTCTCGGTCGCAATATGCTTATTATGTTGATACTTGTGTTATTATAACTGCATATTTGCAAACAGTAGAACTGATTTTGAACCTATTTTAAATCGGTATAAGGCATAAGTATTGCATTGAAGGCAATGGTGTGTTCAGCAGATTGTACACACATATATAATCCCAAACATCCTAGTCCGCGGAAAAATATTTAATTAACAGTTCTGAAGATGCATTCGTTTGTCAAATGTCCCTATAAGCCAGTGCCGCTATCGCGTACAATCAAGTGCTATCTATCTGTCGACATGACAGCTGACACTGTTATTGGAGATGATGTTGAAGGTCAAGGACAGCATAAGTGGGATGGCTCGCCAGCGAAAGGTTAGCTGAGCATGGCCCATACCAAGATGTCCCTGCATCCCAGTACTTCATCATGGACGCAGAGATCCTCCATCGTCGTACCCAATGAGACACCGTCGGCAATTACGGTCGGTTTTCAAGAGCGCGACGATCTGTCGTCATCAACGTGAAGACTATGACGATCAGGACTAGCCATGATTTACAGCATCACGTGATGCCGTCCGTCGTGGATGTCGCGCCCGCGATGTACATGAGGCAGATGTCGTCCGCTAATATTAAGGCGATGCCATCATATCCCATGGTAGAGATGGCGTTGCTATGGGACGATGCTGCATTGGACTAAATGCCACCGTGACTGACGACATACGCCATACGCCTCTCCGCCTTGTACAAGATTATTTTATATCGCCCCTGAAAGTGAGGGGGAAACAGCATCACCCTGACGTTTAGCTGGGTGAGCTGACTCAGACCCTAGTTCAGCACTACCCAGTTACTCCAGGGACGGCTGGCGATCGACTCGATTTGCTTTTAATTACGGGGATATTCTTTCCCCGCTACGCCTCTCGTTATCAGATACATAAATCTATCTAATTACAGTCTTTGTAGCGAGAGACCATCTTTCCGCAAATTTGTGTCAAAATAATCCTCCTTTTAGGGTTATAATGTCCTCCTAGCATCGTGCCCGCTTGCCTTTGGGCGTCGTGTATGTAATCGCATAATGGCGTTTAATACCGACAAATTAGATCTCTTTTGATTCAGCATTGTCTTGATGACGGCTTCAATGCAAGTAATAAGTCCCTTCTCCCGGGACGAAAGTCGCAACAGCCAGTAAATGATCATCACTCTCCGCCCGTCCCTCCCCATGGCGCTCCCCCTCCCTTCCCCCTCCACCGACAAGCTGCTTACGCTGCTACCGCAACGCCCGCCTTCGACTGTGATTAAAGATACAATTAGGAAGTATTAGCCCCCCAGATTACAGTCATTAGTCGCTCTAACGACGGGAAGAAGGAAATAAGCGTTCGGCCAACAATTATTTATTGTGAAAAGACAAACCAGGGTAACATTATAACAAATGTCAAATATCGTCGCTTTTGAAACCCCTCTCAGTCATGTGGGAACCGGTGAATACCTCTTTAAGTGGCGTTTAGCCGACTTGACCTTCCAGCAATATCTCCTGCTGCATCATAGACTCTGGAGTGGCTGCAGACATTTAGTGAGAAATTGAATATGTATACAGACTGGGCAGATGCCCGTGTCAACTGTCCTGTGGCAGCTATTACTGCTGAATGCTGCATTTGCCGCACTCTACACAGCAGTAAAGGTACTTAAAGCGCGGGTTAAAAACTTAAATAGGAAAAATGCATTTGCGAAGAAGGTGACTCAGAACAGTTTATTCAGCTGTGAAGAAGGGTGGTACCGTCTCATTAAATGTCGCATATCATAATTTTGTATACTCTCTTCATAAACTTTTCAAATAAATTTTTTTAAATATTTCATTTTCCGTTTATCTATTTATTCAAAACGGTAATTCAAGTAACATGTCATCATTATTAATAAGTAACTGAGATAAGTTCTTTAACTGAGACCGCCTCCGTGGTGTAGTGGTTAGAGCGTCCGCCCGGAGAGCGGAAGGTCGCGGGTTCGATCCCCGACCGCGTCATACCAACAGACGTTAAAATATGGTACTTGTTGGTCCCTGCCTGGCGCTCGGCATTAATGGGTACAACAAGGACTTTAGAAAATAAAAATAAAATTTCTTGTTGCATTACAGTCAAACGATACTCATGCCAATAATGGTTGTCACCCCCTTCAATTTTTTTATTACAGAGGGTGTGTGGTGTGGGTGTACAGGGGGAGGTGGGAGTGTGGGGTGTGTGTGTGACAATCATTATTGGCATGAGTATATATTATCAACCCGAATCGATCACCTAACATCGAGATCTCTCATAAAGAAAAGATGTTACATGCTACTCAGTAGGTTGTCATTAGGTTGTCATCAAGAATATTTCTTTATTAGTTACCATTAATAATAAATCATTTGGAAATGTGTCATATGAACTACAAATATTACTTATTATCTTTTCAATCAAATATTTATATAATGATATAATGTAACCTAGAAACCAAACCCTTTAAAGAAACATCCCTTATCCCAACTATGATTATGGAGTATACCATAGACTACCGGAAACTACAAACTGAAAATGCATTCATTAACAATGAATATTCTAATCATATTCCGAAGCATCATTTTACGCTATGACATTAACATACTGCATATATCACCTATCGTACTATGTGAACTTAATATGTAATGTTTTGAAAACCAAGCATCATCTTTATACACACTTATTTATTCAACACTCTTTGTTGAAAACTTTGAAATGTGTTAGTTTTTAAATATATTCATGCCAATAATGGTTGTCACCCCCTCCCCACTCCAAACCCCACACCCCCTCTCCAATAAAAAAAATTGAAGTGGGTGACAACAATTATTGGCATGAGTATATTTAAAAAATATATATTTATGCATATTTATTTTACAGATTTTCGACCTCAAACTACCTACCGCAAATTAAAATTATATTTCAAAGCTAATAATCAAAGATAATAAAAAAAATAATCAAAAGATAAATGCAACGAATATAAAGAAACGCGATGTTTTATATGACTGAAGTCTTGTCCCGACTAGTGGGCATTGCAAAAGCCTTCCAATTGGCGGTGTTCTTTAACCGGTGTTTGAGTAGCATAATATGCTCCGGGGTTTACAACACACGCCTGGATATTTGGTGCTATCGATCAAACATGTTTTCATAAAACACAGCCAATCCATAATGAAGTCATAATATTTAATATATTTAGTAAACACAAAATATTATCAATCAGTTAATCACGCCTAAAATATCATTTATACCTTTTATATAAAAAATGATTATTTACACCTTTTATATAAAAGACATTTTATCGAACGAAAATATACTTAATACATATATCTAAAATGCATGTGGAGGTTTACACAGATGGAATTAATTAAGTGATTAAACGTTTTACTTTCAACAGGAATGTATCGTGCAGGTACATTGAATGCCGTGACCATATAACACGCATTGCATGCTTCCCATTCTGTAAAGTTCTCTCCTATATTCTGTGTTTGTCGAGGGCCGAAATACACTAAATCTTTATCTTCATCTTCGACCTTAAAATGATCGCCTGGATGCTGACACAAGGGTAACCAGTGAGTGAGTGAGTATGGTTTTACGCCGCTTCTAGCAATGTTACAGCAATATCACGGCGGGGGACACCAGAAATGGGCTTCACACATTGTACCCATGTGGGGAATCAACCCGGATCTTCGGCGTGGGATAACCAGTAAATCACCAGGTACAATAAGACATTTCATTGTACAAGTGCAAACAGGTAAAGTGTTAAGAAAGGACAGTAGAATATGCCCACATCTTCCACAGATACAACCGAATGAATCAACATGATGTTTGTCAGTAAAACACAATATTGGAATATTTTTAACAAGCACAGAAGAATATGTCAATATATTTTGCAGGCACAAGTACAGCAGATTATGTCAGTATGCTCAGCATGTACAGTAAAATATGTCAGTATGCTCAGCTAGTACAGCAGAATATGTCAGTATGCTCAGCATGTACAGTAAAATATGTCAGTATTTTCAGCAAGTACAGCAGATTATGTCAGTATGCTCAGCATGTACAGTAAAATATGTCAGTATGCTCAGCTAGTACAGTAGAATATGTCAGTATGCTCAGCATGTACAGTATAATATGTCAGTATGCTCAGCAAATACAGTATAATAATATCAACAAAATTACAGTACGGGGATATGTCAGTATGCAGCAAGTACAGTAGGATAATATGTACAGTAGGATATGTGCTCATTACAAGTACAGTAGGATATGTCAGTATGTTTTGGGAGGGAAGTACAGTCAGAAGTACAGTAGGATATGTCAGTATGTTTTGGGAGTACAAGTACAGTAGGATATGTCAGTATGTTTCAGCACAAGTACAGTAGGGATATGTCAGTATGTTTTGGGAGGTGGAGTACAGTAGGGATATGTCAGTATGTTTGGGAGTACAAGTACAGTAGGATATGTCAGTATGTTTTGGAAGTACAGCAGGAAAGTATGCTTTTACAGTAGGGTATGTCAGTATGTTTTGGGAGTACAAGTACAGTAGGATATGTCAGGTACAGTATAATAGTATGTTTTGGGGGTGGTACAAGTACAGTAGGATATGTCAGTATGTTTTGGGAGTACAAGTACAGTAGGATATGTCAGTAGGATATGTCAGTATACAAGTTTAGGATATGGTTTTTTTAGGGGAGGACAAGTACAGTAGGATATGTCAGTATGTTTTGGGATTACAAGTACAGTAGGATATGTCAGTATGTTTTTTAGGAGCCTTTATGGTATGTTTTAAGTACAGTAGGATATGTCAGTATGTTTTGGGAGTACAAGTACAGTAGGATATGCCAGTATGTTCATCAAGCACAGAAGTAGGGAGAGGGTCAGAAATTGTCTGTATTGAAAGTGACCAAGGAGGAACTTCAGTTTTCTCCCAACCCAGAATACAAACAACTAGAAACTCACAGTACTCAGCTCTTGATAGACTGTTTGTTATCAACGTGTCATTTTATGGATAACAGAGTTTGCTTCACAGAACTCGGGAAATTTGAACAGTATTTTTTTTAATCTTAAAAAATACATGGCAACGAGCATATGGCGGAGATATTTTGTATTTGAAACATTTAATATGGAAGAGGATCTTCCTGACTGTAGGTAGATAATCTCCCTGACTCTGTAGATAGAGGATCTCCCTGATTGCAGATAGAGGATCTTCCCTGACTGTAGACAAATGATCTCCCTGACTGTAGACAAATGATCTACCCTGACTGTAGATAGAGGATCTCCCCTGACTGTAGATAGAGGATCTCCCTGTGTGTAGGTAGAGGATCTCCCCTGACAGTAGATAGAGGATCTCCCCTGACTGTAGATAGAGGATCTCCTGACTGTAGATAAAGGATCTCCTGACTGTAGATGGAGGATCTCCCCTGACTGTAGATAAAGGATCTCCTGACTGTAGATAGATAGAGGATCTCTCCTGACTGTAGATAAAGGATCTCCCTGACTGTAGATAAGAGGATCTCTGACTGTAGATAGAGGATCTCCTGACTGTGAAGATAAAGGATCTCCCCTGACTGTAGATAAAGGATCTCTCCTGACTGTAGATAAAGGATCTCCTGACTGTAGATAGAGGATCTCCCTGACTGTAGATAAGAGGATCTCCCCTGACTGTAGATAGAGGATCTCCTGACTGTAGATAGAGGATCTCCTGACTGTAGATAGAGGATCTCCTGACTGATAGAGGATCTCCCTGACTAGAGGAGGATCTCTCCCTGACTGTAGATAAAGGATCTCTCCCTGACTGTAGATGGAGGATCTCCCCTGACTGTAGATAGAGGATCTCCCCTGACTGTAGATAGAGGATCTCCCCTGACTGTAGATGGAGGATCTCCCCTGACTGTAGGTAGAGGATCTCCCCTGACTCTGTAGATAGAGGATCTCCCCTGACTGTAGATAGAGGATCTCCCCTGACTGTAGATAAAGGATCTCCCCTGACTGTAGATGGAGATCTCCCTGACTGTAGGTAGAGGATCTCCCCTGACTGTAGATAGAGGATCTCCCCTGACTGTAGATAGAGGATCTCCCCTGACTGTGAATGGGATCTCCCTGACTGTAGATAGAGGAGGAGGATCTCCCCTGACTGTAGGTAGAGGATCTGTAGATCCCTCCCTGACTGTAGGTAGAGGATCTCCCCTGACTGTAGATGGAGGATCTCCCCTGACAGTAGATAGAGGATCTCCCCTGACTGTAGATAGAGGATCTTCCCTGACTGTAGGTGGAGGATCTCCCCTGACTGTAGATAGAGGATCTTCCCTGACTGTAGGTAGAGGATCTCCCCTGACTGTAGGTGGAGGATCTCCCCTGACTGTAGATAGAGGATCTCCCCTGACTCTGTAGATAGAGGATCTCCCCTGACTGTAGGTAGAGGATCTCCCCTCACTCTGTAGATAGAGGATCTCCCCTGACTCTGTAGATAGAGGATCTCCCCTGACTGTAGATAGAGGATCTCCCCTGACTGTAGATGGAGGATCTCTCCTGACTATAGATAGAGGATCTCCCCTGACTCTGTAGATAGAGGATCTCCCCTGACTGTAGGTAGAGGATCTCCCCTGACTGTAGATAGAGGATCTCCCCTGACTCTGTAGATAGAGGATCTCCCCTGACTGTAGACAGAGGATCTCCCCTGACTGTAGGTAGAGGATCTCCCCTGACTGTAGATAGAGGATCTCCCCTGACTGTAGATAGAGGATCTCCCCTGACTCTGTAGATAGGGGATCTCCCCTGACTGTAGTTGGAGGATCTCCCCTGACTGTAGGTGGAGGATCTCCCCTCACTCTGTAGATAAAGGATCTCCCCTGACTGTAGATGGAGGATCTCCCTGACTGTGTAGGTAGAGGATCTCCCCTGACTCTGTAGGTAGAGGATCTCCCCTGACTCTCCCCTGAGATAGAGGATCTCCCCTGATTCTGAAGGCAGAGCAATTTGAAGGTAGAGGATCTCCCACGTGTCTTCAGGTAGAGGAACCCCAACAATGTCAGGTAAAGTGCACCACAAGTTCTCGCCAAACAATGATAAATGAATACTATTCTGTCGCGGCACAAGTGTCTAGTTATCCCGGTTTTCTCATTAAGTGAAGTCCAGTTAACGAGAGTCGACTGTGACGTGTAACAATGACTGATTCGATTTAAATAAATAAACTACAAATGATTGAGGAGAAATACTGAATTAATGCAAATATACTTGTTTTAAGATGTCAGTGTGAAATTATTATGACAATTGTACAGAACGGGAGTTTACCTGTTCGAGTCTGACAGTTTGTCGCTAGTTTGAGGGCACATATATAAGACATATATAGACATAAGACAATTGATCGATCAAGTAACACTTGTAACAAGGTGACACACATGGGTATAAGGTCAGTATTGTATCTAGGCCAATTATCTTTTAGGAATCCGCGGACAACAAAAGATAGAAATGAATAGAATTATTTTTAAATAAACTGAAATAAAAGCAGGGTTTTTTTATTCCGTCGACCAGAAATATACATAAAATACTCAATAAACCTGAAATGGTCAATAAACAAATTATGACAAATCCCGGTTTATCTTCCAACAATCTTTTCCAAAATATTTAACATTTTTAAGTAGGATTATTTTTAAAATAGATTTTCTGTTTAGATCCCCAAATCCGTAAATCAAAAATAACAAAAGTCTTGTCCAGGAAATCTTAGAAATATTGATATTGTAGGTGTGTTTAGTGCCTACTTTGATTGTACATAACATCTTACAGCACTACACACCAATCCTGGTAGTCCTCCATTTCTAGCAGGTTTCAACATGTTCCGTGTGTTGTTTTAAAGCACTGGTGTTGCACGGTGACAGATTACGTTTCCATGTTGACCAGGTGTGGAACTAGCAGAACTTCTGTGCCACGGGTATAATTCAGAAAAGTGGAATGAAATCTAAAACATCCCACAGATGAGCTTGAATATGGCATTGTGACGTGCGTCCGCGCTATTCCGCAAGCGTTACGGTACTTGGGCACATGGGGCTGAACTTGTTAGATAGTGTTAAGAGATGTTGGGGGTCGTACAATAGATTTATCGGTATCGATAAGGGATGGTTGCGATATGTAGGAGTCTATGGCACATGGGCATAAGATGGGAGCAGTTGTTTGTTTTTCAAGATGGGGGAGTGTTTTGATTTCAGCATATTGAGATTTCTCTTCTGTATAGGATGGTAAGATTTTTTTCCTATAATGCGAGGCTTATATCATCATAAGTACAACATGGGCTTGATTAGTTGTTGACAAGCCCCCATTCCCTTGCTAATTAATGGTTGCACCATGTTGGGACACTATGTGACACTATGACTGGTTGTTCAGCAAGGTCAGTATTCGCCTCGTGTCCTTAGAAAGTGCACTTCCTAGTAAAATATACCTCTCCCTCCACGAGGAGATGAATTGCTCCCTGAAGCAAGTGTGGCCATCTTCAAGTTTGTCGAGACTCGTTCCTGTTATCAAGTGTTTACGAAAGTAGTGTATTGTCTCGGCTGTCTTGTGTCTCTACGCACTTAAGATCGGATGTCAAGTCATCATCCGGGTTATCTAAGTCAAATGAGAACGAAATGAGAAGACTTCCGGTTTGTGATAACAAAGTTCAAATACAAACATGTGTTACTTACATTACTCATACGTTACTGATATCACTTGTAATGGCAGACATAGGTCTTCCTGCAACCATACGTCATCTTATATCTACTTGTCGCCATCTTTGACCCCGATCAGACTTTCCCAACTACTTGAGAACACCATCAGGAGAGCTACAAACAAGCGACATATTGCAAGTCAGACTAAAGGTTCTCTCAAATATCCCTATAAAGGCGATGTTTAGAATTTGACTTCGTGCATTAGTCGTCCTTTCGTCTTTGACTTGGAATTGCTTAAAGAGTTAGTCCTGATCAAAGTTGATTTGTGGAAGATATTGGTTAATGGTGCTTGGCATTTGTGGAGAAAACTGAGCGACTTTCTGTGAGGAAATCTGTCACTGTTGTCAGCAGGATCTGCCGCAGACCCACGACTCAGATGCCGCTTTGTCAAAGCCGAGTTATCGTTTTTATAGGCTAAACCGTTGTCTGACGCCATCGAGATTACTGTCTTGACAAGCCACCGGCGTAAAATGTTTTCTGTTGCGTAAATGTCAAAAAGTAATAGGTCTCAGTTTCACACGGAGCGCTCTGGTTTTCTTTTCTCGTTCATCAATAATTATTCTCATTTTCAGAAATTACCTTCTTTTGTGAACGAGTACGGCCGCCCGGAGCGTCCACCATTGAGATGATAAACGGCCAAGGAAATCGCCAAACTGCAATCGGAGAAGTTGTCATGACGTCACGGAGTTCGCCCTCGATTTCCTCACTTTGACGTCGCGTGCAGGGGCAGTCATCTTGAAAAAACCTATTCAGCCCATGCAGCTTTACAAGCCGTGGGCAGGACGGACACCACAACAGATAATGCAGAAGACAAGTCTCTCTTAATGGCTTTCTCACTTTTAATATCATCTTTGGTCTTCCATAGGGTCGGTATTACTCTAAATTATTGATATGGCTGGTTGATAGCAAGTCTTGCCGTGTCATCTCGTCTTATCAATGTCGTCTGCCTGGCTTTGAAATTTGATCAGGGACAATCGCTGGCATTCTCTTTGTTCAAAGGCAGCATATTTCTAGATTAACATCTTATTCGAACCAGGGGAAATAATTTGTGACATTCGGCATGTTATGCAAGAACACGTCCTGTCAGCTGTGTGTGTCCAGCAGGAGCTGTGTATACACACTGACACACAGGCCCTCTTCGTAGTGTGTGGGACTAATTAAAGAGATGGTTTATTAATTTCCGGAGACATGATACATTGTTGTGAAATATGGTATAAATCCATGTTAATTAATGCTTCCTCACCGACCATGACATTGCCGGGTAGGTTAGAGGATATTTAACACCGTTCAACTCATGGATCAGCAATGTAAATATATGTCTTGAGATGACAACCCCCAACTTTTACCTTGACAGGACAGCATGGCATCATGGGACGTTTACTGCGTTTCCCTTATTTGCAGTGTGAACGGCAGACAAAATACATGGAACACTCGTCAAAGTACGACATCTGTTGACCTGTGTATCAGTAGTCATACAGACGGACTGAACATTGACAGCAAGTCACTCTGCTATATTTCCATACACCTTAGACAAACAGTTTCTGTTTTGGGCATTGGTGCATAGATCTGTACTGTTCAACAGAGGACATTGCTGTATAGATCTGTACTGTTTAATAAAGGACATTGGTGCTTAAATCTGTGCTGTTTAATAAAGGACATTGGTGCATAGATCTGTACTGTTTAATAAATGAAATTGGTGCTTAGATCTGTACTGTTTAATAAAGGACATTGGTGCATAGATCTGTACTGTTTAATAAAGGACATTGGTGCATAGATCTGTACTGTTTAATAAAGGACATTGGTGCTTAGATCTGTACTGTTTAATAAAGGACATTGGTGCATAGATCTGTACTGTTTAATAAAGGACATTGGTGCATAGATCTGTACTGTTTAATAAAGGACATTGGTGCTTAGATCTGTACTGTTTAATAAAGGACATTGGTGCTTAGATCTGTACTGTTTAATAAAGAACATTGGTGCATAGATCTGTACTGTTTAATAAAGGACATTGGTGCATAGATCTGTACTGTTTAATATAGAACATTGGTGCTATAGATCTGTACTGTTTAATAAAGGACATTGGTGCATAGATCTGTACTGTTTAATAAAGGACATTGGTGCATAGATCTGTACTGTTTAATAAAGGACATTGGTGCATAGATCTGTACTGTTTAATAAAGGACATTGGTGCATAGATCTGTACTGTTTAATAAAGGACATTGTTAGATCTGTACTGTTTAATAGGACAGTGACATTGATGCATAGATCTGTACTGTTTAATAAAGGACATTGGTGCATAGATCTGTACTGTTTAATAGGACAGGACATTGGTGACTTAGATCTGTACTGTTTAATAGTAGGACATTGGTGCATAGATCTGTACTGTTTAATAAAGGACATTGGTGCATAGATCTGTACTGTTTAATAAAGGACATTGGTGCATAGATCTGTACTGTTTAATAAAGGACATTGGTGCATAGATCTGTACTGTTTAATAAAGGACATTGGTGCATAGATCTGTACTGTTTAATAAGGTACTGTTTAATGTTAGATCTGTACTGTTTAATAAAAGGACATTGGTGCATAGATCTGTACTGTTTAATAAAGGACATTGGTGCATAGATCTGTACTGTTTAATAAAGGACATTGGTGCATAGATCTGTACTGTTTAATAAAGGACATTGGTGCATAGATCTGTACTGTTTAATAAAGGACATTGGTGCATAGATCTGTACTGTTTAATATAGGACATTGGTGCATAGATCTGTACTGTTTAATAAAGGACATTGGTGCTTAGATCTGTACTGTTTAATAAAGGACATTGGTGCTTAGATCTGTACTGTTCAATAGACAGGACATTGGTGCATAGATAGATCTGTACTGTACTGTTCAATAAAGGACATTGGTGCATAGATCTGTACTGTTTAATAAAGGACATTGGTGCATAGATCTGTACTGTTTAATAAAGGACATTGGTGCATAGATCTGTACTGTTTCAATATAGAGGACATTGGTGCATAGATCTGTACTGTTTAATAAAAGAACATTGGTGCATAGATCTGTACTGTTTAATAAAGGACATGGTGCATAGATCTGTACCTGTTCAATAGAAGGACATTGGTGCGTAGATCTGTACTGTTCAATAAAGAGGACATTGGTGCATAGATCTGTACTGTTTAATAAAGGACATTGGTGCATAGATCTGTACTGTTCAATATAGAACATTGCTGTATAGATCTGGACTGTTTTATAGAGGACATTGGTGCATAGATCTGTACTGTTTAATAAAGGACATTGGTGCATAGATCTGTACTGTTCAATGGAAGACATTGGTGCGTAGATCTGTACTGTTCTATGAAGAACATTGGTACATAGATCTGTACTGTTTAATAAAGGACATTGGTGCATAGATCTGTACTGTTCAATGGAAGACATTGGTGCGTAGATCTGTACTGTTCTATGAAGAACATTGGTACATAGATCTGTACTGTTTAATAAAGGACATTGGTGCATAGATCTGTACTGTTCAATGGAAGACATTGGTGCGTAGATCTGTACTGTTCTATGAAGAACATTGGTACATAGATCTGTACCGATTAGTGAAGGACACTGTCGCATAGATCTGCATTGATTACTGGTTCCTGCAGGAGATGGTAGTAGGGCATTAAGGTCACTTCAGCCACCCCAAACTCCACTTCCTCTGCCAAACAGGAAGACGTCTGCTCATGGAAACATTCGTCTGCCGAAGGTACTTGTGTCACCTGATCTGTTTAAGTCAATACATAGCGTAGTGTTCTCTTTATGCTTTTAGGGTCTGATTTATAGACTAAGAGCTTTATTTCCTGTTGTTCGCTCCTACTTCAAGTCGCCATTGTTCGTCACAGCTCTTTTTTCCACGGTACGGGACGAATCAGCTCATATTGCTATGTACTATTTAATTAAGACCGGGCTGTGAGATGTTCTCTATTCATTGTGCTCGTTCATATAATTCTACTGGCGTCCCTCGTTGTCGCCGTCCCCCTATCTCTATACACGATATTGCAGGAGCCCAGCATATTAAGGACTGGCCCAGACAATATCAGTTTCTATGAACACCTGAAGATAACGGCATTTCATAGGAATTTAGTTACACGTTAATATCGACTGGCTTGTATTCTTGCATATAAAGAGCAATTTAACATTGATTGCCCAGGATGTAGATACTCCTAGTTGAAAAGCTATCTTTTCCACGCTACTGAATTGGTTAATGAGAAAAAAACACCAGAATTGAGTATTGGTCTGTGCTAATTCAAAAGTACAGAAAGATCGTATTAATCATAGCCTGTAAATGAATGGTCCTCATTTCTTTGCCTTTTGTAGCCGTGTAAACTAGGTGTTTCTGTGTAATTCTTGGTTTGATTTACTTGCCGCTGCTGAAATTACAGCAGGTTGCTTATTATCACGTGTGGTGATCGTCTCTCAGTCACCTGCTGTCTCAGCTACCCGCGCTGTAATAAATGGACAAGACAGGAGAATAGGTACAGGAGAATAGGTACAGGAGAATAGGTACAGGAGAATAGGTGAATCACTGTGAACCAATCATAATGTACATGGAAGACATTATTCTCATAAAATGCACTTACACGTTTAGTTCAATGTTAGATGTGTTGTTTAAGTCAGTGTAACACGTCGTGGGGCTCGTTGCTGCAGGTCAGAACATACATGTGCCGTCGCGGCTGAAGGCGTATATGACCTGTAAACACTATGTAATGAGAGCGAGTTAGCTGAATATACAATGCGTCGCTTATTTCACGACGTAGGATAGAAGTGAGTATACGAGATTAATTCAACGCCGTTTTCAACAGTATTGCGGTACATTTTACATGTCAGCTTAACGCATTAAGAAAATCTCTATGATGGTGGTAACTTCTAAGACCTTATCACTGTGTTTCCCGCCAAATCAAACTGAATTGGTCACACCGGCGTCAAAACTTACTGATCATCATCTGCCGACAATACAGCGGTGGAACGGAAAGAGTTCTCTAGAATCTTTAGTTTAATTCAAACCGACACGTCATCGTTCTGAAAGCACTTGTTTCAATTTATACTACTTCAAGGACCCATTGAGATGTGTGGGTAACCGATAGCAATCCCAATACCGAGGCTCGATCACACCTCGATAACATTCAATTCGATTAAGTGTTATACACGACGTCAAGAAGATGGAGATACCGCCGTCATGGCGCCTCCACCTGTTTCGTATTTTTTGTCAACTTGGACACCCAGTGAGCGCCAGTCCAGCCACTTCCCAACTACCAGATGATTGGTCCACAACGCAGTAAGTGTTCCTTAGAGAGCGACGGAAGTCGACGCTGGGATCGGGTTATGAGTGCGGAGTTGTATTGGTGAGGGAGGCAGGATTACATCGTATCATACACAACGCTCTCTATCTGAACTTCAAAACTTGGCGGACATTACAGTCACAAGTCTTTAATGATAAATGTCCCAAAAGGGGATCGGAATCGATTGGTTTAATACTCTTTATTGCATTGTCTTAAGTCGACGTCGTCTTGAGGCAGACGGAAACGCAGCTCACGGTGGCGATGCATCTCCTCAGCCTACTCAGCCGTGCCCCCCTCACCCAACCTCACCCCGGGTCGCCTGGCAATACACTACAGAGATGACCCCCGGGCTGGCGGCAATTTGTGGAGTGGTCACGTGATCTCTGGTTTTCGTCATGTGCGCCGCACGATAGCCCACGTGGAAGACACGAGATGATATCGAGAGGGATAGCGAGACTCTGAGCTTTCTTCCCCCTTCATCCCGCCCCCATGGGATCTCGGCCCATATCTTATACACGGCTTGTTTTATGCCTTCGATAGTTTTCTCTCTTCGCATTAATTTTCTTAATTGAAACCAGGGAATTAAAATTGGATTTGTGAAGAGCTCCATCGACTGCGCATCAGCGGGAAGCGATAGGATGATAGAAGGAAAATTGTTTTTGATGAGATCGGAGTGTTAGCTCACAGTAGGAGGTTGCCGGGATGTCGGCCGGCCCGGCGATGAGCTGAGCAGATTGAGATGAGAAAACTTCCAATCCAAGGATGACAACGCGGTGTTTCTTTTATTGCGAGCCGCCTGCGATGCCAACTTTCACACACCTACATTGGGGAGCCATTCTTGCGTTTATGTTTCATGATAATTGCATTAATGTAGCGTTGTTTCAAGCTGGACGTGAGTGCGGGCTGCATTGTCCCGTCAGTCGCCCATCTTCCCGCTCCTCGCCCGCGCTGTCTCTCAAGCAGACGATAAATGACAATTTGGAAACCGAAGCATTTTTAAATGCGGAAACCAATCTTTCTCCTCAGATCGCAATTCATTTGGTGAGAGGAGCATCAGATAGCTCGGAACAGATGGCGGCCTATACCTGAAGGCAGCTCTTTCCGCCCCTTTCGTATTATTCTTACATTAAATTACACCCGCGACGTTTTCCCCCTTCCCTCCGTATTGTCGTCCTCTAATGAAACTGCTCATCACGTCCACGGCACTGCCGTCGATCCTCCTCCTTAGCGCGTCAAGAAGTTGGAGCAATTGCTTGTGGTTAATAGGGTTGGCCATTGGAGCAGCGTTCTGAAGGAGACATGTGAAGCCTCCTACTGATAGCTATCAATGACGTTTTCAAAAGATGCTTAATAAATTAGGGTTGCAAAGTACCCATACTTAGTGTTATTGCATGTTTTACATTAACATATTACGTAATTTGTAATTGTGATCCACCGGTACAATGAACACATGTTTTAACCCTGTGGTCCTATTTCTAGATGGAGGAGATACGACGTCACCTGCGACGTACAGCCTTGAGTCCCGAGGCTGCCGTGCTGAGACTGTCTTGTATTGCCTTAATGTTTTATGGAGATTTTTTTTTAAGAACAGTGCAAATATCTTGTTATTTTTACATAGTATATCACTAGAGATTTTAAAATTTTAATTCATCTATATTTAAATATGTAAATTCTCTTATTGGTTTAAGAAGTATGTCAGATATTACTTTGTAGACATTTACTACCACCATGTGTTCCTGGATGCACCAATTCCAGAACAGTGCCCCATGTGTTTATCTCTGTGACAGACAGCGTACTTCCGCTTACTATACATATGTTTCTCGGTTGTCTCTGCTAAAGCCAGGTGACACAAGGGACAGAGAGAGTGACTTGTCATAATTCTGACATTCTAAGGTTGAGGAATTCCGTCAACTATGGGGACTTGTCTAATGGATTGTTCTTGGTGTAATCCATGTTTAATCGTGGATAGTACTTCTCTAATATTGCTAAAGCGGCGTAAAACTAAAGTCACTCTTATACACCGGAGTGGGTGGGTTTGGTTTCAAGCCGTTTTAACGGTATCCTTGTTATATCAGTTCGAACCAGCTATAGCTAGATATGGGCGGTAAGCCAGAGGTGACGAAGGTGATAGACATTTTCTGTGAACCTCTCCATCAAGGATTCGGTGATGATAGGCCATGACACTTACACAAGATGAATCCTACAACACCACGGACAAATAACTAGCTCAAATATTATTCACTCACTAAAATATATATTTTAATGCATCTTACCAAATCTGTTTCTCATTGACAAACTAATAAAATATCATCTGTTTGATTGACATTTAGAAGTTGGTGACTAACAAGAAAGTAAGATTGTTTATGGATAACAACTTCTTTTATTATATATGATGCGACGTTTCGGTATGGATTCTTTTACCGTTGTCAAGCAAGTGTGAAGTACTACAGCACAGAACAGACTTATATACATGAACAGGGATTAAGTAATAACAACATGTAGGTATAAATCAAGGGGATTAACAACAACAACAAGGCACGGTGGTAATAATGTAGTGACAATAGGAGGAAGCCAATGGTCTTAGAGGCAGAAACAAAATATACATGGCTGATGAGATTAATTAGCAATGATAGCTGGAGTGCTCTAATATGTAGTTTTTATCAGTTCATTGTATGCAGAAGGGATGAGATATCCCTGGTCTCTGTTGATTGAGGGCTTGTGTCTCCGGATTTGAACTGCTTCTGCAAGTTTTCTTTGGGTGAAGTTCTGGTGGTTTTGGTGATAATATCTCTGCATTGTCCCAAATTATGCTGTGATTGGGACAATTGATGATGTGGTCTAAAAGTGCTGATTTTCTGTCAGATTTAGTGCTAGATGATAAGTGTTCTTTGATTCTGATATTTATGGGCCGGGAGGTTTCGCCTACATAGGCCTCGCCTAAATGTGTAATATATGTTACATCGGTCTGGTAATGTCTGAGGCCCGTACAAATGTGGATTGGCATATGTTCTCGACCTAAAGGGAATTGAAGTAAACACAATAACAAATCGTAATCCACAAAAGTGTCATGTATTAAGGTACTTCAAAGGAATATATTACAATGGTACGCTAAAAACCCAGTGGTTCAGGGTATTGTTGACCCATAGTTGGGGAGGGAGCGTATACTGGGTTCATTGTAAAGGAAGTGAGCACAGCACTGTCACTGCAGGCTTACACTCATCACGCCAGATCCTGGTCAAACACGGGAAGCGAAGCTCAGTCTTAGGGTCCTATCCCGTCACTCATCTTCTTGAGAAGGCCATCCCGAGAGTGACCAATGTGTGGACGGGCAGAGGACCCCAGGCGCCCAGCGTATCTTGCCCGCATACATCTTCATAAGTGGGGCAGATTAACGCCCAACATGTCACCCCCTTCTACCGCTGGCCACACCTAGTCCGGGCCTGAGAGGTTTCTTAATGTAAGGAACTTGTCTCCTGTCCTCGTGTGAGATATGGGACCTTTAATAATGGAAGGAGTGGTCTCCCTTGGTGTCCGTCCTTCCAACCTAGCGGGTCTTGAGGATAATCAGCGAAATATGGAAGTTCTGTCTGGTGGAAATCGTTATCTTGTCCCTAAGGAGCGCACAGGCACTCATGGTAATTTGATACTCTATGAGCACACACGGGCTTATTTAGCGTAATAGCAATTTCCCTATGATGTTTCGCTTCTTACGGGGTCTCCTGGGGAAAGCGGTTTCTCCGAGTGACAAAGGCGATGGTCGCTCATCTAGAGATGAAACAGTCTTAACAACGTGTCAAAAGTTATGAATCTTGCCGGAAAGATTGCGGATATTTTTCACACTGCATGAGCTGAGGGTTGTGCTACCTACTTAAAGCGTGACGAAGACATTAGCGTTGTGGCCAAATTACATTAGGGATACTTGTATTGTGCCGTGTGGACGAATACTTTTCAATCTCTGGGATTCTGTAATGAAATTGCAGACATTGCTTCTTCATACACGGGCACTGATAAGCGGCTTCAAATCAAGGAAGTTTGTTGGACAACTCTTCCATAAAATGATTTGTTTGAGCAAATGTCCCTTCTAGACATCCACTCTGGCATTCACGACGGAGCAATATTATCAGCATTTCCTCCAGCTTTAAAGCCCCCCGCCCCATATCTGTGGTTGCTTCAGAGGAAGTACAACATTACCCACACTTCCATGCTGCAGTCTTCTAAAGGTGACATTAACTCACTTCCTTGTGTCTGTGTTCTCGAGGAATCCTCTGAACTTTAACGCCATCCGTCCTATATCTGTACAGACCTATTGAAAAAATATGCTACGTCCCCACCCCACCCACACACTTCCATGTTGCAATCTTCCAAAGGTGTTAATTATTCCCTTCTTTGTTTTCGAGGAACCTTCTGAATCCTAACGTCATCCGTCCTATATCTGTATAGACTTTAAAGAAATGTACTACTTTCCCAACACACTTCCATATTGCAGTCTTCTTAAGCTGTTATAGCGCGTTGTAGGCACATTGGAATCCTAAATTCCTTAGTGTTATAAGGTAACTAGATATGTTGGCTTCAAGTAAGATGCCTACAATATTTAAAGAAATGTCGGTTCTAACAGTATTTGTGAATACATCAGGTAGAGAAACATTGTAACTGAAGTCATAATGCCTACATTATTGAAGCAATATTGTGGTTCAAGGGACGTATGCCTTTATTATAAACAGACGTATCGTGGCTTCAAGTATAAATGTCTACATGGATTACAGAAACAAACAGAAATCCCAAGATTATTTAAAAAAACATCGTGGCTTCAAACTGCAAATCTCTGGGTTGTTTAAAGAATTACTGTGGATTCAAGTACTAACGCCGACATTATGTACGTGAGTGAGTTTAGTTTTACGCCGCTTTTAGCAATATTCCAGAAATATCACGGCGGGGGCACCAGAAATGGGCTTCACACATTGCACCCATGTGGGGAATCGAACCCGGGTCTTCGGTGTGACGAGTGGACGCTTTAAACACTAGGCTACCCCACCGTCCCGACATTATGTGAAAACAGGATTGTTGACTGTTGTCATCAGATCAGATTGTCTGTCTCGATAGTTGGAGCTGGAATATTGCTGAGTGTTGCGTTAAACAACACGCAGACAGACATCTGTTCCCTCCAGAACACCTTGTGTTCCTCTTCTGAAGTCACCTACTTATCTCTATTCCAGGGATCGATCTGTTTCCATAGTTTATGTACTGAATGTATTGTCAAACTTTCATTTAAACCATAAGAGACTATTCTTGCGTGTGCGTCAAATGAATGGCTAACCGACAGACAATGCAAACACCTTTGTTGAAAAGAATTGTTTTATTTTCTTTTTCATTATCATTTATGGTTTTATGGTGGAGCCAGACGAGCCTGCAACAGAGGTGAAGTCGATCTTCAGTTGGTCAAACAGTGATCAAAGTCAGATAGATGCTGTCGACTAGCGTTTGACCCCTATTCCGTAAGCGACCGTAAATATTTCATAGCTGTTGTCCGCACAATAGTGTGTGCACAGCCGGGTACTTCTGCACGTGTGCAAAACGCAACCAACAATACAAACTAAAAGAATCAATGAAATCATATTTTTTTTCAACTTAAGCGGGTTTGACGAGAATAATGGGCCTATGTTTTCCACGGACGAGTTACCTTGCTCTTATTGTCGAAAACCAACTTCTCGAAAAATATAATGAGTACATTTTTAATTTCCTATCTAATTTCTTTCAAGGACAAAGTGGTGATGTATCGTTAAAGAAATCTGTCGTCTCCGTTACCCGCCGTGGTCGCTGCTTGGCCCGTCCCGTATACCCGTCACGGTTCATGGTCTGGGTTCAGACCCAGATCCACTCCTACAAAGGTGCTCGGAAGGCGGAGCAGACCGGCACGTGAGCATAATCATGACGACGCCATATTTACGCGAAGAACGTGCGAACTAGCGGAGCATGACGTGTGAAGCACGTGCTGAACGTGACGTCAAGGCGCGACTCACACGCCAACATGGCGGCACAGATGGCTTGGTCCCAGATTTCGGCTTTCAACTCACAGATTTTTCACTTCAGGTAATAATTTTTACCATGAGAAAGTAATAATCAAATACGTTTAGAGAGGTTTTCAAAGAAGTTTATTACTGACGTTAAGTGTGATTTTTATCTGAATCAAAATTAACGTGTGTAAGATCGCTATCAATTCAGGATTTACCTAACTGACAACGTGTTGCCATACTTTATATTAAAAATATACAACTATGTCATTTCAACCGTGGAAGCTACAACAAAAACAACAATACAGGAAACGTCAGTAAGAAAGACAAGCAAACAGATATTCTTTAAATACGTCCTCTGCGATTGACGTTTTTTCAAAGAAGAATGAACTTGCTACTTTCCAACTGTTGTATCCATGAAATATCGGCGATAACCGTTCCTACCGAGACAATATTTCGATACACCTCTGCAGCACCGACACAGCTGGTGCCTTCATGTCTCCGTGTGAACCTGCCACAGTCAACGTGTTTCCTCAGTGGAAGGTCTTTGACGTTCATGGTTGTAGTGAGTGAGTGAGTTGGGTTTTACGCCGCTTTTAGCAATATTCCAGCAATATCACGGCGGGGAACACCAGAAATGGGCTTCAGACATTGTACCCATGTGGGGTATCGAACCCGGGTCTTCGGCGTGACGAGCGAACGCTTTAACCACTAGGCTACCCCACCGCCCGTCATGGTTGTAAGGTCACAGTAGTCGTATATGATGTGTTGAGAACCCACGATTCCCAGGTATCTTTTTGTGGCAAGGGAGACACAGAATTTACGTGCAAATTTATAGAGATTATTATATCTATTTATTTTACACAATGGTATGTTCTGTATATATGAAACAGCTCCACGCAGTTGGTTCAGAAAATACCGTTTGTCAGGACAGAAAGGTTTTAGTATTCACTTTAGAATTAATCGTCCGTTTAAAGTGCTAATTGTGCTTATGTTATTAATGTGTTACGTGGAAGGAATCCTTTTCGAGGGCTCGGCGTCCTCGACCTCGGTACGGGGTAGATTTCAGCAGGTGCGTGGGCCGTGTGTTTCTCTGGCGTCCACCACCCCCCTGCCCATTGCCTGGCAAGCTTCCTTCGGTGGACAGGGATTTTCTTTCTGCTTTGTCCGTTCCCTTATCAGATAACGGTAATTGGATTACAGTAGCACAAAGCCTTTATCTTAATTCATCGCGAAATATGAAACAAAAATCGACAATGCAAACGCGTTTAAAGCAACTGGGCTGGTGAATTTGTATTCTAGGCTGGAATTCTTCTTGTTGGAAAATGACTTGCATTTCCTGTCAGTCCGAGTCCTGATAGGAATCAGCGAGGACACGTCCCTGTAATCCACAACAGCCAGGCAAGGACTGTATGTTATCATTACAAATACGGGAAGCAAATACATAGCTTTTTGATGGCGCATTTCTACCTTGGAACACTCAGCCGCGTTCACGCTAGCTTTTAACGGATCTGTCCCGGTCCGGCGTTTCTAGCCAATTTAAGATTATTTGTTCTGCACTTGAGTTCCGCGATTCGCGCCAACTTTATATGGTCTTGGGCGATTCTGGAGATGCATACAAACTTGGGAGATTTACAGACAAGTTCTTAACGAGCTACGGCACCAAGTCGTGGGTCTGGTTCCAACATTTACATCTTATCAACTGTTGATGAACAAACATTGTCAAAGGACGAGGAATGGCGCTAGTTTACTCGGCGTCTATTTAGACGCTGTTGCTAAGAAATAGCACAAGTACTATGTTCGATGAAGACATCCGTTGTGGTATTTTTCTTTTTAATAAGCGCATTTTTCTCAGGGATATGTACACACGGTATATTCGTCAACTAAAAGAGCAGAGATGAGCTTAATGTACCTGCTCCTTCTCCTACAGTACACCCACTCCTCAGCCCTTTCCACACACATCATCCTGTTTTCGTTTTTCATCCTTTTTTACAAATGGTTTTTAGGATTCTACATTGATTGAACATACTCGTTTGCTGAAACTTCGATAAATTTCGATTGGTCATTAAAATGCTATGCTTAGAGGGTTTTTCTGAAACAATCAATGTCGTGGCCTGTGAGCCTGATGTCCCTTAAACCTATTCACGTTATTGCCTTAATTGTCTAATTTCTTCAACACAAAACATTCCCCAGACAGAACGCTAGTGAACTCTGCGATTGTTTGAGTCCTGTTTAACCTCAAGCGATAGTACAATTCTTGTCAATCTGACTTTAAATTACCTTTTTACAATTGTCAAACCATACCAGCGCGGATCAAGTCATAAAATCTTATTAATTATCGTCAACTAGTTTTCTTCCAATTGTCCTCAATCATTCCGGTGTCAGCTAATTCAATAGGCCTCATGTCACGTTGGAGTAATATGGACAAGTCAACCACATATTTAGTACAGGGCGTGTCCATCTGCCGGAGCTTGCGAAGTGACGATCAGGAGCGTCTATTAACACAGACCGTTATTAAGTCAGCCATGATTGCAAAGTAAATGATTTTCAAAACTTCTGTGATTATTTCTTTTATGCTTTGCAATTGCAGTGACGTACCAGACTCGTTTATCAAACCTCTAGTCCCGTCCATCAGTTTCATCGCCCCAGGGTCACCCCTCCATCTGGCTCACAGCGAAGCCTATTGGGACCCACCCTGGAGACTGGCTTGTCCCGTCATCGGACTATCATTATTCAGTTAGTCTCAGATTGCTCAAGAAATTGCATTGTTATTTGATACACTCCCTGCAAAGAATTAGTGCGACTGTGAAATTAGAAGTCCATCAGTGCATGGTTACGGCGGTTTCAGCGTGACTGGGACCCCCATGCCATTCGCACCCACGGGATAACGCTACCCAGCCAGGCCACATCTTGACCGTGCAAGTCTGTCTATGTATTTCGTCCATTTCACTGGTTGCCAGTGTTAACTGCTTTTTGTAATTGATATGATACACTCTCAAATATCGTGGATACTACAAGTCGTTTTGTGAAATAACTGTCTGTCATTATTGGATAAGAGCTGAATGTTTAACGATGAATCAGATGATTTGACAATTACTACTGGGAGTATTGGTGTCAGCCCATGCTGTATCACCTGCACGCCATTGTAGTGAGTGGGTTGTGTTTTACGCCGCAGTGTACAGTAACGAGGTCACAGATGGACAACCTAATGAAGAGGGTCATGGGGTGAACGCCTTGTTTATGAAATCCTGCAAATCCATGGCCATAATGGATTACAATCCTTGGATCTTTGAATCATATCCACGCAGGGAGAATAAGCAAATATTACAGACGTCAGATCTTGCCGTGGTGGGCGGTGGGGTAGCCTAATGGTTAAAGCGTTCGCTCGTCACGCCGAAGACCCGGGTTCGAATCCCCAAATGGGTACAATGTGTGAAGCCCATTTCTGGTGTCCCCCGCCGTGATGTTGCTGGAATATTGCTAAGAGCGGCGTAAAACCAAACTCAGTCAGTCAGTCAGTCTTGCCGTGGTTGCTACCTAGAGTGGGTGAGTGAGTGAGTGAGTGGATGGGTGGGTGATTGGGTGGCTGAGTGAATGAGTTGGGCGTAACGCCAATTTTAGTAGTAGTCAAGAATTGCTATTTTATTTTTAAAAGCTCACAGACAGAAAAACCCAGGGTACACGCTGTATCGACATGCACGCCACCTCTTGAGCTAACATGAACTGTTAACTCAATTCACAAATCAGTGCCCTAGGCCCTAAAAGCATTAAGATAAATGCATCGCCGTGCTGGCTTTGTTGTTCTTGCTGATGCAATGTATATTAATTTTAATAATGAATAGTATCATTTTCAAATGCCGGTAAAGTTGGAAGTGTATATTCTTTGTAGCCTGTGCTATTGCAATTAATCAAACGCACTTAGTAAACAAATCGTTAAAAGTGCTGTAGCTGTGCATACGTTTCTTTATGATAAATAGCGCATTAGCGCAAATGTGATCAAAGATTAATTCTCATTCCTCGCCTGCCTGGTATACTAATTGAAGCGTTTCTGCTTTTGTTCAGAATTTCATCAATCTTGACCAGCGCCAAGTAGTAAATCTATTGTCATAAACTATGCATGGAGTATAATCAGGAGATTGATGCACCCTTCAAAGCCAAGGACCACCTAACGGTTGTGTCAGTAAAATAAAAACACCAGTAAAAGCATTGAAATCAGTTTGGGCTCGTCACTAACATGTCACTGTTGTGACCGAACGTCAAGTCAGCGTGGAGCAGGCAACGGCCTTGGAGACAGGTGTGGGCTTTGCCTCATTTGGGTTGAGGTGGCTGGGTTGAGGTGGCTGGGTTGAAGCTATAGCCCTTATTTGGCGGTATCCTATATCTTTGTTTTTAAAACAAATAAGTGAAACAGTTAACAAATTCTCAAAGTTGGTGTCGGTAGCACATTAATATTCCGGCCATGTTATTGTTCTATACAGAACGTGACTTGAATATGCGACTCTCGCTACACCTGCACGTGGACAAGACAGCACACGTTGTCACCCTGGTCACGTTCACGTGCACGGGCTGGACAAGGCGCAGAAGATGTCAGTACCTGTTAAGTTGTTTTGTGGAAAATCTGCGTGGTTGGATTAAAAATTAGATGCCTGTGTAAAAAATGGATACGTCCGAGAAAATGAAACCAAATGGTTTCCCGTTATAACTACTGGAAGATAAAAGGACTCGCCCTTCCCATTCCAGATGAATAACATGTTATAAGAGGCGATGTGCTCACAAATAGTGTTTGTCCTAACATCCTTGCAGAACAATCGGATAATAAATGTTTTAACCTAAATACATTCTTTCACAAAAAGAATGTTTTGAAATAAAAGCTCTCTGTCAGGAAAGAGCTACAGTCGATGTTTATTGGGTTCCATCGCCATCTTCCACTATCAGACCAGTCCCATGGCATTTCTCTTTAAGTTTGACACGGTGTGGTGTAATGAGTTTGTATTCTTTACAGATAATGCAAACATGCAATTTCCCTTTATCGTGTCCTCCGCTGTTATCAAACAAAGCCATGTTGATACCAATCTAGTTTTGTTTTTCACAAAGTTTGTGTGCGCTTTGCGATGGTTCGTTTTGTCTCCCAACAGGTGCACCAAATATTGCCTTGACATATCGTTCTACGCATGCCTGCTAACATATTGTTCCCATGTGTCATCGCGCTGCTATCATACACAACACCTCTGTGGTTAGTTCCAGGCTCACACATCCCGCGGAGGTGACCACTGGGATCTACTGACCCGAACTTACGCACGTGCAATTTGTAACTCTTTGCAAGATGGACCGACACCGAGTCAAAACAATATCGTTTTGTTTTCACAGCTGAAGATGGTTTGTTTAACGTGTATACCCCCTCCCTCATCCCCCTCCCACATCTATGTATCCTTCATCGCGAGAGGCTCGGGCACTATGAGACAAAGATTGGGTCCCAGAGATACCCTAGCACTCGATGAGGGGGACTGGCCCCCTGACCCCCAGGACGGGTTGTGATGACATCCCGTCACCTCGCCACCCTTCTTGTCGGTGGAAGTGTTACAACTGTGAGAACTCGGTGTATGAGATAGCCATGTTTGGTTGAGCTGACAGTCGGCGCGATCCCGTAATCTGGCTTTGTTGATTAATTCTAATCATATATGCCGGCGCGGCTCGCCTAAACGAGACAGGAATTTTACCATTATTTATGACCCAAACGTGAGAAGAGATTTTAACATCGGCGTGTAAATGTTGGCTTACATACTTATCTCAGTAAACGGAGATGTATGAAACATGGAGATGTATACATATATCATTAGTATGCTTCACAGATATTATCAGTATGTTTCACTTGCTGTTTATAAAAGACTTTGGACACATTCCGAGTCATATTCATAGTATATAACAGAATATAAATTTATTGAAATTAATTAATTTCATTTTAAAATTAGTTTCAGTTTATGTTTTTAAGGTTTAAGGATCATAGGTCTCAATTCTCAATTCGTCCTTGATAGTAGGCCATGTAGGTCAGAAGGACAGACGCTTCAGGTGAACGACCCAGTCTGTTTTATAGTTGCAGATATAGCAGTATAAGATCATAAATTGACACAGAGTACATCCTTGTTTGTAAAGAATATGCAGTTAATTGTATGATTTAATTGTTTGAAACATAATTATTTGATCAAAATAAGATAGTTACTTTTCTTTGCAAGATATCTGTTCCCCTCAACCGACATCTTAAGAGAATTTCTTCGATTTAAAAAAGGTCGATCGACATTCTTATTTTACTTTGAAAGGAAGCTTCTAAAAGCATTTTAAATAATCAATTCCTTTTTCGGTGTTCAGTATGAAGGCTGTGGGCCCAAATGCAATTAATAATAATTCTAGTGGCAATATACATTATCTTAATTAGTTTTTAACAAATACTTTTTTCTTTCATAGACATTAGAAATAAAAAGACATAGTGATTTTATGTTTTCTGTATCTTTTGTAGTAATTATATTTTTTAAATGTAAAGATATTTATATTAGTAATACATGTCCTTTGTATACATTAAATTTTAATCTAAAGAAACACATAGCAGTAAAAACATGAGCACCCTGTATAGTGGAATATACAGGAAGTTCCTCATGCATATAGAGATCGTTTTGGGAATAATCAATCAAATAGCTTAATAAAAAGACAGTTTAATACCATCCAGACTCTGAAAAGCAAAGAAATTTTAATACCATCCACACTCTGTCAAGCAAAGAAATTTTAATACCATTCAGACTCTGAAAAGCAAAGCAATTTTATTACCATCCAGACTCTGAAAAGCAAAGAAATTTTAATACCATCCAGACTTTGTCAAGCAAAGAATTTTTAATTCCATTCAGACTCTGAAAAGCAAAGAAATTTAAATACCATTTGATACCAAAGTGAAATGAACGCCGGAAGAGACTATTGTATTTCCTGTCTTCAGTAGTAATAAATACCCGACTGTCTCTTGCACGAAATGTCAGTGAGGTCGGATATGTAACGGTAAGCCCCGCCCCTAGCTCGTCCCATCTTGGACAACCGGCTACCACCCCCGGGGCATACATGTAAGTCACTTCCCTCCCCAGGACTGGCTATCATCCGCTCACCGACCCCCGGGGACAGCTGCCTATATCGGGTTAGGTGCTTAACTGATATATCAGATACTTAGCGGGAGGTTGAGCGTTGATGTAAGCTGAACAAATGGCTGGCTACACGAGGTTAACTCGCGTATTAAATACTACAGGACTTAAAGTGTTAATCTGTGATTAAAATAACCAATATTACATACTTCAAATTCTTTAAAAAATAAAAGAATTAAATCAGTTATTTTTTGTAAATTTACAAACCCGTTTAAAAAGCTGAATGAATGGTTTAAACAACTTCTTCAATTTAAATTAAACGACTAAACTATCCCGTATGAAACAACATTTAAATTACTTATCTTCTCGCCTTTAAAACGATTTACTATCTAGATTGTCAGTGGTTTAAACTTGATACTGAGTCTTGCTCACTGAATGTAAGTAACTTTGTGTGCGTTTTATTTTTCTCTAAAGGTATATTTGTTTAATCATTTTTGAATGTAATAGTCCAGGTAGATGACTACGGTCTCTTAATTAGGTCACGTCTCGGCCAGACAATCAATCGTTCAGGCTTTAGTACATTGTCTGTGTTTTGTATTTGTATTGCAGGAGTAAGCATAACGCAAACTTATGGAGAATATATTTAAAAGATATTATTACAATAATCTTTACTTAATTAATGTATACATATTTAAAGTACAAAACTTAAATGTACTAAAATATTATAAAATGTTTTTTACAACTTTAGTTTAAAACTTTAGAATCGGTGACACTGGATTCAACACACGAAATATGGTCTGTATATGGCTCCCAAACATTAACTAAAGTTCCTCTATTTGATGACGGACTCACGAAAAGACCAAACACAGAATTTCTGCAAACGAGGTGGAAACCAACACACAGCGATAATTAAATCAGTTTCAACCCTGTCTTTACAGAGAGAAATATATATTATCCTGTTAGCTAAGGTCTCTATTCTGCATACAAATTAGTTCTGTCCAGTGGATGGAAACGAGTCGTTATGACAGAATGCTCGTAATTAAAAATGCCATTAGTAAATAAAGACGTACAAAATACAAGTGATTTAACTGCTGTTCTAAATCAAAAGAAAGCGAGCCTTTTGTTACGTGCACAACAGCGTTCACGCATGTGTATAGCAAGTGTCTCGCTCAGTCTCCATCACTCCAGGGTCAAATGCTGTCAGTTTGACAGGCCATTTATTGGTGAGAAACTCTACCCTCGGGTGGAGACCCTCCCCTCGCGTGCCTAGCACGTGCCCCAGCCTAGCCGTGATGTGGGTAATGCCCCATTCCCTCCTCAGCCAACCCGGCCTTGACTTCACCAGCCGGGAAAGATATGGTCAACTTTAGCGTGCGTTTTGCTCATTTATTTTCTTCTTTCAATCATGAAAGAAAATAATATTCTTTTAATTCTTTGGTGATGTCCTTTATCTGCGTGTCGTATCTGGGCGCCTGCCGGCAGGTGGCAGCACTTATCCTAACCCGTCATTATAGTTTTGTATTACACACTCTTTGCTCTTTTGTGGTATCCCACTATGATGTCTAGCATGAATTGTCTCCCTTGTCGTCAAACAATGGACGCAGTCAAGTGGCCATTTCAAGCCCCTAAGACGTGATCATAAAGGTACTTAATGGCAGCGGCGCTATCTTCATCACACCTCCATGGTCATCAAACTACTCGTTTTCTCCTCGTCAACCGATTTGTCCAGTTAAGGGGATAGAAGATCTCGTCCACTCGACCTTTCTAGTCTTACAACAATGCATGTAACATGTGGTTTAAATGTTAATACACTGTTTAGTGCCTGCTAACAAGTCAGAAGCCTTTGTGTGCGTTTAATAATGTATGGTACCTGTCTGACCAGTGGTTTAACGAACATCCCCTGTAATCAGTGGCATGTGACACGGTGGCCCCTGACATTGTCACGTAAAGATGTCACGGGCGGTAATATGAAGCCTTGTATACCATGCCCTTCACAGTAGCTTTCTGTCCTGAAATATGTTACTACGATGTGGATATGTAGAATATCGCAATCCGTAAAACATTTGTAACATATGTTATGTTTGGAATTACTTTCATAGTAAAGTAGTTTCTTTTCTTCTTCTTTTTTTTTTTTTTTTGGGGGAAGACCCGGGTTGGAATTGCCCTTCATCAACCCACTGTTGTCTTAAAGGGTGGTCAAGCTCGGTGATTTGGTTGTAGCATGTCGTCGTATTACAGTTGCATAGAGCGGTGCTCATATTGTTAGTCACAAGACTTAGTCTGCGACTGCGTCCAACATACCCGGTGGTTTTTTTACAGATGACTGTCATGAATATGGAATATTGATGAGTGCGGCATTAAACAATATACAAACAAACAGAGTCGTCGAGTCGGATGGACGACGTGAAGCAATTCTGTCTAAATCCTCCACAACGGAAATCCCATTCCTGAACAGCAGTACCTCCTCTTGATAAGACGCGTCTCCAAAAACAGAGATTCTTCTCATAAACAGTGTAGGCCTCGTGATCTTGTTAAGAAAGCGAACACCAAGCCGGTAATGAAATGACCGCTCGGCGGCTACTATTTAAATAGTAGTAAAAGAAGAAGAAAATATTTTTATTTGTGTGGCACATGTTATATATAAAACATACATAGACTTTAAAACATTCAATAAAATATAACATCCGGCCATATGGCCAATGAGACACAAGGCGCTATATTATATCTAAAAACAGATAGTAGTAAGTAAAATATCACAGCTTTGTAAGCAACAATGGAGTGTGGTATGTGTATTTAATTACATGACTACAAAGTGCGTTTGCGTATGGTTACGGAGAAAGAGTGTTATTTTTTGTGTGTCACATGTTATATATGACACAAACATAGACACCTAAGGCACTTGATATAAAATATATAATAATAGTCCTATAACCCATCAACACTTTTAATGAATCTACAATTTCTGCCCCAAGACACCTCAGTGTGTTGTTGTAGGGAAAAGAATTATGAAATCTGTTCTGGTCAAAGAATGTAACTAAATAGCCCTGTTGGGATATCATTCTTTGAAATAAATATCATACCCATATTTTATTGATGAGAAGACGTGTCAAAACTTAATGATGATGTTTGTCGCATGTACAACCACCTTTATCAATGTACCCTTAGCCGGGCTGGCATCCTGCACCTCTCAATAGCCCGGTCAGTTAGTGTACCAACAAAGGAAATATTCTGTGGCTGAGGGCAACTTGGTTGAAGTTGATCTGCATACCGACGTGCACCTGTAGATACTGATTATAGCTCTGTCGACACATTGTATTCAGTATGAAGATGTACTTCAGAATCCGATTTAACACCTAGACCAGCGCTTCTACATCACGCAGACATGTAGATAGGGTGTCAGGGGCAATGGGTATTGTTGGAGATGCTTTCACGTTCATCCAGACCAAGTGCAAATAAAAACACAACTCATATTGGCATTTGGAGGAAACCTTGCCGACAAGAGCTTCATTTACATTACACACTACAGTAGAAATGATATTGAATTGATAATGGATAATTATAGCAATACAATGTCACTTAGGATGTATTGTGTTGCTGTTTATAGTCCATAAATCAGGGTGTTGATCATGAGGGTCCAGCGAGGCTGTCCAGGTTCACCCTCCACTTGGGTACGAGGTGACACGGACTTGAAGGTCACGAGCCGGGGGGTGGGTGGGGGGAGGCAACAGGTGCCCTCGTCATAAACGTCGGGGTACACTTGCAGGTGCGACACATGTGTACCATTGTCTTGCGTACGCATCAGGACACGACTCCGACACAGTGTCCCTAGTCCAAGAGCCGCTACAGGGAGACAGGCTAATGCCACCGTATCGTCCACAGAGCATTGTCATCAAAGGCCACGTGTCTTACATTGGGCAGGTGATGGAAATCCTATCGGCGGTAACAATAAAAGTAATACCATTTCATACAATGATCTACGACAGATGACCCCAAGACCCTATCATAAATCCCCCAACTTCACCCCCCGCGTTAGGACACGAGCTGGACAATAAAACCCCCCTCTATCATTGCTCTCGCCTGACTGCGATCTCGCGACAGCTTCTCTGAAACTATAAACCTCTTCACTCACAATGGGTGATACTCTACCCGCGGTATTGTTTGTTGTTAACTTGTTCAGCGTTGACTCTTTGTTTGCCTAGGCACCTTGTGGGGACAACAACTTGATAAAAGACATTCTCCCAGTATCAGGTCCAGATACAGGTATTTCATCCTGCGAAATCATTGTCCCCAACACGCCCGATGGACGTTGATGAATGAAATAGATATTTTGATTATTTGTTTCAAGTTATGAGATGCCGATGGATATATTTCGAAACATTAAGGATGAGAATCTATCGTCATATTTGTGCTTTTCATAATACAACCTGTGAAGTTACTTATTATATGACACATGTTGCAGGTTTTATTAAGTCGTGTTTATTGATGTAACATGTTTGGCCTTAATATTACATCGAGATCATAACTGCTCTAATATAGTATTGATCATCAACGTGCGGTAGAACTGCTTTATTACTGTTGCCATATACTGGCATCTATGGTGTATAAGCAGCGCCCTCTTGTCGGGCAAGAATGGCACATGCTTGATAAACATACACAGCGATACAGACCTTTAGCCTTTGCCAAGCTTCCCAATAAGGTAGAATACGGACTTACCGAAATTTGCCAATTGAATGGATTTGTTGTATGTTAAATGATCATTATAGGGACTAGTTGAGTAACTTCTATCGTTGTATTCAACGTTGTTAATGTATTTTACAAATTAAACGTAACAGGTACAGTTTAGATTCTATTTAACAAATCATGAAAACTTATGTGCTCTAAAATGTTAAGTTTGGACAAATTTGTGTTTTAATGCAAGAAAGACCATTAACGACAAGTCTAAAACCTCTACAGCAGCGGTTGACAGAACTTAAAAAGAATTAAACATTCGATTTCGAAAGCCTTGTCACCACACATTTCTTCTCCGTTTTATCATTTCAATAATTTGGGCAAATCCCTAACTTGGGATATTCTTTTACCATTAGAAAGCCCATTTCACAAAGATGCGTGCGAGTTTAGTTCAGTTAAATGTTTCTCCATGGAGCGCCCGCTGGGTTGATTTAAAACGTTTGCACATGAAGAACGTTTGCCCTCAACGGGGAGCCATATGGTAAGTGTTTTATTTAAGTGCAAGGACGCTAACCGCCATCTCTCCCCGAATCCCCGCTGTCGGTGTCAAACGTTGACCAGTTGAAGGTGATAGATAGGCCACAGAGAACCGTCTGATTCCTTGTAAAGGAAGAAATCCGCCCATTAGCGGGCAAACGACCTGTAGACAGTCTTAACTGTTGAACACATTAGGAATTGTCGTGTTTCATCTAATAAGGTGTCTCAGGCTTAATCTCCTCAAATCGGCAGAATAGGAAGCGTTTAAATAGTGCGACCATCATCAAATAATGAAGAGAAGAGAAAAGCTTGGCTAATAGCTACGCTGACTTCATTAGAAAGATAGGACTAATGCTCCAATGTGATTGTATTTGTTTCCCGGCCTACCTATCTGCCCGGCAAGGATTACTGAGTCGCGACTTAATAGTTGGATTAGACAGGGCTAGGGGTAATTAACGCTGCTTGGATCGAGAAACAAAACGACAAAGAGCAAGATACCTGTCCGCGGTAAGAGACGAATGTTGTCGACAATCACGTACACACTGTTTACACATGTAGTCCGTGCGGAGGTGCGCACGCACGTTGTATAAATATACAAGGAGACGCTTTTCTCCCGGCCCTCTTTCCTCTATTGTTCCTGACAATCGATCACGTCATCTCCCGGCGTTAAAACATTATCGTTGACGATTAGAACCGCCATCGATATATTCTTTGCTTCTGTAATAAATGCTTGGCTGCACACTGGAAACTTGCCAAATAAATCTGTACAGATAAAAGCTTCATAAGCACTTTCAAGTTGGTTTTTCGACTATTAATTTGTATTGTTATATTCAAAAGAAAAATCGTTACTGGTAATTTTCGTAAGTAGCTCACTGCGTTGAGTGATTGGCGTGCACAACCGATAATAGATCTTACAGATGACTTGGAGACATTCAAGGATGATTAAATAATTGAATGTATTGTCTTGGGAGACCGATTTTAATATACCGCTGTAGGGGAGACAACTCATTTTGAAATTATGATCTGTGCTTTAAATAAGAGACAGTCTTAGTGATCCTCTAATCCGTGATTTCGTAAACATTTCTGACGGACGAGAGTGCTTGTTAGAAATCCCAGGTCCCGTGTTTGTAATAATCTTATTGAACGTAAAAGTACCTGCGTATTAATCTAGGACCGGGTCTAATGGCTGGGAATCTCTCACAGAAGACAGGAATTTCCATTGTCTCGCCTACCTTAAAAATATATGAACGCGGGAGTTGAATCGGTTTATGGTTATTACCTGGACTATGTATTTGATCAGTAATTGCACGATTGTGTCAGAAGCTACTCCCGGGAGATCGCCTTTTCCATTTCCATTCATTTACTGAAAGCTTTTGCTGATATTAATGGCAAGACGCGCCGAGAGTGGGTTGTGTCCCATTCGCGTTTTACCTGCGTCAGGTAAGAAGGCCACAAGGGAGGGGTTTTGTGCTCCCTTGGGGGGACGGGCGAAGAGTTTGTGTGTTTACAGTGACGGTAACCACGCATAACACACTTGATAGCCCTGCGTCGTGAATCACAGCAAAGAGATGAGAGAAGATTGAGATAATAGTGAAGATAATGGAGGAAGATAATGGCGCTAATCGATCAGGTTGAAAGCTTGACGTCTGTCGACAAAACACAGATCTCGTGACGGGCCCGAGATTTCTTAGACAACATGGCGGAGCAAGGTCTTTAAGGCCCCGTCACTCTCTCCATGCACGTAATAAGATAAAATGCCTGGAGTCAGCCAATAGGGAAATTAATATCAATTATCCTAGTAGTTGTCTCTAACTAGCACTTAAAACCGTCTTACGATGGCATTTCATTTCATTTACAAGGCATTGTTCGTGACAATCGCCGCTCGGCGCAAAGAACCCTCATTGAGCCAACCGTACAGTCGGCAGATGTCGGGCCAGCTCCATCTTTTCCTTTCATCTCGGGCTTGACAAGGATGCTGCAGCCAGCAATCACTGTTATCAGTGTTTAGTTTTAAGGTTACACCGGCAGGAGGCACGGCCTATTAGGAAATAAACTTGGTCCTAATAATAAACATGACTTCCGACATGAGTCAAGGGCATAGACAATAGCAAAACGGAATTTAGCCTAGTCTTACAATTCTTTATGGTAATTTATAGACTTTGAAATGAACACAAATATACATCTGCTTAATTTATACTTCCTCCAAGGGACTGACATTTTTGTCATGTGAATTGCAGTGACTGCTTGCACAAAGCCCCATAGAAATAGACGTTTTTATAAAATTTGTTTTTAATTGCTATTGTCAAATATAATAATGAGCAGTTGTATTAATAAATAATATTAAAATTATGAATTCGATTTATTCAAGCATGGATAGAGGTATAGCAAAAATTAATTTGCTGTTCACTCAAAACCCAACGTGGTAAGACTTGTTTGTTTAATCGAGTCTGGACAGACAATCCAGTGACTGACAACATGAGCATCGAGATACGACGACCATCCATTCTAACCGTGATCTTCACAGGCGCCTTGTTCAGCGACTAAACTACATCTTCCTGGTTCAGACACGCTTAATAAAGATAGTTGAGGCATCCCACATATTTGTATGGCCATTACACAAGTCTTGACCACTTCCCCACGTTTACATGAGCACGTGTACGATGCATACAAACCAATAACACATGGTGGTTAATCTGGTCATCGGACCCACAGTGGTAGGCTTCCTGGAGGTCGCAGCCACAGTGCCCCCTAGTTTACAGAGAGCGGCAGCACTGGAGGTTGGCATTGGGTGATGGGAAGCTGTGATTGAGGGGGCCTTGAGTGATTTGTTGTGTTTTTCTCTCGAATATATCACGTCATCATGTGATGATGGACTGAAGCAACCTAAGTAGTGTTCGGGGCTTGCTGTGCCCGTTAGTTTGAAAATACACTAAAATACGCAGCTTATAGGGTAAACCGTTTGGGACATTTGAAGAAACTTGTTTTCAGCATAAAGTAACAGCGGCATGATAAGTAGTAGCATGAGTAACATCAGAATAAGAAGCAATATAAGTAACATCAGGATAAGTAGCAATATAAGTAACATCAGGATAAGTAGCAATATAAGTAACATCAGGATAAGTAGCAATATAAGTAACATCAGGATAAGTAGCAATATAAGTAACATCAGGATAAGTAGCAATATAAGTAACATCAGGATAGGTAGCAATATAAGTAACATCAGGATAAGTAGCAATATAAGTAACATCAGGATAAGTAGCAATATAAGTAACATCAGGATAAGTAGCAATATAGGTAAGTAACAAGTCAGGATAAGTAGGATAAGTAACATCAGGATAAGTAGGATAATACAAGTAACATCAGGATAAGTAGCAATATAAGTAACATCAGGATAAGTAGCAATCAGGATAAGTAGCAATAGAAGTAACATCAGGATACGTAGCCATATGAGTAACAGAAGTAGGATTTACATGAAGAGTAGTACATCGTCGAAATGACTACCATATTTAATACGTGGGTTAAAATAAAGCGACAGTTGTGTAAAGGAAAATAAAGAAATGACACTACAACAAGGCATGATAACTATTATCACACAAAGTTGTTGTTCTCTCAACTCAGGCAATTTACCAATTATCAGGAGAGTAATGGTGCCTCGGCAATATTTCAGTTATTCACTACTTCTGCTATACACATGTATGTGTCATGTAAGATTTCTATGGAAAATTACGACTATGACGCACCGCAAGACACATTCCGGCCATCACGTGCTCGTCCACACACAACAGGCGCTGACATCACGGACACCGGAAGCGCCTCGCTCTCGCAACGAGAAACAGAAGACTTCGTCCTTTCGCTTGATCATATTGTCTTCGGGCAGGAAAAGACCTTTGCAAGGAAATGAATTCGATGTTTTATATCTTCCTTAATTATAGTCTAATTGTATCGCCGCTCACCCCCGTGTTTCCTGCGGAGGGGAAATCACAGGGCTGATGTGACGCGATTGCACGGATCTGAAGCTCAGCTTGTGACAACCTCGAAACGTGATGATTCACTTGAGGCCCAAGCTGATGAATGGCCACCATTGACCGTTTGGAGTCTCGTTCAGAGTTTATTTTTCATTTAAATAATAAAATGAAATTCCACGCTTGTCAAATTTAAATCCGACTAAAACGCGCGTTGACTCTGGCCCAAGGTGGTTTGTATGGTCCAGACTCGATCATTGAGTGTATGTTGGCTCGAACATTGGTGGTTCTCATCAACTTAACGGCCGGGGCTCAAACCTCCAAAACCTCCGTGGGGTTCCAAATAGTCTCCCATTTGCTACTCCTCAGCAGTGAAGATGTTATCAGGCCATGGGTGACAAGACTGTAACGGCTATGGGTGCCTGGCAAGAGCCTGGCGATGTCAAAGGTTAACCTTGGAATTTACTACTAGAATAAACATGTGCCTTATAGTAAATGTCCAACAACCCTTTCACTACATATTTTGATGACTAAAGAGATACATTTGATTAGCAAATATGAAACATCATTTTTTCTTATATTCTGAATATACAATCTTCAACAAAGAGATGTCAGCATCAGATAAGTGGACATTGTGGCATAATCCCAGCCTGCCTGAAATATGAAACCCTGTGGGAAATTCAAATCTGGATTTAAAAATGAGAAATATATTTTCAAAATGTATGTTTTGTATACTCTCTGCATCCATACTTTTTTGCTGTGAGTCTTCATAACATAGTTCTTTATACTATGACTTAATATCAACCTGAACCGGTAAGTCAATTTTGTGATATTTCATGGAATGTACTTGAATACTACATTGCTTTTATCTAAGGACAGCTTTGACAAGGCAAGGAGGCCACACCCCATCTGTGTATAGGTTTGAACCCCGGCCTTTAACATTGAACGCAATATTCCTTGAAAATTTGGTATGTGTTCATATATATTCTTAATCCCATGTGTGTTGTGTACGTTGTGTGCGGTGTGCAGGCTGCATGTGATGGCACGTCCCTTTATGGGCGTCTCCATGTGCCCCTACACCCCATCTGAATGACAATGTCTTTATAAGAATTCAACAAGCACAGCAACTCTCATACTACTCAGCCCATTTCTAACAGATGCACGTTACGTGCACACAATATAAATTACAGCTAGCATCAAGTGGCCTATCGTTGCACCTGCTGACGCTGACAATCTCGGTGGCGACAGTGACTGAATGTTGCTTAAACCTCGCTATATTTCAGGTATATCACGATGGTCAATGGAACATTCTGATGAAAGAGTGTGCTTGTCACGCCGAAGACTGGGTTCTATTCCACACATCACGCCCTTTCTTGGTACGGAGGCCCCGTTTTAAGGATATACTAGTATCAACTGTGACAAATAATATGCAGATATCCACTTCATCGACCACTCAATTCACAGCTTCTAACCTCCCCACCCCACCCCCGACCCCACCCCCCAATTCTTCTGAATCACTCTCACCTCATTCACTGACCTCCTCACACACACTCAGACTTCTTCACACACTCTGACCTCTTCACACACTCTGACCTCCTCACACACACTCTGACCTCTTCACACATTCTGACCTCTTCACACGCTCTGACCTCTTCACACATTCTGATCTCCTCACACACACTCTGACCTCCTCACACACACTGACCTCCTCACACACACTCTGACCTCACACACTCTGACCTCTTCACACATTCTGACCTCACACACACTCTGACCTCCTCACACACACTCTGACCTCCTCACACACTCTGACTCACACACACTCTGACCTCTTCACACACTCTGACCTCCTCACACATACTCTGACCTCCTCACACACACTCTGACCTCTTCACACATTCTGACCTCCTCACACAAACTCTGACCTCCTCACACACACTCTGACCTCCTCACACACTCTGACCTCACACACACTCTGACCTCTTCACACACTCTGACCTCCTCACACATACTCTGACCTCCTCACACACACACTCTGACCTCTTCACACACTCTGACCTCTTCACACACTCTGGCCTCACTCATCCTCATTCACATACTGACTTTATCATTCACTGATATCACACACTCGTTCAACGACTTCAGTTACTGACCTCACACTGACATCCCCACACACTAATTTCATCACTCACACACTGATATCCTCACACACACTGACCTCGTCACTCACGGTGACCTCACACTCTGACATCCTCACACTCGCGCACACACACACACACACACACACACACACACACTAACCTCGTCACTCACACTATGGCATCACTCGTACTCTGACTTCCTCTCTCACACTGACCTCACACTCTGACTTCCCTACACACTGACCTCGTCACAAACACAATGACATCACCCACTGACCGCGTCACAAACACAATGACATCACGCTCTGACCTCCTCACTCACGCACCTTCCGGGTCTATTGTTGCCCTAATTACCCAATCAGCACCCTGAACAATGGTGCAGGTACAGTGAGGAGACCCCCGTGTTCACAATACCAGGATTCGAACTCATGTCCAACCCACCAGTGACGTACCTTCGCCACTAACCAACCTGTGTATGATCCGGCCAACCAACTCTTATTCTTGAAGACAACCACTGTACGTGAGCGTCTGTTCGACATGGGCACTTTAATTATTTTTTAATATTATATATTAAAATATTATTCAGCTCGTGACAAGAATGATGTCTCGAGGTTTCACTACTCTAGGCTTCATCCGCATGCTGTGCATCCGTTTGTCTGCAACACTTTCATGTGTGAGACAGAGAATTGTGTTTTCCCTGTCCCAACAATACAGCATGCACACATATCTTGCACTCAGCTCGGCGAATGCGGAACATAAATTATCTTCAAACATATCTTTTGGCGGGAGGAAGAAACTACTTATGTAAATGTGCTTCTTTGTTAGATGTGGGTCTAATATAGTTCGCCCCGCATCCGGGTCACGCGTAGAGAGGAGTGCTAACATAGCTGGGGCAATAATGGAGGCTTAAGTTAAACAAAGCACAATCGCCTTGCATCTAGAATTATCTATATGCATAAAACAAATTAAAATGCAATAAAAATGACTACATTTACATTTTCCTCTTTTAAAACTGACATTTGTTCATTGTCAATCTGAATGAAAATGACTCAGTTTGTAATAATGGATATTACCAAACTCATTGATTCCAAGGTTTGTTGTTACACTTTGAAATCAGTTTATCATTTGTCAAATTAAAACAAATTTGAAAGAACGCGTTTTACAATTAACACTACTGTAGATGTCAATAAACATATATTGGTGGTCAATAAACATATATTGGTGGTCAATAAACATATATTCAAATTAAGGATATTTTTAAAGCATAAAATATTATGTTGAGACAGCTGAGTGATAGAGATCACAAAGTCTCGTTAATATATGCTGCTCGTGATTTGTATCAGAGGTAATATTTTTATTGTTGATCCATTAAGCAGTATGCCCTTCATGGGCTAGGTCATCTGCAAAAAATTCAAGATGTCATATTTTTATGTTCCTTTTGCATTAATTAGTGGCCTCCCAAAGCACTGTAATAGTGGAGCGTCTGCAGGCAGTTATTACTGGATGGGTCGTTATATAGGCGATAAATCATATATTCTTGTGTATCCTTACAGACTTTGAATACAACCAATGACAAGTATTTAATTAAAGTTCATGCGAGGAGACATTTCACATTATATTGGCAGCAACAAAAGTATTTCTCTGCGCATACAAAGCATAACACTTTTAATATCTATCCAAACGGTTAATATGACCAAATCACATTGCTTAATATCAGTTCGATAATCGCTGAAGCAAATATAACAATGCATACACTGGCTGTATGAATGGGGGAACACGTGTTGCAAGATGTTTCAGTCAATCAAATAAATATCTCGCTGTATGAATAGACAGGACTAACTGATGGCTACAGATTATAATCATGCACACATTTCACCAATGTGCAATAAAATACAGTCAACTCCTTGCAGACACCCTCGCGCCGAGCTGCCGAGTCCCGTTTATATCCTTGAATTATCAGCAATTCAAAGAAGTCTTTTCTTTCAATTGCTGCCAAGCGGAACTTGTCGTCATTTGCCCAACATGTTACAGTTTATTTGAATGTTGAAATCGACCGCCCATTGTGTGCTGACCTCGTCGCTCCGCCTCGCGTTCCGATCCATTAGTAGTAGAGGAACGCCTGTAACCGACTTAAGTTAAGTGACCAGATGGACGTGTTACAGGTGAGTGGGGACCGACTTGACAGACAAGAAGGGAGGGCCGGGGAAGAGCGTTACACAGCCTTAGCAAAGGGGAGGAGCATTATCGATTATAACCTCAGGTGCCACATCCCGTTAGTCTGCCCCGCGGCGAGCAACCAATCATCAGTGTTGTTACAACATCAGCCAATCAGGCTTCAAGTCTAACATGACGTCATTCCGGAAATGACCTGGTAACAGGTGCGCGGCTGTCGCTAGCATCGGGCGTCGTAACAACATGGTGTGCTTGTTCATAATTAAAAGCAACGATTTTTCTTGCGGACTAATTTCGATATTCTTAACTTAGCGCTGGGTGACTTTGATTGTTGCAATGGAGAA